>NC_048412.1:15067956-15091378 GCF_013103735.1 Etheostoma cragini | reverse complement strand
AACTAGTTTTGCTTGAACACTGTGACAACACATATCCTGAACTTGATATGGAGGCACTGGCTGTTAGTCTAATCTTCTTAGAGCTAATCTTCTTAGAGCTTTCTTATGGTACAATAATCAAATCATGACCATTACAGTATTTTGGATTTAGCAAAGCTGCGTCACTGCAACGTCCCTCTGCATGAAGTTTTGTTTGTCAAGCTGAATTTCAAATGATATGCCTTTGTTTCGGGTAACAAATATTTAACAAAAATTTTAGAAATTTGACAAATTCTTTTCTTGAAAAACATGCCACAGTTTGCAGAAAATAACCATTTACAGGAGACAGCACATGATTAACTCTAGGCAAGACTTTGTACTTTCTGAACTGTAAATAAAGAAAGTGAGTGACAGTTATCCATTTCCCTGAGGCCACTGCTATTATTGAATTCTATTAACTCACATAAATAGGCAGGACCAATGGTTAATCTGCTTCCACTCCTAAACCTCTTAAAATGTAGTTTACCAAAGCCACTGGCCAGAAACCTTATCAGTGTGGCATTTGCCTTTTCCACATCACTGAAGTTACAGTAGCTGTACTACATGACGCAGAGACAGATCGTTGTTAGCAGTTTTCAATACAAATGTGGATTGTGATATACTAATATCCTGAAGAATGAAAAAAAAACGTTTTCCAAGTCTGAGTTTTGTTTGTTGCTCTAGTGAGAAAAACACTTACGTTTAAAAAATGCTTACACTTAATTGTCCATCACACAGTATACTCTGTATAATCGGTTTTCCTCCCATTGTGTGATTTGTTCTAAATTTAGAAAAAAATGAATAACAAACAAGAGCTACCTTAATAGGGAATATGACACAACTGTGCATTGTTTTTTTTATAGTTACAGAGAATGTTAAGGGATTAATTTGATTGATTAGAGAGTTGGTAAAGTAGAATATATTTGAGTTTGGAAACAGCTAATTATTATTAAATGGCTATGAACCGGTAGCGGAAGAAGACTGTACCCTTTATTTGAAAGAAAAAGCTAATCCTTCTGCTATTCTTTGGATGTATGGGCATACTTGTCATTGTTTATGTGGTGGAAACCTAAAATGGCTAGTCTTTTTGCTGTGATTAGTTAAGATCATTGACTGCAGGATATCATCATTAATGCTGAGCCAATGTGTTTTTCAGCTGTTGTCCAAGTCCATTGAGCAGTTACGTCAGCCCAGTACACACCTGCAGGAATCAGAGGAGGAGCAGGAGGAGCAGCACAGGGAGCTGGCAGAGAGCATGCAGGAGGACAGGCTGCCCCCTGGAGGAGTCATCCGGAAGCACACACTGAGCAGTAGCAGCAGTAGTGGCTCAAGCGGTGAGCTCCACCATGCTCATTACGGGGTCATCAAGGTCAAGGAGGAGCCGGCTGATAGTGAGGATGAGGCCCTGACCAATCAGGGCTTAGAGTCCGATCAGAGCACCTATCTTCACCAGGTTAAAGGACGATTGGTAATAAGAGCCATGATCTGAGAAGGGAAGAGGATGAGATCACACACTTGCAACATTCGCAGATGAACAAATCTCTACAAACATGTGCATCTACATCCTTGAGGTTTACACACACACACACACACACACACACACACACACACACACACACACACAAACAAACACATACACACACAGCCATTGCAAAGGTGGCCAGCTCTCCCTGTGACGACATGATGACCCATTTACACTCAGCTGCACCCCACACTCTAAGACTTTGTTTGTGATCTTTGTGTAGTGATCTCTGTAAAATATGTACGTTTTACTTTTGTGTATATAGTATGAAGACAATTTAGACCGTTTCTTTAAATAGCTGCTTTGGTTGTCTAGCGTCTGCTCAACTGACGAAAAAGTTGTATCAACATATACTGTTGATTAAGAGGGAAAGGTTGAATAGGTGTACAGCTTGGAAGAGCCAACTTGTGTTCCCATTGTGTACATTTTGCCATAAAATATTTGAATGCTCTTTTATCCTCTTTAACTTTGAGAGTAATCATGAAGTTTGTTAAAGAATTTAACACACTACATGCTCCATTGTTCTCAAAAATCTGTGATGATCTTCCACGTAAAGTGGTCTCAGAGTTGTAATAATTATTAACATCTGTGTTTGAGAGAATGTATACTTAAATCCTAACCGAGGACGGTCCTTTAGGGAAGATTTTTTTGTTTGGAGTGATATTGCCATTGGAATATGGTCCGCTGCTCATATTGCAATTTGAAGGATAAAACACTAAATCCCTGCTTGGGTGTACAAGCATCTCCCAACACAGCCCAAGTCTCCATGTCTCTCTCTCGGAGGGTTCCCAGAAGCAGGGCCCTGTGTTAAGCCCAGCTCTCTTCTTCCTCTCCCTCTGATTCCAAATCAAAGATCAGCGGGTTCCTGCCCAGCTTTCAGCAGAGGAGTCAGACAGAGAGAAAGAGAGAGAGGGCCGGGCAGGAAATGCCTTCTAGAAGCCAGGAGTTGGAGTGATTCATGTGTGCAGGAATGTTGAGAGAGGAGGACCTCGGGTTGGAGGAGTCCAAGGGGCCAGGCTTGAGAATTGATTTACTGTCAAGGCGAATTACAAAGTGAGTGGGGATATGGTTTAGGGAGTCCCTGTTAAAGGGAATCGCTTCCTTTATATTCCCTTGTGGCATGCTTACCTCAACGTGCAGGTTTGATGTTACTTAAAAAAAAAAAAAAAAAAAAAAAACAGGCCTTTGCTTATTTTTCTTTTTTTTAGCCTGTTTTCCCCTGAAAGTGCCCATTGCGACATGTATAGTCTGTCTTAAAGTGATCAAACAAATGTATTGCTTAGCCGTTAACCTTCCGTTTCATTTGTACCGTCGATTAAGTGTAGAAAATGCTAGTATGAGGTTCTGTGTTTGGATTCATGTGAAAATCAAAACTGTCTGTCTTATACTGTACATTCAGATTGTCCGGTTTTAATGTTTTTAGTGTAAGTAAACACAGCCAGAACAATGTGAGTCTTGATGTCTTGCTCCTTTGATTTGGTTGTAATGAGAACCCCTTTTGTTGCCAGTGGGGGGTTGGGGAATCCTGTGGTCTGTTCATAGCAGTTTACACTTCTTCTCTTTCTTGCCTTGTGTGATAAACTTTTTTTAAATAAAGTCGATTTACCTTTGACGTTCTTTTGCAGATTATTTATACATATGTCCACATTAAGAGGCTGCATGCATAGGACAGAAAACAAAAACATCTTACTCCATTAAGTCTATCAAAAACCTTTTAAACTTTCTGTTTTATATTTAAATTCACATATACATTATTAATAATTTTTGTATCATCTAAAATTGCTAATGCCTAAATCATTAGCACAGGTTGATTTTCCCACACTGGGTTCTATATACCTCAGCTCTTTATTTTCAGAGTATCTTTGTGACCCTTTAAAGGGAGCTTAAGAGGCTTTCAAAACATGTCTTTGATGTTAGCAAGCAAGGCTTCTTGTGGCAGTATTAGAGCAGTCAAGATAAGGTGAGCTGCGAGAGAGTGATATATTACTTGCGCAGATTCTTTCAAACCAATCTTAAGCAATTTCACAGCAAGCTTAGTTCATGGGTCTGGCCTGATATGCTATACACGCAATGATGAAACTGGAAAAGTTTTCTCACTGCACAACACCACTCTGAGAACATCTTTCAAATGACGGCACACTCATTGCCAATCTTTGTAAATAATGGTTTGAAGAAGACCTTTAAAAGATAGTGGATTATGTAAAACTACACATTTTATAAACTCTCTCATTAAACTTTTATGAAACCTCCTAAAGTATTAAAACAAAGGTGTAGAGTTGGGCTGTCTTGGGCTCCTGGCTCTTGTGATTTTAAATGAGCTGTTACAAAGGCAGAGAAAATAATGAAGCCCAAATCCATCTGCACTGCCCCTCCCCAGCAGCCCACAGAGCCAGTTGTAAAAGCAAACAAGCATTTTTAAAGGTGTTAGGAAGTAAGGACGACATAAGCCTACTTATATCCTCTAAATGGATTAGACTCTAAGTGAGGCCTGAGTTTTTATCACCTACAGTGCTGTAAAAAAAACGCCATTTGGATGGAGTGTGCACACACATCCAAAAATGTCAAGGCGTCAACTCTAATGGCTTTGTGTCTAATGCATGAGGATCAACAAGAAAACATATTTTTACACTCAAAAGCCCTGCTAAGAAATTAATTAATGTGTTTGGAAGCACAGTCAGACTAAAATGCACTCTAAGTACGGCACTGTTGGCAGAACCTAAAAGGACTTACCCATTACTACACTATATGAAATAGATTCATGTCTATTAGTACAAACGTCACTAATGAAGTGCTTTGGGTCAGCTTTCTATGTATGATGTATCACTGCCTTTTCAAAAAGAAACTAAAGACTATAAAAGTCTTTGCAACATACAGTTTTTGCAAATTAAATAGATCTAATTCTAAGTGAGTTTTACACATTTTTTAAAATGTAATCAAGATTTTAGTCTTCCTGGATCTTTTGTACCATTGCCAAATAGGGTGTCCTTCTGGTGTTCATCGTGCTGTAGCCATCTGATTCAAACCAGATGAAATTAACTGCCACTGACAACTGCTAGTCATTGATTAAAAAGAGAAAGAGGCATCAATCCTCTGGGTTGAGGACTAAGACTGCATACCCCTCCACTGGTTGAATAACGCGGCTGTAAAGCTCAGGCTGTTGGCTGAAGATTAACTGTTACAGCATCATGGTAGATACGTGTTCCGCGCATTACTCATTGTAAACCACTAAGGAGAATGAATACAACAAGATGACAGGTCTCTAATTTGAAAATAACAAATCTTTTACATTTCTTTACCTGCTTTATCTCTTAGTTTATGCACTTGCACTGTCCGTCCTTTTTGAGTTTCTCTCTTCTGTCATAGTTGATAGCACAATTAATATGAAAAACCTTGCTTCATCCAAAAACAACCAAATGTTCTGGACTATACAGACTTGCTCTATGTTTCTGTACTTTCTGATAGAACACCCTGGATTGGCTCTTAGGGATTCTTATTGTTGGTTGTACTACACATTTATACTGTGTCTCCTTGTTTTTTGAGTTGTATTTGAGTAAATATGTACAGGTGTAACAGTGGTAGATGCTGCACATTCAGAACCTAATGAGAGAGCTTAGGTATTGATAGTGTGCTTGCCCCATCTGGATAACCAAGCATATTTTGCACTGTGAGAAGACGCACCTCTCTTAACACCACTCAGACACTGGACAGACGTCATCATGCTCACATAAGTCACTTCCTTCCCATTATGTAAATAGAAAAAAGCTATTCAATCACCAGTAACAATGCGTATCCATGTTAGCGTTTCTAGATCCAGGAATGGAATGTCAGGAAGAACCCCTTAAACACCATGCACCCTGAAAAAGCTCTATGATGGAGAGCCATGATGTAACTAACTGGACACACTCTTACAACAGTGTCCTTCTGACATTCAAAGTGTAAACTATGAAAGAATGAATGGGTCAGTGGCTGTTGAGCTGAGTTGAAAGAGGAGGTGCACATGTACAGTTTCCTCGATACAGAAGATCCAGGGTTTGAATCCGACCTGTGACGGTTTTCCAGCGTGTCTTCCCCTCTCACTCCCATCTCATACCTGAGCTGTCCTATCATCAAAGACGGATATGCCCATGAAAAAGGTAAAAAAAAAATAATAGTAATAAGAACGTATGGGTTGCGTAGAATTTTGTGATTGGTTGTCGCAATTCACATAGAGACACCGATGGACTTGCCAGACAGGTGCAAATGGGTTTCAACTGCAATTACACAAAAAACAGTAGTAATGTGTGCAAAATTTAGGATTTAGAATTGTTGGAATAATAACAAAAGAAATACATCACACATGACAATGGTGTTAAATTACCAAAGTAGACGTATAATGTTCACCTGGCAGCTTTGGACATCCTGACCAATCAAAGCCAAAGTTTCCCAGTTAACACAGAATGTTACAATACAGTACAATAGAACACAACAACGTTCTGTTGAAGTAAACTGTCACAGTTCTTTCACAGTAACAAAGAATCAAATGATCGAAAAAACCGATTCATAACCTTTGAGATCTGTTTGCAAATTACCCAAAGGGCTTAATAAAGTATTTCTTCTTCTTCTTCTTCTTCTTCTTCTTCTTCTTCTTTTTCTTTGAAATGCAGATGATTGACATGGTCATGTTTCCGAGTCCTAATATTGAAAGTATGTTGCTAGAGATAACTATATTCGTTGCCATGATGCTATTATGAAGAATGTTTTATGGTGGCTGTTGACAATTAGTTTGGGTTTTGTTCCATTTTCTTGCGTTAGAAGTTGACACAGTGTATCTAAAATAGGCTTGCCTCATAAGTCGCGGTAAATGAGGATTTCATTTGTTAGATGAACCTCTTCTCCTTCATACCCTGCCCACCAGAGTGGAAGATGACACAGGGCTAAAACGGCACATAAAGGACATTTTCCAGCTTTCTTCTGTGCATATTAAAATTTATTTGAATTTGGCATGTAGTGGTACACCGTGGTGTTTTTCTTTCCATGTGCCGGTAACCGTGCTCAGGGTGCAGGACAGTGCAGCTCTGGCACCAAACGGAGGAAACTGTATTGTGTGCTGGTGTTAAAAAGTGCACCTCCAAAAAGAAAAGAGAAATAAAAGCACTAATGTCAGATGGGTGTGCAGTCAACTCATTTCTGTTGGATTGGTTGTGGCCTGTGATGTCTGTGAGGCCAAGATTTCTTTCTTTGATGATTTCTGTGCCTGTCAATGCACATTAAATCCCTCTCACTCTCAACTTTCCGAGATTAATGCCTCTAAAACTGTCTTTTAAAAGTAATGTTGGCTTTGTTCAAAGAATTGCATACTTCTGAATGGAATATGTGTTGTTTTTACATTTCATGGGAATTGACCTGAACCACAGGCGACAACATTATTTTTCAAGAACAGAAGAACAATTCCACATCCTTTCTTGTCTCCTGAGATAAAACGTTGATGAAGCCAACATAGATTGCAGTTATGTCACTGTCAGTCTCCCTGACTGGTGTCATCCATCCTGTTATCTTAGCCTTTTAAGGATTAATATACCTTTTCAAGTTTAATGAGATAAGAGACCTGGGGGAGTTCTCCTCCTGCTGTGTTCAAAGACCATCCGGCCCGAGGAACTGCTTCATCTCAACCACTGATTGACCTGGCTGATAGGTGATACTGAGGAACCACAGTGATCCAGGGAAGTGGCCTTACCACTCAGGAGATGGGGACTGGCAAACTTGGCCTCTGCTGTCTGAGAGTATCCCATCAGTGGGGCTCTGGCGTCCCTGAGATGCTGTCTACTCTCTTTGATTCCTGCGACCAGGCACTTTTACGTGCCTACCTCCCTCACAACATTCAATCCAGAGCCCATAAAGTCAGACTGCTGCTCTGCAGCTAGTTGGACAAGACGTGTTTGTAAGTGTTGCCTGAATGCACCGCCAGGCAAAATGACACCCAGAGGGCTCGTAAGACTTGTAATTTCTTCTCCAAGCCTGTGCCAAGAGACCATTTTGAGCTCCACCTCCGTTCTCCTAAACTTTGCCATTTGTGGCTTGTGACCATGGACCCCTGGGGTTTGTCTCATGATCTATATGGCATTGCAAATGCAATGTATTGCCATGACCTAATCATAAATGAAACACAAAAAGTGAATAAAAAATGGCCTCAGTGAAACACCGCATAATAACCTTCAAAGAAAAAAATATTCAAATCAATATTGCATACTAACCTCTATAGAACAATACTATATTCATTCAGATATGTCATCATTTAACAAACACTTTGTCCATATTGTGGAAAGCATGATACATCTCTATGGTTCATTTCTACATTTTGAAGTATTTCAGGAGATTTAAGACACAAGATAGTGAGGTTTCAGGAATGCAGCCTGAGGCAACATTGCCCTGGGGACATATTTTTCACGAAGGGTTTAAGGGCTCTCTCATTATCACTATATGTTGAGAGAATAAAATGGGGGGCCCCTGAAAAGGTCCCCAAGGCATTTGCATGCAAGGGAGTTCACGCTACACACTACATCACAGGCTAATCTCTGAGGGAATCATCTGTGTGTGGATACACGAGGCACGTGTTGGAGCAACTGAGTAGCAGGTCGGAGACAGTGGGAAAAGCAGGGCTCCAAGCTCCATTAATGTTGCCATGTTTGCTCATCTGTGCAATTTCCAAATAACGTCATCATTCAGATACAATGGAGGCTACGCCTGATGCCTGTTGGCTGTCTCATGCTAATTTTACTGCTACTATGTACAATTGCATAGTCTAAGGTATTTGTAGATATAATGTCCAAGTACTAAAGTGATACTTTTTAGTTTATTTAAATTGAGCTTATTTTAATTTCTTATGTATAATTAATTGTGTAAAGCTGAGATGAAGGTATGGTTTGGGTCACAATTGTCTTACATGAAGAATTGGTCATAAATGCAATAAATCCATGTTTTACTGTGTTCTAAATCTTTATTTTTTACAAAGTGTTGATATCTCATTTAAATGCTAAAATATATAATAAAACATTAAAAGCTCTTTTCTACAACTTTAAGAATGACAACAATGAAACTAAGGGTCAGATTGAAGCAGATTCAATTGTCAGGGAATTAAACAGTGGAGCTTGAAGGTTCATTATTGACCTTGGAAACAGCGGATTGACAAAAAAAATCTCAACATCAGTTCCAACCTACTTGTCTTTTTTTACAGCTTTTACCTACTTCTTCTACAACAACAGCAGGAGGGCCGCGAGAAATAGTTAAAAGCTTAGGAGACAAAGAAGTTGGACCTTCTGTGGAGATTTATTTTGTCGAATTGAACAATTCTCAATGGTTTAGGAACTTTTAATGTTTGAAATCAAAAGTTTGTAAATGAAGGCCTGATGTGTGGATTTAATTATGGATCTGCTCTTGCAGGAGACAAATCAAATTAAGTCCGCTGTGTATTTAAATTATGCTTCACTTTGGTGAAAGTTGTTTATCTTTGCAGTGTGAAACCACAGTGGAATCTTGAGGGAGCGTGAATAGTTTGAAGTTAACGTTTCTAGACATCATATGAAAGGTTCTTAGATGTCAGTACAGTCGTGATGTGTTCTGGAGTCGCTATAATTCACATAATTCATGATGAGGAATCAACTGCACAGTTTCATGTTGTGTGACTGGTTTGGGAAGAGGCCAGACTGTGAAACAGCACTGTGACAGATCCACAGTGCTACATCACAGTTTTAACAGAACAGCCACAGTGTAGGCACGTTGTTGACTGAACATAACACACCACCAATGTAATGTAAGAATGTGTTACCCGACCAGACGGGAATGTGTGCCCACGCTGGCGCTAAGAGTCGTGACAGAGCATTTTTTTTGAAAAAGTGGGGAAATCACCATCTATATGAGGGGGATCATGTTATTTAAATGCATAGAATGCGACAAATTGTGGTACACTGAAGTTAATGGCACTTCCCCTCATGTTTTGAAGTTCAGCTGGCACTGCCACCTCATATTGCCTGGTGTTAATCTGCCATGAACAAGCCTGCATTATGCCAAGAGTGTAGTGGAAGTGAGTGGGAAACAGGTGGCCTTTTTCTCATTCCTGGTCTGAGCGTTGGCTTCTGGACGCAAAGTTGGACAACCTGCATTCTTTGTGGGGATTTTTCCCCAAGCTACTTCATTAGTGATGGAAAATAAACCTCAAATACTACATGTGTGGATTTGTTGTTATTGTAGTGTTTAAAGTACAACTTCATCATTTTGGTGATCATGTTTTTTTTTTTGCTGAGAGTTGTGGGAAGATTGATATTGCTCTCATGTTTGTTCAGTAACCATGAAGCTACCGCTAACAGCCTTAGTTACCTTAGCGTAACACAAAAACTGAAAACAGGGGAAACAGCTAACCTGGCTCTGTCCAAAGATAAAGTCTGCCTGTTACCTTTAATGCTTAAAGGTCACACACTATGCTCATTTTAAGATTCATACTTATAATTTTGGTTTCTACTAGAACATGTTCACATGCTTTAATGTAAAGAAAAATACTTTTTTTCTGTGTCTAAAAGGCCCCATTTTAACCCCTGTCTCCTTAGGCTCCCCTTCTGAAAAAGCCCAGTGCTCTTTGATTGGGCAGCGTTTATGGGCCGTCATTGAAACTGGGGAATGAGTGTAATGTGTGTAAATTATTGCATGCAAATGCATGAAAGACAACACAGTCTCTTTTAAAAGAATGTCCAAATCTTGTCTTCAAAAGACCTTGTCCACCCACTGTTATCACTTATACATCTTGGTAACAGCACGGAGTGCAATTTCATGGATCTGAAAAAATTGATAGCAGATTGTATTCAAGGCTTCTGGCACTAGAAAAAGGGTAGTAATATCACAATCACATCACAAGTGTCTGTTTTCTCGGCAAAGGGGTAAAAAAAATCTGAACGCTTTTTCACTTTGTGACTAGAAAAAGATGAGGGCACGTAGCAGTGTTAGGTTTTGGAAAGGTTTAAGGTGGAAACTTGATTGTAACCCACTCTAAGTCACAGGTTTATGTTCCACCTTATCTGATTGGCTGCTATATATTAGGGAAATCAATTTTATCCCTCAGATGTAAAAGTCACACTGAAACCAAGCAGTGACTGAGCAATTCTTGTCAAACAGTCGTTCTCTACAGCAGCATTTCTGCACAGGTTGAATGGTAGCCTAGCATCTATGTAACCTCGGTCTTTCACACTAATAGACACTGTCAGGTGTCAGTCAACAATATGCAGACAGCCTAGGGAGTCATGCAAGCTCTAGTCCTCTGGTGCTGCACTTGGACAGAGATGAGAGCGTGCGGGAGAAAGAAAGAGGCCTGCTTTCTATAAAGTTCTGGTATCCTGTGGGGCAGCTCCACTTCATAATCATAAATCGTCTAGATGGAAATTGGGGGTTCATCATATCCCAACATAACAACGAAGTTTCAAAATCAAAAGATGGACTGGCGGTTCTCGTGACAGTTTAATATTTATGGAAAGATTATGATTTTTTTCCATTCAGTGTTATTTGAAGTTTTGCAGCTAGAGAGGGCAGCTACAGAATGTTTGGAGTTCAGTGCAAGTTCAGTTTCCTTCTTATGATGAACACATATTTCAGCTCATTTTCTCTCATTCTCATAATTAATGAATGTGAAAAGATGCGATTGTGGGTTTTTGACTCTCCATGTGATGGACCCAGCTCCTTCATTTCTCTCCTGGAGGCTGTGGAGGACAGAGGTCCCCAGCCTCTCCCTGGCTGGTGCACCGTCCAGCTCCAGCCCATGCGTGTAATGCTGTTTCTAATGAGAAATCTAAACAAGGACCAGCAGTGAGGCATGACAGGAATGTGTTTCCATTGGAGGGAGCTCCATGCAAAAAAAAGAGAAGAGAAAAAAAATTATGAGAAGAAACGATGAGGCAGAGTGGTGTCCAGAAGGAGCGCTCACTTGGGCCAAAGCGGAAGACTAATGTTATTGTACATCGGCTGTCACTCTGCCAACCCTTCCTCACCGATTGGTTCCTGGTCTCTTTACCAGTTTCTCCCCCGCCTCTCTCCCTCTTTCTCTGCTTCCCCGAGACTCTGTTTGCTCAGGTGGACAGTGACACAGTTCTGAATGAGCCCCAGTCGTCCCCCCATCTGCACTCATGGCTGTAGACTGTGTCATCAAGTCGGAGTCCGGAGGGGCCTGCGGAGAGATGGAAGTTGAAGCTTCAACCCGGGTTCACTCTGGATGGGAGGGAGCAGGAGGTTGAGGGAAAAACACTGGGAGGAACAACACAGGAATGGAGGGGAAATGCAAATGCAAAGAATTGAGTGGCATAAACAGAGGAAGAACAAACAAAGTTGGGGTGAAAAAGGAAGAAAAGAAAGACAGATAAAGACTGATGCAGAGCGACATGTGATTTGGAAAAAATCCGACCACCCATTTTGAAAATTAGAGAGGGGCGGTTGTAGTCTGTGGAGGCCGTCTTGGTTTATGGTCCATGGAGGATGTCTTGAAACAGCGCTGTTTAGAGTTTATTTTATCATGCCACGCCGCCTCAGACCTTCTGTCAGGAATCTCATTCTGCAAAGACTAATTACAGTGTAAACACTACATTAAAGTCTGCAGGCCATTCCACTTCACTGTTTACCTTTTCTTCCTAACAATCCCGACATCCCTCCACAGATTGATTTGTTTCCACAGAAACCTCCTCTGCTGGTGTTTATTTGTTTCTTTACTTGCATGCAATTCATGCTCGAATGGATGGACGAATAACAGCTCAGTTTGAAAGGCTGCAGGGTTGGTCCCACCTGCAAAATGCAACTACATTTCAGACTGAGCATAACCAGGTTCTACAGAGAGAAAAAGAGCAGAAAATACCAGCGCTCGAGTTGCCATACATTCAACAGATGCAGTACATTGTATCACTGGTGATTGTCAAAGGGTCCAACACTCGAGGGATTCAGGTGAACACAAAACTTAATATCTCACTATTTATAAAAGAAGACCAGGAAACTCTGCTTCATTTCCACATGCATGGGTGCCGAGGAGTGGTCACTCAGTGTCAGTCACCTGCATGGCCAAGGCAGAGAACGTAATTACTACCACATGGCGGCCAAAGGGGCGGAAGAGAATGCTTTTAAGGCAACCAGAGAGTTATAGCCCCCCAGATCATTTAGCATATGAAATAAACAAGGGAACTGCTACTGCGTGCAAGTGTATATGTGTCACTCTTTGTATCTGTTGTATTAAGTCTTTTTTCATTTCATGATCGCTGTAGAATACCCAACCCTACCTGTCTTGTTTGCTGATACAGAAAGTTAGTTACAGTGGTGTAAAAAGAACATATTTTACTTTAGTAAATGAACAAATACTACACTATCACAAGCATTTATAATAAAAAGAGGATGTACTTTAGTATCAAAAGTAAAAGTACTCGTCAGGACGGCCGTCATTAGGGTAACATTACGGACTTGTTATTACTTATGCATTAAGATATGAGTGGCCAATTTGAACTGCTATAGAAACTATTTGTACAAATGCGTCATATCTTATATATATCAGCTTATCACATATTTTGCATGTAACAAGTGACTGTATCTATCAAATACATTTAGCGGAAAACTGTGCAATGATGGCCTATTTAATGTGTAGGGAAGTAGAAGTATCTAGCCACACAATACTGAAATACTCAAGTAAAGTAGAAAGTACCTCAAAATGATGCTTAAGTACTTGACAACATACTCATTTACGCCCCTGGTTAATCAGGATTAATATGAAATACAAAATTAATAAAATAGGTTGTACAGTTACACACAAAGCAGATTAATCCCTCTGTAGCTGTCAGTGTATGATAAAAATAGAAGGCTATGGTGTTGGTGTGTGTTGTGTGACACCTGAGGAGTGTTGATATTCAGGCTGGGCCAGTATACCCGGCAGCTGCCTGGGAGGTGTAGTAGGTTGTCTTACAAAGCACAGACAGGAAATGAACCCTGGTATCAAGCTTGAATCAGCTACATCTGGACTGAATTATTCATCCTGGTTGTTTTTGGCTGGTGATAAATGATTTAGTTGCACCGCTGACACCATTTCTCAAGAACAAATTTAACTATGATATAGCGAGAACGTTGCAGTTATTCACCTGCAGCTGTAAGAAGAACAATTTAATTTTAATTAAAAAAAATGCAATTTTGGCTCAATGGTGATTAAATATTTATAGGGTTGAATCATCCCTAAGCCTTCTTTGTTGTTTGATTTGTCTTCTCACTGTGTTATCCCTTTTGTGATTAACTGTGTTCTTAGACAATCAATCCACACTATGCCTTCTGTAATTTCAAAATAAAGCAAACACATTATTATCCTTATCTTGACACAATGTTCTGATGTTGAAGCTGATTCCAGTATTTTGTTGCACTTGCACACAGGGTGGACAAGAGCAAAAACATTCAAATATCTTCCCGGTCCAAATCAAACACTGCCATTTCTAGTGTGACCACAGGGAGAAGTTTAATAGCTCCTTGGAGGTTATGAACTGTTGACAGTTAATAAGTCATAAAATTCCCCCTTAAAGAGGACGCTAGATTCCATCTGCAGGGCACCCAGCACAAAGAGCCGGAAAGCAAATATCTCGCAATGGAAGTAGACTGGAGTCTCTCAATGGCTGCTCATGGAGAGTCTCTTGAGCATTTCCCTCAAGGTTTCCTGATTTCTAGAGGCATGGAGGAAAAATTCTTACATTACTGAGTAATTTTCCCTTAAAGTAAACTGACTTTTTTCACTTTTGGAGAATCCGAGGCTTTAAGAGTGAAGGCAGCAGGCAACTGACCTTCGTGATTACACCTCATATTATTGTACTTGTCATCTATTTTTCTTTGCCCCTTGGGATGTTTGCCATGGTAACAGCACACAGCGGGCTGTCTGGGCTGACCCATGCTGTCCTCTGCATTTCCCAGCTTGACTGTGATGAAGGGAAGTCTCTGCCCATGATCCCCAACCCCTGATGAGGAGGGTTCTCAATTTCAGCTCCAGGTCCTGCATGGGCCTCACATCCCTCTGTGCTCTTTGCCACCAAAGGAGCAGAGAGGGACTCCGACTCCCCATTGAACCACAACAGGCATCCCTTCCTTCAATAAACAGTTATTTTCTGAGCCAAACTGTACTAGATTACCCAAACTGGCCAATCAAAGAGAACAATTGCTGGTTGTGAGAGCCTGAATGCGGTTGCCATTTTGATTAAAGAAATATTTATATGTCAGCCAGAAGAAAAAAATCTATACATATCACACTACCACCAGTCAGTAAGCTAATCTCAGAACAAAAACCGGTAACAACGGGCAGTGCAAAAAACATCTGTCCACCAGCAGCTCCAAAGCTCAGCACTCAACACCTAATATAGCTTAAACGATTATCAGATACATTTGGCATCAACAATTTGTGAGCTGCCAGATACATTAATTAACAGTGTTAGTTAATATATAAAGTTGATAAAAAAAAGGCAAAATAATAATTCAGCACAAGATTTCATGTTGCAAATTAATTCTATGAATGTGATTTCTAGGAGAACCAGTTGGCTTTAGAAGAAACTTTTTTTTCTGTGTTTGTGCTAAGCTAAGCTAACCGTCTCCTGGCTGCAGCTACACATTGAATGGGGGACCGGAGAGTGGGATCAATCTTCTCATCTAATTCTCTGCAAGAAAGCCCACAAGTGTATTTTCCCAAAATGTTGAATTATTAATTCAACAGGGGTGTCTACTAGACAGCATGACTGCCTGACTTGATTTTTGAATTAGAGTTTTCCCATCTTTCAGCAAAGACTTATGCGGTTAAGGCTATACTTGTACTGTTCATGCTGCTTTGACAGGTGTCCGTGCCATATGCCGTGACACCGGCCTTAACAAGCCTGGAGCATTGGAGCGACCGGGCTCCACTTTGGTGATGGAGTACACTCACCGATTGGAAAGAACAGAATTGCTCACGAAGCTTCACCTGAGAGCAAAACTAACAGCGTTTTGGCGGACTCTTCTCAAACTTTAGGACGTCCTATATCCTGGGATACCCAGAGAAGAAAAGTTGTGCTTTTTGTGTCCTGTGGGGTTGAAAGAAGAAAATCTATTTACAAAAGCATGAAAATATTTTATCACTAGCAGCAGGGGCAGGAGTGTTTTAATGACCTGATCCACAGGCTTCTGGCTGGCTGCAGGCTTTCTCAAACTGCAAAGAAAGAGCCCACTGGTCTGCCTGCCAACCCTTGGGGCAGCATTGAGATGAAACAGATAAGATGATTGTTTCTAATGAAATCCAGATCTTTAGGTCCGTCTGGACGAGGACTAGCTGGGCCCCTTCTCCATTTTTTTCCTTTTCTTTTTTTTTTTTGTTGAAGGGGGTGTTCCATATTGATCTTGAATTTGAAGAGCGTCTGTGGAAGTCGCTCCATAATTCAAACCAGAGCTCCAGTACCAGCACTGATGCAGCTTTGATGCTTTGAAATTCTGCAAGCGAACACGGCACCATCAGCCTGCTGGACCCAGTTGTCCTGACAACCCTAATTATCTTCCTTTACGGCCTAGTTTTTACACAGGAAGGGGACCATTATGTTCTTTAGGCATTTGCATCTCTCTGGGGCAAGTGTTAAAGGTCATGGAAATGAACCAAAATAACACATAACATGAGCAGAGCAAGCGTATGTGTGTGTGAGAAAAGGTGACTCACTGCAACACAGCCAACACTTTGGCAGGCATTTCTTTTGTGAAATCTTTCTTGAATTGTTAACTTGAACACGTGTTCCCAAGGACAGTTGAAACTCAAACTTCCTGCATTATTTTGTCAAGGTTACAGTGAAGAGCCTCTTCATATCACTCCATGTTTCTTTTTTCAATTGTCTTGCTAACACATTGGACATTTTTTTTCTATGCACCATTAAAACTGAAATCTACATATTCTGTGTTCAATAAAAAGCACGGGAAACTGCATGCGTTCTAAAATAATGAGCCGTTCTCCACTGCTTAAGAGATTTATTTTAAAAGGCTTTAATAGGCCACTTTGATCTTGCTCATAAAAAAACTGCTGTCCAATCACAACACATTATTCATTCGTATAATGTGATAATACACTTGCAATACAAAATAAACACAGCACCGTTTTTCCTAATGGGTTTCCAGTTGTGTTCAGACGTGTGTGGAAAGTTAATGTGCCACATTTACTTCTTTGCTCTTGGATAATGTATGCTGGTACCAGACTATTTGGTTCAAAAACAGCAGAACATGGCCCAGACTAAACGGCTGCTTTTCACACAGTAGATATTACAGCTCTAACATCTTGTTCTTATATTTTAAAAAGGGAAAGTCAATGGCTGCCAATCACCTGCATCAAAGAAGGTTAACAAGAATTTAATTCATTGCACGAGTGATTTAGGCTTTATTTCCTGTTGTATACACTTTGGATGAATACAAATGGCAACCACTGAAGTCTTGCAAATAGAATCCTGCAGTCATTGATGTTGCAGGTATGAATGGATTAAAACTCTCAAACAAGCTCAACATTTGGAGTGAAATAAAAAGAATCTATTCAATTAGTCTGTCTGCCAATATATTATCATTTATATACTCTAAATCTAAGCAGGGAGTGTTAAAATGAATGAAGGCCTGGGTGAAACGTGAGCTACCACTCAGGAATCCAACCACTAACATGTCAAGTTAAAACATTCTCTAATCAGATTTCTGTCTTTTACAAGAATGGGACTTTTATAGTAATAGGATTTTTTTTTTCATGTGCAATTGTGCATATAAAAAGGATGAGATATTGTGTAAAAATTTCAAGTAATAAAAATTCAAAGAGATTTAAAGTCAAGTCAGTTATCACCCAGATCTTATCAGACCGACCAGAGTAGCTGAATGAAGGGGCCTTAAGTGATGTTGCTCTGCCAAGGGTCACAGAGAGCTACGAATCAAAGGGGGAGCCAGAGGTTGACCAAACACACTGTTCTCCCACTGCCCTTGTGTAAAACTATCTGCCAAACACCAGTGGTCCTCTTTGAACTTGATTTAGCACTAAGGTCACAAACAGCTGCTCCTCTGTTGTAGAGGATGAAGCCAGCACCCTGATGACATGGAGATACAGGACATGCATGTATTTATGTTGTCTTACACTGAGATTATCACTGGGTTCTCTAATGGTGTCTCACACAGACTTCACTGTTATTATAGTGAATTATAACTATAACTGTATAGGCCATTAAACTTGCGGTTTTTCACTTTTATGAATATGGACGTGTTTTTTCACATGTATATATTAGCATTTTTGAATGTTTTAGATATGCATTTTTACACAATTGTGTAGTTTAGAAGAACACGGTTGTTCTTGAATTAAGCTTGTGCAATCAGCATGTTATCAATTATCAACAATTACACTTCAAGCTATCAGCGAAATACCAAAAAACAGACAAAATGCTTTTAATAATTAGCATTAAAAAGTATTTTTATTAACTAAAAAACATAAACAAAATAGTTGCTTATGTGTTAAACAAACAAACCAACTTGTTTTTTACATTGTTACTGTTGTTGTTGTGGATGTCATCGTTGTGGTCAGCTGACCAGGGGGCTCCTCTGTCGGTGGACTGGAGGATCCTGAGGCCACGGGTGATGAGGTGGCGTCCTGCACCGACGCTCCTGCTGGGATGTGAGGAAATACGTCATGAGTCATAACTTATACAGAACATTAAAGCCAGGTGAAAACTTGCCTAAAGCAACACGTATAAAAATGTGTCCTGTTCATTAATCAGTGATATGTGCTGTGGCAAAAAGGTAAAGAATGATTCAAGTTTTTGCATTCGTTTTATATACTACGTCATAGATGGTTGCCCAGAGGCGTGTGAATGGATTCGCCACAGCAAAAGTCCATTAGTTGAGTCAAAGTTTTGGCTTGGCATCCTCTTCCTTGATGACCTTCAACAAGGTTTTTATTTAGTTTTTAATTCTCATGTTTTGGGCATTTTGTGATTCTATGCATTACTAAACATGGCATCCAATACAAATGATAAAGAGTTGGTTTGTTGGGCATGTCCCTTTTTATCAAAGACTAGTAGTCTGTATCAGGACAAGACTGTGTAATTGGTAATTAGATTTTCCCTGCATCTTCATAATGCCTGCTAAGAATTTACTAAATTGGATACAAATAAAGTGTCTACAATGGCTCAGAGGGAATAAGGAGATCATTGTAACCCTAAGTAACAACACATCAATTATCAGTGTGACATTAGAGTCCCGTTATTCAGTGTTGGTGGGACTTTTGGGCCAGCAGGTTAATGAACGCAATGGGATTAATACCTGGGGAGCGGTGGAGAGCCCTCGGGGACAGGAGCAGGGACGCTGCGTCATTAGAGCCCCGTTAACCCCGGGGCACTATAAGGACTGCTGAATGTTTCACTCAGTAACTTCATAAGGGACAAATTGACACACACACACACACACACACACACGCACACGTTTATCAAAAGCTAATACTATTAAATGTATACTCGTTTCAATAGATTTAACTTTTTCACAGTGTTTTGGGACATTAACACAGGGAAATGATGCATGTGCTTTACAAGCTCCACTATATGTGTGGTTCAGTTTCCACAATGAGTGAAGCCCTCATCAAACAGTTTACATTCGATAGTGAGGTATACTTTTTCCCTCTTCCCTCAGAAAATAATCCTTTGTATTTCATGCTCAAACCGGGGCTACATTTATATACTCCATCTTGATTGAACATAAACAGGAGTGTTTGAAATCACAGCGTTGGACTATGACTGCCCTCCACTCCATCTGTGTGTTTATACTTCCTGTAAGAGGCCCTCTATTTATGGACAACCGAAGAACACAAATAATCATGCTCCTCCAGTAAAAAAAAAAATTGGCTTTTATTATCTGCAACGTTTTGCAATGCCTTTGTGTACGCTCACGCTGCCTTCTGATTGTCTGTTTATTATTTCAAAGTTTCTGCAGAGACAATGGGGATCCGGCCAATTCTTAAAGGTGCCAAGCCTTTTTCAGCCTTTTCCTGTCTGTGACATCATTGTGCGTTCACACTGATCCGTGTCTTGTCCGCAGCATTGGTGGCACAAGTCACATGCAACAAAGGTTGAACACAAGGTGCACATGTTTTGACTGTGCCCTTTGGACGTGTATCAAAGGACATCTTTGGTCCTGGTTACAATCCCATGGAATCTCTAAATTATGTCGTCATTCTTCAAGACCAATGGGCCTTTTACTGTGAGGAAACGCTGACCTGTCATGCCTTCATATTTTCAGTTGAAATCTTTAATTTGCCATCATATAGTGTGTGTCCACAAGCCCTCAACCAGATTTACACAAGCGTCCATTCAACATTTTCTCAAACAGCAAAGGGCATCCAATTCATCCTGCAAAGTCCACTTTTATCCAAATAATGTTTCCTCAATGTACGTTTTACAGACTATAGATCATTTTCCTAAAGGGCCACACAACTCTTTAGCCATAAAGCATCATATTGTGTGTGATTTCAGGATAATAATCTTTGAATTTTTGCAATTGTATGCATATCTAAATAAAAAAGGACACATTCCATTCAGTATCAAAGTTTTTGG
Organism: Etheostoma cragini; assembly: GCF_013103735.1. Taxonomy (NCBI): domain Eukaryota; kingdom Metazoa; phylum Chordata; class Actinopteri; order Perciformes; family Percidae; genus Etheostoma; species Etheostoma cragini. The sequence goes on along the minus strand of NC_048412.1, from coordinate 15,071,257 downwards.
TCTTCTTTCTGCAAGTTCATGTTAATTCTCATAACCGAAATACACGATCGAAAGAAGTTTTCTTTGTTCTTTTTTTTTAGGATGAGGATCAAAAATGCAGTTTGTAGTTGTCTGAAATGTAAATGTGCTGTATTTATATAGCGCTTTTCCAGTCTTAACAACTGCTCAAAGCGCTTTTACATCTACAGGGAACATTCACCATTCACACACTGTGGCCGGGGCTGCCGTACAAGGTGCCACCTGCTCATCAGATAAACATTCACACACATTCACACTCCGGTGCGCAGCACCGGGGGCAACTCGGGGTTCATTGTCTTGCCCAAGGACACTTCGACAATGACTGCAGGGGCGGGGATCAAACCACCAACCTTCCGATTGGCAGGCAACCGCTCTACCACTGAGCCACAGCCGCCCCGAAAGCATGAGCAGAAACCAGTAAATCGTCAACATTCTGCAAATTTCAGTCAATAATTTAGCCAAACACTTTTGAAGCCACAAACCTTTTCTCCTCTCGTGTTGTTTCGTTCTCATATGTTTCCATAAATCAAGGAATTGTTGCACAGGTGTCTATTCAAATGCTTTTCAGCATGAAGTATGCTCACTTGTCGATGCCAGGTTAGAGAGATGGTATTAGATCCTTGATTTGTAAAAAGACAATGTTTTACATCCATGGAAATTGTTTCTTAAAAGTTAGATTTCCAGATATTTACAGGGATGCTGCTCAGGTTTTTATCAGTCCTTTAAAACCAAGATTGTAATGTGTGATTTCAGGACACATGTTTTGACGGGATGATGAAAACTGTGAAACCTTCTAAACTTTGGAAAATTGATCAAACTTTCAGTGTCGAATGAGCTTTATTTGATTGCAGAAATTTGAGTTAAATGCATCTCCAACTAAGAGTGCAATGCATTTTTAGAAATACACCTGTGCTTGTGCATTAAAGGAAATAAAAAGATTTTGATTTAGGAAAAGATTCTCATCTAGTTTGTAGTTTGCTTTTACATTGACAGCTTTTTAGTTTGATTCAAGCTATAATTCACAGTAAAACTAATTCATCTTGTTGCACAAATCTGGTGACTGATACACTCTAACAATCTGACAGGGCTCCTTGATTTGAATTGATTAAAACTGGTTGTTTTTCTGATTCAAAAAGAGATGGATCAGTATTATTTTTGTTCCTGCATTGAGCAGATGAGTTAAGGGGCAGAAATATGAAAATCCATCCTTTTATTATTTGATGGTGTCATGTGAAAGATTATACACATCTGCAGGTAGCTGCTCATTAGGTCAGAAGAACTTTAACTTTCATAGCTGATATCCACTCAGAGATGCAGAAAATTATGAATTATGTACCACATTTTCTACAAATTCCTTTCACAAAAAGAAAAATCTGATTTCCCATCTTTAAGACACTTACTTTTCTGACATGTTTATTAAATGAAATGCCCTCTCAACAAAGAGCTGCATTCTAGATGTATTCAGTGATCAGCAGACTCCATATGCAGGCGCTGTGCACTGTAGCTGTCTGTTTCTGTTCAGCCTCTCCTCTGTTTCCTTGCCTCCAGTGCATTTCTGTACTCTGATCTTATCTCCACAGTTGAACTACTCCTGGCTTTAACATGCACTTTCTGAGGCATTGTTAAAGGTGTGGATGAAACTGTGTGTGGGCCTGAAAAATGTTGATTACCAACCAGAGGATCTTTCTCACTGAGGCTCAGAATGGAAAATCTGGAATTTCACTTAAAATTGGGGCCGAGGTGGCCGTAAAGTCTGCACCTGCTCTCTCCTGTTGAGCTCAGAAATAAACTGTTTAATGCAACAACATAAAACAAACAACAAACTTCAGTTTCCTTGAGTGCACATGTTGTTAAAGTTATTCTAACAGTCTCTTACAGTAACTTTACACCGTCTCTTTTCAAGTAAGCTGCAATTGACTCAAGTATAATCAAATAAAGATTTTGATTTAATTTTTAAGTAGGCTACAAAAACACTTTTAGAAGAAGCTAAATGTGGCGGGCAAAATAATAAATAATAAAATACTTACTATATAATATAAATACTTGCTGTATCTACTGTCAGCTGCTGGTGCACGTGAATGAACTGCGATATGTACTTGAAAAACTGAGAGCTTTTATTATTATTTTAAATTATACTTTTGCGCAAGGCCCCATGACTAAAGCCAGTCAAGTTAAGTTAGTTGTTACTTTGTTTATTATTATTATTATTATTATTATTATTATTATTATTAATTATACTCGTATTATTATTATTATTAATATTATTATTATCATTATTATTATTATTTGTATATATTAATAGAGGTTGTATAACAACTTTTAGTAACTTATTAATATCACTGATTTAATATCAACGTTACTATAACTGCACAAACACAGCCAGAGCAAACGAATCTGGATAAATGGACACATGTTACTCAGATAATATAGAAATAGAGAATAAAGTCAAACGTGATTTGAAAGTGCAGTAAATGGAGTCTATTTATTATTACTCAGCTTGTCGTCCATGTCTGACACAACAGCTCTCGTGTAGGTTTAGTCAGGGGTTAAATGTATGTCATGCATTTCTTTTTTCCCCAATAGCTGGATGATAGATTCTCGTCCGTTAGTTACTCCCCTCGTTTAAGCCCCTTCCCTCCCCCCAAACACACACACACACACACACACACACACACACGGGCGCTCTACAGTCTAAATCTTCGACGGCAGAAGGCCTGTCGGTGTGGAAGCTTCAGAAAGAAATTTCCTGATCTTTATGTATCTTAAAGCCAAATAATCAGCAAGTCAACCTCTCACACGATCATTAATACAGACTGTCCTGGTTTTCTTGCAGCCTACCTTCGTCTCAGCGCGTTCAGTCAGCTCCGGGTCATGTTACTCCCTGCAGGTGGCCCTTTTTATTAATCCATTTTAATCAAACCTGCTGGATGATTTTAATGCGGGACTGCAGACTCACAGTCGGCGTGGAAGCAAAGCTCCTCCGAGCTCTCTCTCTCTCTCTCTCTCTCTCTGCAGCAATGCGCTGCACAGCGAGTCTCTGCACAGTCTGAACATCTGCTCGTTTCACGTGACGTTTTTATAAAAATACTAACATCTGTTCTAAATAGGTTTCATTCTGTGCCTCTGCATCGTGTCAATTGCCAACTCCTCTCTCCTGAAAGAAGGGGAGAGGAAACGTATTTAAGCCTATTGCCATGCACAAAGGCTGGGAATTTAAAAATAGGCTGCAGCTTCTATTTATTGTAGGCCCTGTATATTTTATCTGGCAGGAACGAAAACCCAA
>NC_048412.1:15064081-15067882 GCF_013103735.1 Etheostoma cragini | reverse complement strand
CCCCCCCCCTCCGACATTTCGGTGAGATGGCCTTTATATGTAAAGACCTACAGCCTATACCTTCTCGGCCTGCTTAAATTTCATAGACATCTGGGAATTCCATACATGCCTCGGAAGCCAATTACACACCTTCAAACGGGCACACACTTTGATTTGGACAATGAGAAAGACTTTCCCCGATCACTGAGATCGACCACAGCCCGAAAACAGTGTGCAAGATGTAATCAGTGATAATAATCAGAAATACCTTTCATGCGAAAAGACGCAGACAGTGTTATGGTTATTATGTGGCATTCATGCAGAATCACAAGCGATTATTGCCAATACAATAGGTTGAAAAAAATCCCATTTATGATTTCATTGTTTGAATTTGTCCACGTGGATTTATATAGCCCAGGCATCGTTATGTTACAATAAAACAGTATGGAAGGAAGTCTTGTTAGTTTGACAAAATGTCTAAATCCTAAGCATGTAACTGCCCTGGTGTTTGTGTCCAGCTGCTGGCAGAAGAGAAACTGCATCATGGGCCTCATAGCAGGTTGACATGACCCCAGTGTAACTTATTTACTCCTAATGGTGAGTCCCAGGTCCAGTCCTTGATCCAACCGTAAACAAATCCAAGGAAAGAGAGAGTGAGAGAGAAACTGGAGACTAAACGAGCCCTTTCACATTTTAATTAAAATGGAATTTGAACTTCGTTTGTACAGACTGACTCTGTTTTCTCTACAGCAGACTTTTTCCGCCATAAAAATTTTTCTCACGTTTAAATTGTGTCTTTCAGTTTTAGCTACAAATGACGAGAAAATGTACTTTTTTTTTCTTGTTCCTTTTGGATGTGTAACAATGGGCTATACAGGCTATGAAAAATAGCTGCATGTTTCTCCAACGCTTTCGCTCGAGCCAATAATAACTCCATCTGTTTTCCCAAGTGACTGGCGATATGGTGGAAGCTTTGCCATTACATCTGATGTGTAACAGTCCACGAGATCCATACATGGAGGCTGTTTCATGTCATATGGCATTTACCTTGTCTACCAACTAACCCCAGTCTAGTTTATTTTATCTTCATTTTGGCCTCAGCCGTCTGCTGTTAACATTTAAATTAGCTTGACACAAAAAAAGAAAGTCAAAGGCAAACACTGCAGTCTTCATTTTCTTTAATGCAAAAAAATATACAGACATTTACAAAAGAAACGACGATAAAAATAGGAATGTATTTGTATTTCAGACACAGGATCTATTCCTCAATGTAACACGTTTCACCAATAAATAAATAAATGTATTTTGAAAATATTTGGTTGTTGTGGCACAGGTTAGATCCACACAGTCAGCCTATAATGTGAGCTACACCACCAGTTGACAGTCTCACAACTGCTTCAATAATGCACTTTGACCTCCACAAAACACAAGTCCAAAGACATGAATTCAAAATGTCCTTTCCTTAAAAAAATAAAAAAAATAAAATAAAAAAAGCCTAAAACATGATTTAACATTCGTCGTCAACTAAGTGAAAACGCATCAGAATGGGAGTGTGTGAGCTACAGGCTGTCACACGGCTGCAGGTCCCCATCGGGCCTCTGCAAAACTGATCCCCCAGAGCTTCTGTGGTCTTTGGTTTAAATAGAGTGATCCCATGTATCCAGCATTGGACTCCAGATTTGTCCCGTCGGAATGTGATAAGTAGATTCAGCAGTCATCTGTAGGTTAGACAAGGCATAAGACTAATTATCACTAAACTGTGCAGAGAAGTAAACAAAATAACGCTTCATTAGACCACAGTTATAGCCCTAAAAGAACATTTTCTAGAGGGTTATTTTCCCCCCACAGCTGAATGGATTTTTAGTTGAAAATCAAGCGTACCATATAGGGCATAATTTCTCCAGATGTTAGTGGGATGTTGACATGGACCAAGCGCCCTCCATCCTCCACACAGAGAAGGCGTAGCTCAGCCTCTCATGAGCCACATAACTACAACTTGACATTTTGGAGTCCAGCTCGTCGCTCTGCAGCACCTGGTAGAGAAAGTCGATGTATCTGGCTGCAAGTTTTAGGGTCTGTATTTTGCTCAGTTTGTCCGAGGGCAAAGTGGGGATAATTTTCCGCAAAGATGCGAACGCCTCGTTGAGAGACTGGGTCCTCTGTCGCTCCCGGACGTTTGCCATGACCCGCTGCGACTGGAGATCCTCGAAAGACTGGGGGCTGCTGCTGCTGGACTTCTTCCCTCTTTTCCCAGGGGTCGGGCTATCTGAGTCCTCCCCGTTTTTCCTGCTCGGTCTCCTCTTCCTCCCACACCTCTTCGGCTGTCTGTCCAGCTCCCCCTCGCTGTTGCTCAAGCTGTCCACAGGAGAGACAGGAGAACTGCCCGACTCTTCCCCCAGGTTTTCCTCAGACATCTCCACTTGGGTAGATGGCGACAAGAAAGTGTCCAAAAAATGGTTTCCCTCTCATGAAGTCACGGAACTGGTCCACCTGTAAGTGTATCTGGCTTTACAGACACCGAAGTATCCATAGATGGTTTCCTGTGAGGACAAATCTTTTCTGATACTTGAGAAACTTAGGCAGTTCTTATAGGCTGCATGGCGTAAACTTTTTGGGGAGGGACAGGATTGGTCCAAAAGATGGATTACGTGAAGCGAGGGGTGGGAGCATCCAAGGAGCTATTAGAAGCTCTTAATATAAGTCCGAGTTGGAATAGATAACGCGGTTATTTCAAATCATAACACAATTATTACCAAAACAACCAAAAATAGAGTTATTGTATACTATCATAATAATAATGACAACCATATCAGCAATACGATTATTATAAGACTGTCATCTTTTAATTTTCATTTAATTAAGTTCACATCAGTGAGGAAAAATCAAAAAATAAATTGTCTCAGTACGCTGAAAGGGAGTACAAAACGAAATCCCATTAAAAAAACAGCAACTTTTAATTTAAATTAACACATTGTAACAACCTTAACTGATTTTCCTGCAGGTCTGAGCTCAGACATTACATTTTAATTCGTTCATCCATCCATCGGCATCCCAGTAAAAACACTTTTGTTCGATTACATCACTGCTGCTGTATGTTTGCTATCTCATGTAAGTGTATGAGCTGACACGTTTTTTTTGAAATTGCATTATGCAACCTTGACTCATATCTGTAGAACCTAACCCACAAGGAGTTTGGATTGATGTTTCCATCTAGTCTTACTTAAACCAAGTAAGATCAAAGCACTTTCACATGGGCACCATATGATCCCAATCTCACATTTTTAAATGCAGCTAGTCCTGCAGATTTGATTAAACTATTCCTTGAAGGACTGCAGCATGCTTTGGTTATATTCCCCCACAAGAGGGCATTTTTTGTATACTGTACTATACCATAAAATACATGTAGAACTGTGGTAAACGAGAGTTTATGTTTTTTGCTTGTCCATAAAAAAAAACAAGAAGTGATTGTTCCCTCAGTTCTAGTCAGAGAAGAGGAAATGGCAGCTCCGTGGTTAAGACCTTCTGGTATTTACTAGGTGGGTGATACAATATCCATCTTGTTTAGTGGAGGATTACAGTGTTTAGGTTGAGATGGCTGTGGTCCACAGGAGCAGCATCTGGTTCAGGAAACAGGGGGGCAGTCAGGGTCAGAGGTCACAACACTAGTGAACATCTATTTACATCCTTGTGGAGGCCTGAGAGTTAAGTATTGTTCTAGGGGAAACACAGCCTTGTTTAAGTGTTACATTTTACATTTTACCTAATGAAGATGCCACAGTTTTTACATTTTCTGGCAAAGAAATGACAACCTCTTTCATTCAA
>NC_048412.1:15020598-15063981 GCF_013103735.1 Etheostoma cragini | reverse complement strand
TTAAAGTAAAACACATTACACATTTCATGCAGTGTGCAAATAAATGATCCACTTTTCATCTACAAAATGTGTGATACCATATGCAGGTATCTTTTGGCTTTAAATTTATTTGTCTTTACAGTGGTGAATAGTAACGAAATACATGTTAAAATGTTAAATTAAAATTACCCTGTACTTTAGTACAAATGTACTTGTACTTGGCTTATACCACTACATTTCAGAGATGTAATGTGTAATGTACTTTACACATTAATTACTTTTCAGATTAAGAGTTTTCATTCAAAAACATGAACATTTTATCAGTTATATGAAGCATTGTTATAACAATGAGGCAGTTCAATGAGCTCCACCTCCACCTACTACAACATGAAAGTACTGCTGACATGTAAATGCATCAATAACAATTATCCAATAATATAGCAAAGGGGTAATTGTGCATAATGTGTATTTTTGATATTTTACACATTCCATAACACTTTTTTTTGCTAAAGTAACATTTTTAATGCAGTAGTATTTTGATAGCGTTGTGTTACTTTGAGTAAATTGATCTGAACACTTCTTCCACCACTGTGCCTTTATTAGGTAATGCACAGAAAAGAGGTGAGAGGGAATGAGCGTAGAGGCTATGCACCAAACGTATATTGCTTCCTTTTTTTCAAATATTTCTTTTACCTTCTCTTGTTATTTTAGCTATTTGTTTCTGCCGACTGGTATTTAAGATTACACTCAGATTGGCTTCAATCTTCCCATGCACCTATTAACTGAGCTTCATGATTGTATGTCTTTTATTGTGATGTTTTAAGTGAACAAATGAAACTAATGAAATAGTCTTGACTCCATCCAGGGATGTTTTGATTGGTTTTTCAACATCTTAGGCCCCTCGACCATCATCCCTTATTTTAAAAATAATAATAATGCAAAAGCTAGTAATTACTCTTACATTTACATTTCTTGGCAGTTTGCTCAGTAGAGTTCAGCTCTTTGCTGCTGAAGTGATTCAGAGAAAACACAGCTGGTTCTCCGGAATATGATGTCATCACAGGACAACTCCTCCAGTGTTGATCTTTAATAAGGACAAAACCTTCATCAGTCAGTCACAGACTGTCAGTGCTTGACAATTATAAGTACATGAAGAGGAGATAAACAGCACTGATTGTTTTTCAATGTGATTTACCGTACGCTGCTGTCTGCTTGGCCTGAAGCAGCGGACAATCATTGAAGAAAAAGCCTTATTCCTTATCAATGAGCATTTAGTGGTTGTTATGATAAAGTCAAGTGTATATTTCTGACTCATGCAACTTGACACACCGGCCATTTGTGACCCCAAAGCGTCATTAACCACCCTTCCCTAAGGTCACATCAAGGCAGACACAACTCAGGCTCTCAATTTACTGAGTCCTGAGCCACAGCCAGATCCACAGAGACCTGTCTATTTTCTCTGCTCGAGCCTTGCAAGGCAGCGTTTCTCTATCAGCCTACTCATATCTTTTGAAATAACAAACCACAGTCATCCATTAAACGAGGCTCCCACAATTAACAGTGATATTCTTGTTCACTCCATTGAAGATTAACCGCAAAGAATGCCAGCTCGCCAAGATGGATCAACTGCATGGGATGAGAAAAGACAGCGTTGTGTTCTTCAAAGACCAAGTCCCAGATAGCCTCTAATCAACCCTCGGCTCTAACAAGGTTAAACAGCAGAGTTGGATGACAGCATGTTTCCTCAGCAATAGTCTGAAAATGTCCCATTCTGCAGAAAAATCCAGACATCGTATCAGAGCATTGCTGATAAAAGCAGTCCAGTGGTGGTGAGAGAGGATCTGGGGTGTCTCATCGGGAGGTGAGGATGAAAACAGGCCTTTATAAGCTGTCTGGAAACACAGGAGCCAGGACTCCTGAAGTTAGCTGTAAAAGAAAGCCTTTGAAAGCTGAGTGCTTTGATGTTGCAGGTTCTAATCCTGTATTCCTGTAGCAAAGCACAATTTCACCTTGTCAAAAAGAGCTGTGCAAAGACTTCCCATTCCTGGAATCTTATCTCATGAAAAATATCGATTTTTTTGTAGAGTGAAAGGCTGATTTTGTGCGAGAGGAGATGCATGTGTGTGAGTGTGGTAGATGTTCTGTTAAATCTATTCATGTTGTTCCTAATGACTCTGTGGGATATCAGACAGCTCTACCGCACAATGACACCTTATTAGCCACTAAGAACCAACAAACCTCCAGAATGTTTTCACAGCTTGGAGAGATGTGGGGTCTGTGGAAGAACTAGCATCTCTGTCACACACACACACACACACACACACACACACACACACACACACACACACACACACACACACACACACACACACACACACACACACACACATGCACACACAAAACAAACACAAGCCTTCCTCTAAGAGTTTAAGAAAGTGTTTCACTGGTCTATCCTTCCTCCCATACAACAACACAAGATATAATATGTATTAGGGAAAAACAAAAGCATGGCAAATCACTGAATTTGGCATTTATCCCACATAGACTTACTTCCTGTCAATGAATACTGTAAGAGGAACATCAGCTCATATGTTGTGTGCCCTGGCCACTGCTAAAACTTAAACCTCAAGACCACTGAGCCATGCCTTCTGCTGCCTATAAAGCCTGCTGCCAGCCAGTAGACCACACACACTTTCACCCAGACTGCTGCAGCACGGAGACCAGTGCACTGACCCATGCAATGAAAATATCTGTTCACAGAATTACAGTAGCTTTACCATATTGTGGTGGGACTGTAGGAGCTTGACAGGTGCGGCTGTGAGTTTAGAGATACTCTGTCTGCATGTAGCTCATAAGGAAATGGAATGGAAATACACTCAATTTCTTGTGTATACACCTTTGCAGTCTAATAAAACAGTCCTACCTATGGTCATCTTGGAGACTGCAGTTTGTGGTGCTGTTTCACCTGAGCTAGGTAAAGCTACAGCTCAGCTGAAGAGGCCACCATTAATGTTTATATCTTGCGCTGTCACGAGTTGCAGGCCCTTGTGGAAAAATATGTATTTTTGGTTTTGGGGTTAGGATATTACATAAATGACATTCAGTCAAAGAAACATTGCAACATAACTCTTGATACTAAAAACAGCAGTACAGGCAACTCTTGATGCAGCTCTAAACAATTCCTTCTTAGAAAACTCTTACAGTAAATTATGGAGTCTTTTCATAAGTGCACACTTACATCCAAAAGTGCTTTGCAGGTGCATGCTGGGTAACGAAAACTGGAAAAAATAAGTAATTCTCATCAACTGCTGTAATGTTCCCATGAGTTGGTTCTTCTGTTATTGATTCATTGACAATACCTGACAAGATGACTTGGCATAGACCACCTAATTGGAATGTCATTGGTCACGCTCCCAATGTGCAAAATTAAAAGAATAACTAACTGTTTTTAATGTATCAGCAGTGTCTTTAACTTCATCTGTGGCTTAACGCCCAGCAAAATAACTGTGGCAGAGTGCATGTTGAAAAGCAATATAACATGCCATGTCACATAAACTTATGTTAGGGATGAGCATAATGTCAGTGGTCCAGTGTGGTTCTTCACTCTAACCGCAAGTGCTGCGAAGAGTCCCACCCCAGTCCCTGTTAATAAGGGCTCTGTGAGGAGAGAGGAGGTCGAACAGAGTGCTCCAGCTGCACATGAGGATGAATAGTATACAGGAGGATGATGGGCAGAGATGTGGGGGCGGAGGGGAGAGGACCTGGGAAGTGATCAGGACAGAGGAGGGTCCCCTGTCCTTTGCCAAAAAAAACACAAGAGTTATCTGTAAATAGATAGATAGATAGATACATAGATAGATAGCTGTGTAAAAAAACGTTTTCCATTCCACATCCCCGAGGTCTATATTTCAAACCAACAAGCACACAGCACAATAAATTCAATGATACTCAAACAACCCTTTGCAGGCAGTCAATTCTAAATGATGTGAGGTAGTAACGACACTATCTCTCCTCTGAACCACAGCTGTGTTCCCATCTCCCCCAGATTTCTGCTCACCTCTGCTCCTCCCTGTGTGTCAGTTAGAGGCTACCTCCTCCTCCTCCTTTAGTCAGAGCAATCTGTCAGGCCACAATAGGCTACCTCTCCAGTGATGTTGTTTTTGGAATGGGAACCCTTCATCTCCGCTTGTTCTCCCTCTTGGTTGACAGAAATTAGCAAAGAAGCCACTCTTCTTTGGATTTATCTTAGATGACTGTGGATTTCAGGCTTTTTTTCTTTTCTTTTGCTTTCAGCGTGTTGTTTACTTTCACTCATCAATGTGGAAGTTATGTGTTCATGGCCACCCAGCTGGGGATCTATTTAGGATGTGAAGTCATCATCACCAACTTGATTATCACCTTCAACATTTCTATTTAGAAGAGCATAAGCATGAAGAATACTATAATAACTTACAGTTTCTGTGTTGATTTAATTTTCACAAAATATATTTCCTCATTAAAATAACCAGCATTAGCTGATAACTATCTATCTGGATGGAGGTGGATTGACTCACATCTGTTAAAGACATTACCTACTGTTGTGAAGTGAAGACACCTGCAGATTGGGCTGATCTCACCATCTGGGTATTCTGTAAGTAAACAGTGAATGTTACAAGAATAGGCAGCAGTGGTTGTGAGACTATACATTGAACGTTTTCCTCATGTTTGGTACTCTACCGTGGTGGAAAGTAGTTACTTAGGGACTAAGCTACTTTAATACAAATTGGGGTAGGCCTACTTTTTCTTTACATGAGCATTTCCTTTAAATCCTACGTTATACGTTACACTACTTCCCCTTACATTTACTTTTTACTCCATTATACTAATTTGGTGGCAAACTACCCTATTAACTTGACAGTCACATTGCTCTCTCTCCTCTCAACCTCTCAGTTTCATTTCATTAAAACATCTGTTGCGGTTTAAGAGGTCAAATTATACCATTAAGCTTACAAAAACGCAAAGTTATGATCCACTAAATGACCTCCGGTATGGCGCAGCATACAAGGCTACATAATCTGTTATTTATACATGTTCGTAGGTGTTTTCTAAAGGCTGTGTAAAAGGGTTCCGTTTGGCTACATTATAAAGGCTAGTGCTTTTATTTTGAAAGAGTAATGCCCGGTAGAAGAAGAAGTCGCAGGTGTGTTTTCTGAAAGAAGAAGGCTGTCTACTTTATTTGTTTAGCACCTGGCTGAGGGGACAAGGTTTGTAGATATTTTGTTTCCGATTAATTTAAAGTGAAATAAGTAGTTTTTGTAGTCGATATTATTCATACGGTCAAAGTGGAACTTATTTTGACTTGTTTTAAATTATTATTTTAACAGTGTGCATGTTATTTCGTCATTGAACGATATTTGGTGACTATTAGTAGCCAGCTAACATAACGTTAGCCTGTTTCACAATTAATTGCGTGTGGTGGTAGCCTTTTTCGTCATTTTATTTGAATTGGCAGCTAATTTTTTCAGTCATGTGCATCACTTTTTAGTGTCCCCTGGAAACAGTTTCCGCCTTTCCTAATGTATTGTCGAAGTGGTGAATATGTTTTTTTTTCGTAATGTTGGTGTGTATCATGTGATTTCAGTCATGTTTAAAAAGCAATTTGTATTACATGGCTTTGCTACGTAGTCTGAAGAAATGTTGTAACCTACAATGGAAGTGTCAGTTGATGGTGGTGCAAAGCATGCTTGAATTGAGATGGCTAGAGCTGCTTTTCATGGTCTGTTTTTGTTATGTTTTATGTTTTTTTTATTTTTTATTACCTTTAATTTTAAGTTAAATTTGTTTACCTGTAGAACCCTATCAGAGCTTATCATTTTGTTTGGGTCTTTAAATAATAATAATGGTAACATTTAGTTTTTTCTTCTTGTAGCTGGGTAATATTTTTGGAGCTACTGCATTATCTGTAAAGCGTCAGTTAGTTAGTGAAGTAGGCCTAGCCACCTCCACCAGCTAGACTACATTTAAATGCTGATGCACTCTAATGCTAACAATCTAATAATGTCATGTAATATAATCATGTCACTCAGTAGCACATTTTCAGCAAAGGTACTTTTGCTTTTAATTACTTTATGTAATTTTTGTTAAGACTCATACTGCTCTTATAGGAATTTGAATGCAAGACTTTTATTGTTAATGGAGTATCTGAACCTTGTTGTATTAGTACTTTTTTTTTAATTAAAGTATTAAAATTCTTCTTCAGCCACTGGTACTCTAAAGCTATCCAGAGTAATACTTTATACCAAAGCCAGTAGTGTTTAATTATTGCTTATATTGTAACAAGGCCTGAGATTTGAAAAAAGGAATGCAGTACATTAATACAGCTTGTGTTGTTAGATTTGTGCACTTTTTAAAAAGAAAACATCCCTGTGGTGAAATAATCATTATGTTAATGTTGCGCTGCTGTCATCCTTAACATTCCTATGTCTCATTGCCAGCCTTCCTCCATCTGCTTTTTAGATTATTGACAAACTGAGATTGTCACGGTTGGTACATCAGGCCTGTCGGCAGACATGCTCTTTGCACTTCCCCCACACCATCGGGGTACACCTGACATAACCTCTTACTGCGTGGTAGGATATGATCACATCAACAAAAATAAACTTTCCTCCTAACAGGGGAACTGGAGAGAGACTTTGCCATTAGTCCACTGATGGGAATGTAATCTCCAAAAATCTAAAGGGACTTTGTCTCGGTGTGAGGTTCAGATGTTTATGTCTGATGTTTATCAAGAACATTGGGGATCATTTATGTCTTCTATTTTACCTTAATTCCTTAATCTTTATCTTGGTGTTTTGCCATCATGATGACGGAACTTGGTTTCTGTTAGGTTGGTTGATGGAAAAAGTGAGAGTGAGAGCAAAGTGAGGTGTCCAAGGATGTGGATAGTGATTAATCACAAAGCCGCTCTGAACACACCAAACACTTCAGATTTTTTTTTTTTCTCCCTGAGTCATTTGGTTACAGAGCTTCCTCCTTCCCAGCATTGGCCTTGGGAAGAGGCTCCAGGCAGGCTGTTAGTCAGCCGGAAAGCATTGAACTCTGAGCACGATCGACACCTAACATACATCACAAACATGTTCAGCTAATAGTGGAAACACACAAACCATTACAGGTTTAAACCGTGTCTTTATTATTGTGACATGAACGATTATTTCTTGAAAAACTTGTTTTCAAGCAATTTGAGCATCAGTATATTTGCAATGCAATTTGTATTAAATATATTAGCAAGAATCTTGCATTAGGTGTTATCTTATGGTAGGGTTAAATGGGCTCCAACTGTAGAGCAGGTTGCTGTGGACTTACTATTTGATGCTTAACTGAGTAACTAAAACACCAGTGATAAATGAAGTGCAACCATAGAAACTGTACACCCTTTCCTGACTTTAGTAATTGTTGAACTTTCTTTTCTTTTACATCATCAATTACCAAATTGTTATAGGGCAACGAGAAAGGGAACGAGGGCGGGAGAATGGGTGGTGGGGTGTACTACTACCTTTGCAGCAGGCATAAATCACCAGGCTAATAAATTGAAAGCTAAATGACTTCTTGCCCTCCACATATATCATGGAGGCAAACCAAATGAAGCCTTATATACCCCAGAGGACAGAGGAATGCTTCTGTTCATAACAGTGATTTGTTGATGGCCCCCATGGCTGTTGGCTTCAGGAATCCGAGTCAAACTGTTTGGACTCATGCATGTTTACTTATAGCAGCATGGTTACGTATATCAGACGTATATCAGAAATAGGTTTATTAGGGGAAAATATCAATGAAGTCCCCAAATCCATCAGATTTCTATTTTCATTTATACTTCTCCCTTTTGAATGTACTTCAACCACATCATTATATTATCCAAATGCAATTCTTACAACAGAAAATGTACCAGTAAGTAAAAATGTGTACCAGAACTTATTATTTATTATATTTTATGAAATGACATGTCTTCTGGAAACTCATTGTATGTGTTGTTGTCTGATTATTTCCTTATCTGATAAGAAATGAAGGCCATTGATATGTTTTCAGATTCATTAAATAGGTGTTGGTTAGAAATAACACATGAGACTTAACACAAATGAGTAACTCTGGACAAGCACTGAAATTCCCTATCATTGATACAATGGCGCCACCCATTGGAATTACACTGCCAGGTTGTGTGATGCTCTAAGGTATTTCTGTTATCACATAAAAACTAATATATTGTAAATATACCTTGCAAGCTTTAATGGAGTAAGTATTATCAATTAGAATAGTCACCTCAATTAGACTGATTTGAAGATCAGTTAACTGTGATTTCAGACAAAATGAGAACTCAATGATAACAGTTGAGAAAATGAACTCAGAACAAATTAAACCATTTCAGGGCAGGAAGCATACAATGCATGCATCACCATAATATGAAGGATAGTCAACATCTTCTCGGTTAATGCATCATCCAGATTTTTATGAAAAAAGCTGCACTAATGAACTAAGTTTTTCTTGGCATGTGAGCTGGGATACGAGCCAGATAAAAAGGCAATTTCAGCATTTTTTTGCCGCTCTTAAAGAAAATGAAAATCCTGCCAACCTCTACTTAATCCGACCGGGATCACCACGGCAGACTGAGTAGCTGAGATGGGCTTTGTTTGTGAGGTCTTGCCCTGTCTGTTTTCCTGATGAAGAGTAGGGTCTGTCTGGGACACTTCTTGAAATGCAATATGTGGTTAGTTTTTGGCTTGAATGAAGAGACCAGGAAATATACGTGAACTATGCTGAAAAGACAGAAACTTCAGCATTTTTGATGTGTGGCTGTAGTTCAACTCTTCACTTTTAGAGTGTGTGAGAACTTTAGTGTCACATTTTGTTTTTCAAAGATTGCACAGGAGACAAGCCATAACATGTGTTTTCCTGTTGTTATATAGTTGAATATTCTAACACTAACTGGCAGGACTCAGTGTTTGCACAGGTTTGTTTGGCAGTAGTGTCAGTGATAAGGAATACTTAATGTGTAAATTTGTTATGAGGAACCGCAATGGCTCATGTGGGCCATTGTGAGTGAAACACAGCAGTCTGGAAGAAGCTGTGGGCATAAACGCATACTTTGCGATGACTGATGTATACTCTTTTCTTTTTTTCTTTTTTCTTTTTTTCTTTTTTGGACCGCTTTAGTGAGAACAATCTGTCCAGAGTTTAAAGGAGAGATGCTATAGTCAGCCCTTCTTACAACTAAAAATGGTATTTTATGAGGGTTAAAAAATAAGACAGACTGTGGTCTACTGAGAAGTGGATGAGTAAATGTGGTTTGCTGGTGGGGGGGGGGGGGAAAGCCACTTTAAGGCAAAGAGTTGTGGTGGCTCTATTGTGGTATAGAGTTCATTTTCCTGGTGTATATTTCCTGCTCCATAGATTGGGTAAATGCCAGAAATCCAGAATATTCAAACAAAGCCAAATGGTTCTCTCCTAATGGGAACTGAGTCATTTAAAGTAACACAGCGCATGATGATGGTGAATAAAGGCTCACTCAAGAATACCATAACAGTACTTTTACTTTTCTGCATTTCTAGCTTAAATACTTACTTTCCAGCCCTTAACATTAATTACACATTTACAGATTGTCTACAATCACAGATCTGATTGAGACACAGTTACACAACTTTCCACACACATTTGCAAATACTTATGCTACAGTAATGGGCCCATATCTTCGATCTGCATAGCAACGTACAATTACTCAAGCAGAAATGAGGGGAAATATTTTCTCACAAAACTATAAAGCTTAAGACAGGCAGCAATATTCCTAATAATTACCTGCTATCTGCATCCTCGCACTGCTGCTAAAAAAGGCTCCCAAAACAAAAGTGGTCACATTTCATTAATCACACAGTTTAACGCCTCACTGCATTTGAAAAATGGGGACATAAAAAGCCAGTGTCCCTCGAACATTTTTCGTGTGTCCCTCATTTTGCTGTTAGTCAGTGCTTTAACTTGTATCTTGTGAAAGCAAAAGCTACATCCTTCACAAAATATAAAAAAACTAACCCAATTTTGTCTTCTTGAGCCATCAGGTTTCTCATTCTGTATAGCTCATTTGTAATTGGTTCAGCCATAAATATGCATGCATACGTCATACACACACTTTACCAACTCCTAACACAGCTATCTTACTTTTTTGGTAAGTTTTGATATTGGTAACTGAGCACATGACGCTATAGTCATAATCTTAGATATTAACAGCTAAAGCGACCGTGTTCAATATTGAGAATGAATCACTAATGTTTGCTTCTATAACTGATTGTTACCTATTTATCTATGAGGAGCAATATGTTTGTGAAAGAAACCTTCCTCTGAACTCATGTTCAACCCTCACTAAAACGGTGAACCTCTGTTCTCCATGTTCAAACATAGCTGTATGTAGTTGTTTCCGTTTGCGGAATTCCTTTTATTTTAGGAGAAATGGCAATGGCCACTTAATCTAAACGTTGTTGCCATGATCAGGAAACTGTACACTAAGCTTAACACTAAATGTTGAGGTACATATTTCTTTACTTACTGCTAGAGTGGTGACATCAGTTAGGCAGACCAGGAGGTATTATTAAAGCGTAATAAAAGCATAACACATATTATGACTGCTCTGACAGATGGTTATACAAAATTGGTTATTTTAGTGAGATAGAACTAAAGAGTTATGCATACATTTCTTGTTTGGCATCTTTCTAAACATCAAGTGCAGTGTGTCATATCCCTGCTTTTAATCTTGATGTTACCAACTCTTTATCATCAGCCCTTAGAAATAAAATACAATCCTACAATATCTGAGATTGAATCAGTTCCCTCTGTTGCCTGATAACATTTTCCTTATTTGATTTACTCTTCCCAAAGTGCATTCAGTGAGTCAAAGTAAAGCATTCTGTGCTCTCTGTTTGACAGACAACTGGAACAGAATGCTCTCAGCTGAAACTAGTTTAAACAAACAGTGTTAGGAAAAGCAAACAGAGAAAATCAATGAAACACACTTATGGAAAAAGTAAGTTGTTTTTATATTGAGATTTAACACAACCAAGCTGGAAAATGGCAAATGTTGCATAAGTTGGTAAGTATTTAAATATTATTTAAATAACTACAGTAGTTTAGTAGCTCTTTGTCAAATTATTTTATCTCTGTGTTTAAAAGCAAATGGATCAGATAGTTTACTGCAGTTAATATTTATTCATATCTAATGCAACACATCTCCATTTCAGTATCAAAGATATCTATTGTCTAACATGTCAGTGACTTGAGGCACTTTATGGCACCGCTCTAAACGTTGAGGTTTCTATTTAGCAATGAAAACATCATCATACAAACACAATTGTTACATTGTTTACCTTGTGAAATTATCTGCTTTGTACATATCTAAAACATTACACTATAAAAACGATAGCAAATAGACTAATATTTAAGACAATAGTTCATGACACTTAAAAATATATATGTTATGTAATATAATATGCTTAAAATAGCATCTTAATGGTTCATTTACTGGCATCAGGAAACTTTCACCTGGTAGAACGTTCTCATTTTCAGCACACAAAGTCCACTAAAGGTGAATGTACTGTCAGTACAGCAACCCTTGCAATTGTTTGTTAGCAAGAGTGTTCACATTATTATTTAAAAAAAATACAAACTTCACAGGACTTAAAGATGAAGGGGATCCTTAATAAAGAAAACAAAAAACAATACAGTCAGGAAATAAATCAAATTAGATACATCAATAATAATTTAACCTGCTCTTCAGGTAATGCACGTTTGCAGAAACAAAAGTAACTGGATTACATTACATTATTGGGTTACTATTAAACAGCAAAAATTAAAAGACAAAGATCAAAGAAACAATTATCGATACGCCAGTTGAGATTATTGATACCCAGGAGAGTTGATGTCAGTCTATAACTACTGACCTCATAAACAATTGACCGAACGATCTACCACAATAAACTTTCATTTTAAGGCTTCATCACATTGGCACAGCCATATATAGAGAAAAAGTGACAAACTACTCTTTTTCTTTTCTTTGCAAGATATAGTGACATTCCTTCATCAAAAATTGTGAGAACATAGTTTAACTTCACCAAGTGAGATCATTATTTTCAACAAAGTAGCTTCTAATGCTTTGTGTAAAAATGAGTGCGCAAAACAATGCCACAATAAAAAAGCGCAAAGTAACGTTAAACACATCCAAAACCTTATTGCTGTGTAACAAAACCTCTCAGTTTTTTCCCAAGTGCATGGATGGTGCAGTCATCACAAGAGTACGCTTGCATAAAGTTTAGGAATTTGGATATGCAGAGGCTCGAAAGATATCGAGAGAGTTCGCAGTGATGAGGGCGCCAGTCAGCTGCCTCCACTGCCTGGTGGCAGGGTTTTTCATTTTGTCCAGGACCAGGTGCAGGTCCTGGATCATGTCCCTGTAGCTGCCTCCATACCGCAGACTCCACGAGTACAGGAAGTCATAAGCAGGTTTCCACATTGACTAAAACAGAACAGGAAATACAGGAATTAATTTGTAGGATACAATGTACTTTACATTCACTGAATAAATGCCACAAGATCAGTGTTATCTGCTCTATTTATATTGCTTGCTGTGTCAGTGTGTACTGTTAAACCGACCTGGGAAACGATTTCTCCGTTCTCCCCTCGGTGCGGCGCCTCGTAGCCGGCTATCTGAGCGCTGGAGAGTTTTGCCATCTTCTCAGCGAGCTCCCGCCATCGAACTCCCAGCTCCACAGCTGTGGACAAAATGACTGTGTTCTGAATCAGCTGCGCCACAAGGTTCACAGAGTCAATCTTCAACAGACCCTGTGGTGATTTAAACGCAGAGATAAAACCCGTCACAAAACCATGTTAGGCACAGGACATCAAAGCATACATGCTGTGAAATTGATATAGCACCAGTTGTGGGTTGTGTGCATGTCCAATATTTTATGAATTTGCTGTTTTTTGTAGTGCTAACAAAGAATTGACTGTAAAATAAAAATATTCTCTTTCAATGAATTAAAATGAATTTATCAGGACAATTAAAATTGTTTTTCTCTACTAACCAACATGAGCGCATGCAGAAACTTTTTCCTGCTCTTCTCAGCATGGCAGTCTTCCTTGAGCTTTTCCAGTACGCAGGCGACTTTATCAGCCTGAGTTTCAGCGTGCCTGTGTGTGATGATGTCCAGCGACAGATTGCTGTACCCTAAAGCATCAGCCAAACCTCTCCAGCTGGTTATGTGTTCAGTGACCAACGTCTGGATGGCGGAGTACATGTAAGTAAGCTTTTTGAAGGGTTGCGTCATGTTGTCCAAGAGGACCTCTGTGGTGATTTGAATGCCGGTGAAGTCCATCACTTGGTCTCTGGTTATGAGCTTGACGTTCTTGCAGTGAACCAAACCAGTCCTGCCTCGGAGGAATCCAATATACCATTCCTTTACTTTTGAGTTACCCACAGACCTTACCGTCTCTCTGGATAGGAGAGCCACAGTGTCCCCCTTGAAATACTCCAGAAGGTAGTCTACTCGTGGCTGACGGAGGACTGACTTTAGGGCTACACCATAGTACTGTATGTTCACAGGTCTGTCTATGAATTTGGGGATATCTGTTACACTTTCCTCAGGAATAGGTGGGCTTCTTGTCATTTCAATCTGCTTTTCTATCTGCCGCGACACTCTCCTTTCTGATCTGATGGGTGCTGCGGGAGGGGAAGCTACTTGGAAATGTGTAACAGTTGTACCGTTTGATTCCTTCACTTGTAGATCTAATTTAAAAGGGGTCATTTCTGTATTACTGGCACAAGCTAACGCAACTGGCAGTTGCAAAACTATCCCTATTTTGAGCTGACTTTGTCTCACTTCTTTAAGTTTGTCCTCCGGTTTGATTTTAAACATGGAGTCTGTGAGGCTGATACCGACATGCAGGTTGTTCAGTTTGTCTGGTTTAAACCCATGTTTTCCCCAAAGCTGCAGCACAAGTGGAGGTGCGCTTTTGTTTCCTCTGCAGGTAACTGAAAACGGAAGCCTTGGCGGAACATCCCCATGACCGCAAACCACTAGTACGACCTTGAATGATGGATGGATATACCTGGGACCATAAACTGCAAATGTGATATGGCGATCAAGATAATCCCACACTGATGTAGCAGGAGCCTGTATTGCAGAGGCCTCCGCGACTGCAATCACATAAAAATGTGTCTTCAGGTCTTGCAGCTTCATCTGCATCATGTTCTTGTAAATGTAACAGTTGTTCACTTTAAGATAAGGGCCCTCTCTTTTGATGGACACCAGCCCGACCACATTAGTCATCACCTGACTCAATGGGTCGCTCTTCACCTCTCCAGCCAGTTTCATCTCCAGAGAGATGCACTCCTGTATGTTGATGTTGCTGAGGACCACCTCTAGAAGTGGACTCATGGTTGTCACATAGTTGTTATTGAGTCCAGGAGGAGGGTCTAGCATGGCTTTCAGTGTAACTTCCTGGACTTCTCCAGGAGGAACATGGCCTTCTGGGATATGGATGCTAATTTCTGAGTCTGGCAACTGTACTGAGCCACCAGCGTGGCCGATCTTGCAGATTACCTGAAAGTCAGTGGCCTGTGTCTGAGCCCACCCTGGACTCTGGCTCATCAGATTTAAGTCCAGACATGAGCGGGTTAGCTGCCTGTGGCTCAGCCAGGCCATCTTGTAGGCCTCTCTGTCGTTCTTTAGCCACTCAAAATCTGGGTTCAGCACTGGCCCAGGCGGTCTAAAGCTGTTCTCCCGTTTTGGCACTTTTCTCTCCAGATCATCCAGGATGTCTGAAGCACTTCTACATCTCCCTGATTTGTTACTGACTTTTTGTATGTTTTCCAAAAAGGTTCCCACGTTGCCTTCATCAGAAGATGTGCTAAAGGCGTCATCTTCATTTGGGTCCAAATGTTTTTTATTGTCTTGTTTTACAGTTGATTTGTTGGAATTGTGTTTGTCTGTGCCGCTGTGTACTATGTCGTCTAAGAAAGGGTTTGATCCAGACAGTTTGTTCCAAAAAGGATTTTTCGACTGAGATGAACCTACGACCTCTGGTTGTAAAATCTGCCACTCGGAGTTATGTGTCCCATACCCACCTGGGGAAATATTTAGAGTTTGGTTAGGACATCTATTAATATTATGGGAAGGTTTTCAGATTTAGAGGACAAGTGAGAATTTTACCATTTAGGTTGTCACTGGTTGAGACTTTGTCATCCAGATCAATCAGTGTCCCCTCAGATTTACTCCGCATGAGACTCCCAACACGACGGAAGGACCTTGCTCTTCCAGCTGCCATATTTTCATCTGTAAACATAAAACAACTATTGTATTTTTTTTTCTAAATTTACCTGCTGCCTTTTACTACTCCAAAACAAGACTTTATACCTTAAACAATGCAACCAGGGGCTACAAAGTGAATACCCTATATTCAGATATCCCATACTTATTGATAACCCATGTTAGCTGAAACAATTAGGCAATTAATTGATTAGTTGATCTATAAAAATGAATCTCAACAATATGAATGACTTATGACTTGAACCTGTTATATTGGGTTCTTTGAGATTGTACAGTGCTCTTGTCATTACTTTCCATCTACATTTTTACAAAAGAGAGTTCAAGAAAATAAGAGACCGATATATTGATTAAATAGAAGTAATTGTAAGATGCAAATAAAAAGATAAGCAGACATACATTTTGAAATGCTGTGACGCATGATACACCTACGCAAAAAAAAGACATGAGAGTAAATTTGGTCTGTCTTAACCATGTCTGTCTCCTGTAGCACAGGGAGCCTCAGGCTTTCTGCAGTCTGTTACAGGATAATTGTTCCAAAGCACAAAATGAAGCTGTACTCTTCATTCTGTCACTTGTTTGTGTAAAAGGACACTACCCATTCATGACTTGTCACAGTGAGTCAGTCATTAATAATGTGGTTTCTTACACCAGTGCACAAAAACAGGTTGGTCTTGTCAAGCCTATGACACAGTAATCTGTTCTCTCATCGCTTCTTCCTATGACAGTAACAATATAGCCTTATTCAATAAGATGCACATATTCTCAAAGAAATCTGACATTTAGTAATAATCCAGAGTAAAACAAAATAAAACTCTGCAGCAGGTTCACATTTAAAAGCTCCAGCTTCATTAACCACAGCTGCAACAGTCACACTGACATGTAGCCTCTCAGTGTCAGCGTCTGAACAGGTGTGTGATCAGTAGTTACATATTAATAAAGCTATTATCTACAGGCCACTTTCTGTTGTGAAAACTTGAAAAGAACGACAATCAAATATACAAAAGAGAAAAGAAGTTTGAATCTCACCGTCGGCATGAGATTGTTGTAGTTTTGCTTCTGAGCGTTGAGAGGAAAAGAGGCCAATCCACTATCATTTACACTTTTTTTCAATGGCGCACGATGTTCACCTCCTCACGTTACAGCTCTTTACTCTGTTTGCTCTCAGGCACGGAGCATTTTGGGACTGGGAGTTTAGAATGATACAGGCACTCCGGCGAAGGCGTGGCCTCTCGCGGTTTAGGACCACAATACCCACAATGCACTTGTCTGTTTACGCACGACACCACCTGAAACTGAGCGACAGTTTCGACGGATTTAGTGATAAGCCATAAACATGCGGCTGCAAAAAGATATGCTGACACAGATTAGAGGTTACAGGTGAAGAGGAGACACACAACAAGCTTAATCGAGACAGTTAACATGTAGCCTAAAGTTAAATTAGGCCATTAGTTAAATATAATTAGACTAATACTGCTTGTCCACACAGCTTTGGAAGAATTTGGCAGTAAAAGCAGGTGCTTATGCGCTTGTTGCAGCAGCCTATATTCAAAAGGCAGAAATACCCCCCTTCCCAAATTCTCAGTATCGGTGGCAGTATTTCTCCTTCTTGCTTATCATTCACTTCTTCGTGTTATTCAATTAAAACTTACTTCACTAATAAGACTGTTGGTTTTTATTGATTTTACTGTTTGTCATCTCTGCTGTTTTGAGTGACTGTAGATCAAAGCTAAAATAAACTGAGAGGTTAATCTCATCAAGGCATGTTATCTCACATGTTATACACATTTTACTGTGAAGAATGCCAGAATAGATCACTATCATATTTAATCGTTAATAAAATAATACAACAGGAAACTACTTTACCCCTTTGGTGAGGGCCTACTGTTTATTTTTCAACTGTTATCATTGGTGATCAAAACCCATGCTGAGGTTATGGTGTGTCAGAGCTGTTGTGGTATTTGGATGCAGGCCCTGGCATCTAAGTTCTCAAGGAATGCAACTAAGCACTGTTGAGAAGGTTATGAACTTTCATGCAACAAATGTGGCCAGTGGCTGTAGCAGCCTGAACATTAACATAGTTAACATCCCCCTACAGTAGTATTGAAATGTGTCCATTTTGGTTTTGTAGCTGCACTGTTGTACAACATTCATTATGAGCCTGACGTGAGCATGCATGGTGTTGGTGTCAACTGCTTGAATATGAAACAAAACCGATACAATCCGCATACCTCTCACATTCCCCCAGAACATGGTTGCAATAACTTTCACAGAGTCATATTATTTAGAATCAGTTATTCGAAACGGAAGACAGATGTGTGAGCAAATTCTGCTCTCTTGTGGCTGTCTTAAGAATACACTTTTAAAACGCACACATGTTGCTATTTACTCCAGCTGGATGTAACTGAGCATGAGTATGGAAGTCAGAAATTATTCAAAGACAGGCTGCTGATGATGATGTTGTTAATGTTGTGTTATGAGATTTGTTGACAGCAAGAAGAAAGAAACAAGAACTTTCACATGTCACAGTAAGAGAAGCACAGGTGTAAATAATACTAATTAATAATGGCTGAGTTCCATTTAGCAGCTTCAGTTTAAGGGTAATGAGATTGTGCATGATATCTTAGTGTCACACTGTTGTGGTTAGCCATTGTTGACGTTATTCGTAATACTTTTGATTCTGTGTCAGGGCAAAATATCTGCTGTGGAAAGAGACAGTCATCAATAATAAGATGTGTATCATGAGGTGGCGGTATTAATGAAAACGCTCCATTAGCTTCACATATTTTTCTACTTTCTGGTCCATTGTAGCTTGTAGCTTACATGTACTTTAGGCTATGTTGTCAGTAAATATAAAAGATCTGATTCAAACACAGAATTGTGTGTTTACAGTATTTTACACAAGTATAAATACACAAATCAATTCATGCACATTACCAAGCATAATACTTAACATTACCGTTTTATTTTATCTTAAAATAATTTCTGTCATGTTGATATGGATAAAACTGAACATGTTTAAACCCGTTGAACCGATTATTATATAATATGGGTTCAACAACAGTATAACTTAAATGCTTCTTCTCTTCTGCTATTATATTACACCTTGGGGAAGCATTTTTTTGTTTATGATGTACATTTCACATCTAACTTCACTGATACAATTTATCAAATTAGATTTGAAGATCAGTTGGTGTTGTGTGCTTGTTAGGAAAAGAAAAACAATTCAGTTCTTCGTGATTCACAACTTTCAAATTTCGAATTGGGGAAACTTACAGGTCTTTGCCTCTTGGTGGAGCCATTCCTCTACCACGTATTTGGTCAGACTTCACTGTGTTTTATTCTAACACCAGAGAACAGATGTCTTATCTGTTTGCTTTAGATTTTCACCACTACCAACAAATAAAGAATTGTCTGGTCAACCAAAGCAGACTGAAACAGAAGCAGTGACTCGGACAGAACCATATGATTGTGGTTATTTAAAGGCCAAAATAAAGAGTTTTAAAACTTGGTATTCACTGTTACTATCAGCTGATAAAGTAGCCTTTAACAACTAAATATAACAGGTACAGTATGACAAATGCCCATTACAATTTCCGATAGTCCAAGTTGATGTCTTCAAAAATTTGTTTTTTTGTTCTAGAGTCCAAAATTAAAAGATTACATTTACTGTAAAGTAATACAGGAAAACCAGCAAATCCTCGTGTTTGAAAGTCAAGTGAAGTTTATTTCATCCATTAAAATGGAAATTACAATGCTCACACTCAACATCTTACCCATTAAAAACTAGAGAAATACAATACCACAAATGCACTACAATATTATACATAAATACAACATATAAATGAAATAAAATAAAAACTTATAAAAATGTACATTTAAAGTGCTTGTAGTGCTGTCTAATAGCCTGAGGTGTAAAAGAAAGAGCAAACCGCTTCGTTTGTGTCACAGGAGGTCTTAGCCTACCACTACGCTCTATAACCCTGCCGATCAGATTACCATGAAGAGGGTGACCCGGGTTCCTCGTTATTTTCTGTCATTTTTACCAGATGATCTTCTTATACCTGATCCACTGTATTAAAAAAAAAAAAAGCTGGAACCATCAAACATTTGGCATTCTTTGCCTGAAAATCTATTTTTTTTATTTAATAATTGCCAATACATTTTCTGTTCATCAAGTAATCAAGCAATAGTTGCACCTCTTAGGAGAAGTGTGATTAAAAATCATTGGGATGGCTTTCATAGAGAAACGTGGCTGCATTGAATGCAAACATTTCTTTAAATCTCATGCTTATTCTGGTTCCTGTGAGTTACACAGCCTCAAGCACTTTGAGGTAATTTCCCCACCCCTGATATCACCGGAGAATAAACCTGTTATAGTCTCTCTTTTATCGACCGTGTTCCCTCCTTTTTTCATGTAGTAGTAGTAGTAGTAGTAGTAGTAGTAGGAGTAGTAGTAGGAGTAGGTGAACAATATTAATTTCATAGACAGTGATGTGTTGAAATCATTAAATCAGACTCTGGAAAACCATCATCACTCAGTGTGCAGGTATTCAACTCAGCGATCAGACAGGTGAAACACCACCTGTTACATGAATGGATGAATCTAAATTGCTGAATGCATTGTATAAGGTCACCGCTGTCAGGGTGGCAGCAATTACTGTTAATTATTTTGACTAACCTCTTAGCCTCGTCAAATTGCCTTTCCCAGGAGATTGGTTGGTTTGATGACAATGACAGTGCGGTTGGTGGTTTTAACCACCAAATTGGCCACAGATGCATCATTGGTGAGAGGTGTAACCACAACACTGTGATTTGCTGGTAGAGCTAGAAAACTCAATATATCTCAACATACCAATAGCAGCTGGTATTTTCACCAAGCCCCATGTGAAACCTTTTGTGCTTTGAGCTTGAATTGTATTAAGTGGGATACAACTTCAACATTACTGACACATTCACATGTCTATCATCAGTGTAGGATAATGTTATTTCTCCTTTTATGTTTTCTAGGTGACTGGATCAGAAGCTTGGTTTGGTTTCCAACACACTGCATGCTCTGATGGAAGCTCTTATTGTTGCCTTTTACCCCACCCTCCTCATCATGGCATGTGCACTTACCTCACTGAGGCCTACTTAAATGAGGGCCGCGGGGACACTACTGTGAGGACCGGGTAAAACGGCAACAATCTGAGAAGTTGTTAAAGGTCCCATGACATGGTGCTTTTTGGATGCTTTTATACAGACCTTAGTGGTCCCCTAATACCATAGCTGAAGTCTCTTTCCCAAAATTCAGCCTTGGTGCAGAATTACAGCCACTACAGCCAGTCCCACAATGAGCTTTCCTTAGAATGTGCCATTTCTGAGTCTGTAGCTTTCGAGGAGCAAAGGGGGGGGCTGTGGCCTTGACCAACTGCTACTTTACTTGTTTGAAAGCCATAATGTGTCTCTCTCGTGGGTGGGCCAAATTCTCTAGGTGGGCAAAGTAGAGAAAGGGGAGGTAACCTTGCCCCTTATGACCTCATGAGGAGCAAGATTCCAGATTGGCCCATCTGAGCTTTCATTTTCTCAAAGGGAGAGCAGGAAACCCAGGGCTCGGTTTACACCTATCATCATTTCTATCCACTGGTTGACCGTCGACCGGCTGAGGGAACTCATTTTTATGTTAAAAAAGTGACATTTTTATGCCATGGGACCTTTTTTAATAACAAAGCACAGAGCCGTCCACTGAGACACTAGGCTGAAAGGACTGTTCATTTTTGATGACTACTTTTTGACTCTTTTTATATTTAAGTCATCTGTTTAGGCAGTAGAAAATTTGAATGCTGTTGTGTTTTGACAGGACATTATGGCTTCACTCAAATGTTCAAGGCAAGTTTGATAACATACTGAATCACTTCACACATTTGAATAGCAGTTTGTGGAAACAACCAATTAAGCCAAGGTCCATCAGTCCATGTTAATGTATTTTTATGAAATTTTTTTCTCGGAAGACCAAATCTGAAATAGCCCAGTATGAAAAAACATAATTTGTTAAACCTTATGCTAAAGAGAAAACTTGACAAGTATTGATTCGTTCCCAAAGACTTTTGTCTGTTTATATATTTGCTATCTTGAGTGTTGAAAAGCCTTTTTTATTGTCTGACTGTACCGAAACAAATGCTGCAAACCCAAAACTTGAATGATGACTAGCATGCAACCTGCAGGTACATATGGCACCTAATAATCTCTGGCTGTAATAAGTCATTGTTTCGTGAATATTAAAGCAAGTAATTCAAGGGTGTATTATGTAACTGTGCTGCGGGCCTTAAATGCAACTATAACTAAATCCCAAATGCCCCAGTACTTCAGCGACCCACCAAAGGCCACATTTCCTCAGTCAAAGCCCCACTGCACTTGGTTTAACTTTTCACTTTTACTGTTGTCACTGCAGCATTTTCTGCTAGACTGCACCATCACAGAAAAATAAACTGAGTAGAGGAGGCAGGGGCAGAGGATATGAAGGTGGAACCTGCTGCAACTGTACTACAAATGTGTACTTTTCTCAGAAATTCCAACAAAGCAGCTGGAGAGTGTGTTGGCTGATAGAAATAAAGAATATCCATCACATCATTGTGTGAGATGGCCTCACAATGAGACATCCTCTGTATTGAATAGTGAGACTTGGAAGTAGGCCTACTCTAACTTCATTTTCTAATTTGCTTATTATTTGAAACATGTTGAAAGCATCATGAAAGACCCCTGGGTACATTTAGTTATGATAAGCTTCTATCAGCAGATTATGCTTCAACCCTGACTGACTCACATTTAAACTAGACCTGCAGCACCTGTGATTCAAGTTGTCACAAGTGGTTGAATTACCTCATGTTGTCCTTATCAACGCACATAATAACGCACACGTCTAATATTGCAAAAAAAGATATCATAGATAGTGTTTAATTGAATGCGTTACAAAAAAAACTCAACTTTTAGTATCCGAGTTCTGTGTCAACATGTCTTGAGGCTGCAACACTGAAAGAGAGATTGTTTAAAAAACGCAGAGTACGTTTTCTCAGCTTCCTAAAACAACACCAGAAGCACAAACCATAATTTGCGTTACAGTGGATTAAGTTTGGACTTGTAGTTTTTACGTAACTACACTAGATGGCGCTACAGTGCTGTTTATAGAAAGCGTTCTAGCAGAAGTTTGGAAGTTACTAGCTTTAGTTTGCCCTTCACGGTAAGCCCAGGGAACAGAAAACACAACACACTTAGAAAAGTAGAGTAACTACAAAGGCTGATGTTTTCCATGCGTTATCATTTTTGTAACCCAGTTTAGAGGGTGATCTGGACGTCAGTGTGAATCATGTGGTTTTATGTGCATTGGCTATTTGATGCATTAAAGCCACAGAAACAAGAAATAAAACATATAAATAGTAAAAACTGAGGCTATCTGCATTATCAGGACTGACAAAAGAAAATACAAAATACAGGACGCTTGCTTAAATCAAAAAAGCCTATTGTGTGACATCAGACATGTATTTGGGCCTACATTATTATAAAAATTCAAATAAATAGCAAATAAAAATAAATAGGCTAAATTAACAAATAAATCATTTGTTGATGATTCTGAAAGCCTAGTGATAATTTTCAGTTTTAGCAAAGAAAGTAATTTAGTCTAACTTGAGATTGAAGGGAACAAGACTCTGTCACATAATTATCTTTTCTTAAATTGTAGACCTATAACACTATTTAAAATTGTACAGACTAATGTGCATAATGTAAACATGTATGTGTAAACACTAAATATAATGCGCACTTATTACCAACACAATTTAGAATCAACAAAAGATGTGCGTGCTGGGGTCCGCTGACCAAGAAAGTTTGATTTACAAAAAAAATGAAAAGAAACTTCTGGATTAAGATGTTGGGAATTTGAAAAAAAACTAATAAAAGATAAATGACAGGTGACTTTGGAATGCAATAATAGTAATAAAGTCCTTAAAGATGAATCGTTGACATCATTATGGGTGTTTGACCTGCGTTGACTTCAGCCTGACAAATTGTGCCTGGATTTCAATTCCTACAACACAGACTTCTTGATTTTCTTTTAAGGCAGATGCTCCATTTAGTGGTTTAATTTTAATATTGAAATGTAAAACAATTCCTGGGCGAGGCCTCGATCTTGCTACAGGCCCTGTTTCCCACCCTGGCCAGAAAAACGTAAAATCCACCAGATGATCCACGGAAGTCATGGGACGCAACACCTGTGTTAAATTGTTTACAAAAAATACATAATGTTTATAGGCTAAACTAAAATATGAAATTGACAATGTAATAATTTTGAAAGTTCTGGTCTGCCTTTCAAAGAATGGATTTTCTCGACTCAACAATCAAACAAACTGAGTCGATCAACTGCTTCTGAATTCATACTGACTTTATTGAGTGGCTTACATAAAAAGCCATTCTCGGAGGGGAAAAAATATTGTAAAATTAAAATCACTTTACAACATGCTTACTTAAATTAAAAGAGTGGGTGAACAGTAAATTATTTTAAAACCTTACAAATAAATTCAAAGTGCGCCTAATGACCCCCTAAATACAAGAAAACTCGTGGTTAAATATAACTTCCCACAATACATTTCATATCATGTCAAAGAAAAATCCAAGTACATTTCCGTATATTTTCAAATATTTACTAGAGTCCATATACAACTAGAAATACCTATACAAAATCGTCTCCTGGACAAATACATTACTCACCTTTACATTGGGCTGTAATTATTCTAACCTACATTTCTTATTATGTACAACACATTTTGCAGCGAAGTGTATGTTACCTCAACTGGCCTAAGACTTGGCTCGACGCACACACTGTAGGCTGTTGAATAGCAATATGTGATAAAAACCTACAACTGCTCCCCCGTTATCAAACGCTCGATAGGATCAGACAGGTAAAACAAAACTACCCCATCACGCATCTTACCATACTCTACAAGTATTTGTTCCTACCGAGCAGTCCTCACAGGGACACAAATGAAAACAATTTCCTGCTGCGTAATAAAGTGCCAGAGTTTGGTTTTGAACAACATGTATGACAGTAGTAGCACAACTTTGCAGGCCTAAATGTTTCACAGCAGTGTTTTATATATTTTGTTTCTCATATCCTGGGAAAGTAAACATCAAAAATTAAATTCTGGATCAGATGCAAACAAAAGTTTCGGTTGTGCCCAGTTCCAGTGTGACCACAATAACTTGATTCCACTTTCACACCGCATGTATTAATGAGAATATTCTGGTGATACAGCTATGGAATTATGGAATTAGCAGTCTTAAACACTTGGATAGAGTCAAAGAAACGTATAGTCCTTTTTTCTCGGGACACCACTCATTATGAAGCATTTCGCATACATAAAAGTATGTCCACTTTCGTGTCGTGTCGGACAAATCCATCACAACACTTTGTTGGTTTACAGTTTTTTTTTTATTTACTTTACTGAGGGGAGTTTTTAGAGGCCGTTCATGCCCACTCCCTGGGTTGACTCAGGTGGGTGCAACAGGTCGGGGGAATGGCAAGGAGGGCTTCCCGGTGCGCTGTGCTCGCTGTCGGTATCACTCCCCCTCTTCCCTCCGCTGCCCCCGGAGCCGGAGCCGGCGGATCCTCCGGCGCTGTGAGTTTTTACATGTTTACTCAGGTGATCGCTACGCATAAATCTCTTGTTGCACACCGGACAGGCGAATCTTTTCTCCCCGGTGTGTGTGCGTAAATGTCGCTGGAGCTCGTCGGAGCGCGTGAACCTCTTCCCGCAAAAGAGCCAGTTGCACACAAACGGCCTCTCGCCTGTGTGCCACCTCAAATGCGCCTTTAGGTGCGACGTTTTCCCGTAAACCTTACCACAGCCGGGGATGTGACAGCTGTGGAGACCTTTTCTCCGGAGGCTGGCGCCCGCTGGTCCCAGTCTCTCTGCCTCCTGGCAGTTTGGACAGTCGCAGGTGGCTCTGCCTGAGTATCTCCGGGCAGATGACCTCGGAGACCCCGCTAAAGATGCAGGTGGACCCCCGGAGAGCATAGTCCCCCCTGCCCCGGCTAATGGAGAGGGGCTTGTGTCCGGATAAGAGGATAACACCGGCTTGAAACCGTCCATCAGGTGCTGGCCGGTTGTCAACAGGTGTGGAGAGGGACTTGTACTGAAAGCAGAGTGACTTAAACTCGAGTAATCAGAATTATATCCGCCCAGAGGAGAGTGCAAGGAGGTCTGGAGTCCACCAGAATGTAAGGACGTTTGTAAGGCTGCTCCATTAGGATTTTGAACGTCAATCCATCCCGCTCCCACGTCCCACCACGCAGAGGCTCCAGTGGTGCCAACCTCTCCTGTAGGAATACCGGGGTGAGACGATTTGAACCAGGACTCGTAGGGATGCGCAACGCTCATTCTCGGATAGATGCCCTGCAAACTGTCCACCGAAGTGTGCACCTTGGAGATGAAAACCGGCTGGTGGCTGGATTCTTGAGAGCTGCTCGACACTGAAGCTTGGAAAACAGAATAATCGTTTCCAAAGTGTGAACCAGGCGAGGCACCAGACGTGAGGGAAAAAGCACTGGATCCGGGGGACGTGTTGGTGCCGAATGAGTCCGCGATGCCGGATCCATTGCGGGACACCCCGAAACCGGACAGGGTGGATCCGAGGCTGCAGCTGCTCGCGGTGGCTCTTTTCCACGGGTGGAAGCCTTTTCCAAATGACGAGGAAGTATCCGAAATGGTCGAAGGTGAAGGGCTCGGACTCCCTATTTTGTTACATGTTGCAGCTAACATGGCTAACGGAGTCGATCCTAATCTCGGCTCCTCCTGAAAGGACAAGAAAAGCTGTGAGTGACGGATCAGGCCAACACATTTAACAGGTTCATTACAGACATTTCCATGCAGTATATCAGGGTAAGTTAAATGTTTTCCCAATTTGAACAGGTGTCTAGTACGCTGCTGGTTTACTTTTTTAAAAAGTTTTAAAATCAAATACTTTCCTACCTGGACAAACAGAAAGTAGCCTAGACTGAACTTAAATGCGACACCGCGTTTACAAATGCATGCCAAACGGTACACCAAGGAAAACACGCGTGTTTTGAGCACCAGGTCAAACTTCTATCCCGTCCCAGAGCCTCAGCTTTCTCATACGAACTGCTCGCTGAAAATCTAACCAACGCACTGCCTTGGCTGCTATAGGCTACTTTGCGGCTGCTGTAAGTTTAATCCGCCGGACAATGACAAGAACTAATTAAACCAGTAAGAAAGTCCTTTCGACTCACCCCTAGAAGTGAAGTTGCCATCACACAAAAACACTGCCCTCCTCAGAGGATCTTTTTATATTTATGAATCAGAGCACTGTTTTTTTAGAGGTGTGCAATACAATGATGTGTTCCGCCCATTCTTCCACAATTGTAGGCTCCTCTCCGGCTTTGAAGTGCCGCTGTGACACGGGCGACCAATCAGAGGCTCCGTCCCGCCGCACTGCCACATACTACCGTGAGGTCATCAATAGAGCGCCTCAGACAGCTCTCCACCCTCCTCCACCCCCCACCGCCCCCTCCATAATAAAAGACAGCGGAAGGAAGGTAAAGTTAAATGAGAGTGAATTAGGAAGGAGGAATTAGGGGGCCACTTATTGAAATTTTACAGAACATCAAGTTCCATAAATTTAAAGAAAGCAGGTTGACGACCTGTGCTTGTAGATGGCGCTAAATAAAAAGGTTGGTAAACTAGGACCACACCACCACCAAAAAAGCTAAACAGCCACCATAACCTACTGTAAATAAATATTAAACTTTTATGTAAGTTACTTTTACATTTACAAATTACTTCAATGATCCTTTCTTTGCTTAGATTATCTTGCTCGAAAAGTGGCACATATAAAGTCTTTTCCCCAGATATAGGCTAGACATTGGTAAAACTTTTAGTGGGTCTTATCCCTTCATCCTGCGTATAGTCCTACGTGTGTGTTTACTTCAGTGCAGACCTCGATCATTTAAGCTGCTCAGGTGTTTTATTTAATAAAAGCCTCCTCGTGTTTTTACTTAATCATATTAGAAATTTATGCTGACATAAATCACCCCTTGGGATTTTGCGTGTTTCAACTTCCTAAGAGTTAATATACTCAAACTGTTAGGCTACACAAAATATAAAGGCCGCATTGTTCTCGGCATGGACCAATATTACACCATGGCAAACTTTCGCATCACTGTAATTGCGTTCAATTATCTTAACAGTTTTGATTAAAACTGGTAGATGGTGCATACCGGTGGAGGATTATTCATTGTATTATGCTCTGGTCTAAAACATCAGATGATGACGATGATTATAAGAGGTCGATATAGTTGACTCTGGAGGATTTTCAGCTTTAAAATGACAACATTCAAAAAGAGCCAAATATTTCTAGATAGTTTATTGGTAATATAGAGACTGTTGGTGCCGCAGGTCGACTGGGATTATTTATTAAAGTAAGTGATTGCTCTCTGTGTCACACTGAAAATAAAATGATAAGCTGGTTATGTTGAATGGGTTCATCACTTTGCCCACTGCCATTTAGTTAAATCTACAGAGGAAGCTCCTGTTACATAATAAGACTTGTAGGCAAAACGTGCGTTGAACCCTGGAACTCTCTGGGCCCTATTAGCATGCAGTGCGCACTGGGAGCATAAATTTCATTTGAATTTCAAATTTAATAACGCAGGAGGTTTTTAATCATCCCCAGTTTTATTTGTTTGATATTAACATGCTTATTGACCGGGTCTGTTGACCAGCTTGGTCATTACAGGACAGGGAAAAGTTAATTAAAACGACCAGGGATTATTCATCACATCATCTGCCTAACCCATGTCGCTTCCTTTATTACACAGCGTGATAGATGGACTACCTGATTAATTCTTGTGTTTCTAGGATTGAACAGCTTTTTGGATTAATTTACACCGCTTTACCTTCAGATGTAAAATAAATAAATAAAATAAGCAGATAAAACTAAAAGGGCTAAACATATTCACAACATTGCACAGTAAGAAAACAATAACTCGGGAACAAAATGTGTTATCTTAGTAGTTATTCTTATGAAGCACATGCTATTCAGTTGCCATTATTTGGCTTCCAATATTTAGAGACACATTTCCGGCATTTATTTAGATAGGCAATACAATATATTTATTTAAAGTTATTTTTAAATGAGTGTACGTTTGTTCTAACGCGTAAAGTGTCGCTTTAATTATTTCAGGGGAAAAGAGAGCTCACAATAAGCCTTAAATGTATGAAGGCAAGGACAGATTTTAGATAATCGGAAAAACACAAACACACATTCAGATGGCTTATTGACTTTGGAGATAAGAAACAACTTGTATCGATCTGTTTTCTGCTCATTCTTTATTTTATTTCCGTCCAAAAACAATCACAAAAAACCATCGGAGAATGTTAGCAAGCTGTGAACATTCGGTAACAGCGTTTAAAGGCGAATAAAATGTGACAAAGTAGTGACGAGAATAAAACCTACATACCGTGCGCCTCCGCTCTGCAGTGCATTGATTGACCCTCGACGTTTGCTCTCAGTAGAGTAAAACACATCTCCTGCTGCCGCTGTGACTGTGGACCATGCCAGATAAATGTTACACTGGCAATTCAATTAGGAATAACATGGCACACATCCTCCGATCCCTGTTTTCTCTACGTACACCCAAACCCCCAACAGGTATGAAATACGCATATTAATTGTACATATACTTATTATTTGTACATATAATTAGAGTATATATTTCAGCATAAAACAATCAACACCTGTGATCCTGCTGGTTTTCCTCTTCCTGCTAGAGGGGATGGTCGTTCACAATATTATGCGTAATAGTGATTTTACGCATTTGGAGAGCAAGGTATGAGCTGCAGCTACAGGGGACGTGTTGGCCTCTGGTGACAAATTACCAAGCGATAATACCAGCAAGACTGATGTCAGAGGTCAGCGTGATAACTGCTCGACAGGAAACGTCTTGCTGCTGGAGCTACAGCGGTACAAGATATTTAATCCATGTTCACTTCAAATTGTGATTGCGCAATTTATTCTCATCGCACTACCTCGCCAAAAAAATAAAAACCTCCTTTGTTGCCTGTTGCGTTCAGAGGGTCGGTCCTAGTTCATATGGTGTGCACAGGTTGTTCTTATCACGGCTGTAACTGTAAGCCGCATTGAACAGATGTCCCTATTGAAGGCTTTCTTCTCCTACACACATGGGCTATATTACCATCATGAAATCAAACTTAAAACCTGTCCCTTTCGCCACCATAATGACCGAGTTATTCTGGGCCGCTGAGCACGAACAAAGTGTGTTCAATATTGCGTGCTCCAGAATCACTCTGCTTAGAGAACCGGGAGAAAGGAGTCAAGCCCAGAGATGCAGAAATATACTTTAATGTGGAGATTTACAAAGCAACTCGGTAATCTGAAGGCCTTCCTTTTTCTTTTCTTTTTTTTGATTTTTTTCTAGAAGAAAACTGAAGGTAATCACTTGTGGCTTTCACCAGCAATTACAACACCACTCTTGCTCAGGGAGCATATAGTCATAGGCTACACTCACTCGTTTTTTTGCTGTTTATTTATTTAAAAAAATGCAAAATAAATAGTATACTACTAAAACTTTGATGCTCCCTTTTAGTAAATGTAGTACACTGTTATGTTGGTTGGTTCGATAGATAGACATAGTTAGATGGGACTTTTCCTGCTGCATCAAAACATTGTTACTGCTCAGATACTGTAACTGTATTGAGTAAAGTATGCAGAACAGAGAATATGAGAGCAGGGTCTGTTGGTTGTTGTTTTCTCTGTTCACCAGGAGGTTGGAAAGAGCAGATGTCTGTCTGCACTGTGAGCTGCCAAGTGGGTCCGGAGTGGGGCAGCCACAGACACAAGGGCCCAAATGGTGTGACAAAAGATGTGCAGGAAGCCCCTCTCCGCCTGGGTGAGCCACAGAGAGAGTCTCCCCTCTCTGCCAGCCTGCATGGACACTCTCAGCATGAGCCAGAGTGGTGGCAGCAAAGCCATGTGTTGCCGGCTGGGATGCATGGTACACCACCTCTCATATTCACACAAACATAAATACACATGCATTATGTAGGAATTTGCAAATACAGGCCAATCCCATCCTCCGCTGCCATCAATGCACACGCACACCTGCACATTGCACTCAGCTGAAAGCATACACACGTTCATGCTTTTTCTAAATCCTTCATATAGATAGCCAGTCAGCTATCTTCAATGTCCCCTTTTTTTTCTCAAATGAGCGGCTGACAGTGATGCAAAATGTGGTGACATGAATATTAATTATGTAAATATAGCAGAAAAAAGTCAACAAAGAAATGTCTATCTATCTTTTTCCGTATTGTATCTAACTTTTAGACGGATTGCCATTTTTCCTCTTGAGGTCATGAAATGTAGGTGAAGAGGCCCTGAAAATGTTCCAAGCACAGGTGTGCGGCATGGCCTGTACTGAACGGGTGCACTGAACCGTAAACAATGATATAAATGTCTGGCAAATAAAATGGCTAGTTAACAATCTTTTGACTGCTCTAACCTCTGAGCCTTTGTCGGGTATCGATCAGGCAGCTGTTCCTGG
Organism: Etheostoma cragini; assembly: GCF_013103735.1. NCBI lineage: Eukaryota > Metazoa > Chordata > Actinopteri > Perciformes > Percidae > Etheostoma > Etheostoma cragini. Next base: position 15,033,060 of record NC_048412.1, on the reverse strand, counting down.
CTTTGTCTGGCAGGATGGGAGCATCTGGTTCCTCCTGGGATGAATGGAGAAAGCCGCCAAAAACTTTTTTTGTGTTGAGAAGTTGTCCGTTGTGAGCAAAAATCAAAACAAGAAGCTGTATGCCACCTCCTGTAGTTAAAAAATGTAGAGATTTACTACATTCACATGAATTAAAATCATCAAATGAGCTCCCCAGGCTCTTCAGGCTGCTGGAAAGCTTCAATTTAAAGTTCTTGTTATATTTAACAACCCCGGTGCTGGCTTCTTTGTTCACAGTTGCCACGTTGTTGGTTTACATGGAAACCATGTAAATGGTCATTTGGATGGGCATAATTTGCCTCCCTATATTTAGATAATTGTATGTTAAATAACGAACAGCCTCAGATTTGCAGTGGGTGTCATATGATGGGTCTTGTCACACAAATATGACAGCGTGCTAATGATCAGTCTCAGCGCCTGTCAGTCAGAGCACACTTGACGGCAGCAGCAGCAGAAGCAGCAGCAGCAGCAGCAGCAGCAGTAGTGAGGTTCTCTGGCTAGTACTTTATAGTTCAGGCTTTATGGCTGCCAGTGCTGCCCTCTTACTGTTGCTAGAGCCCACCACAATCTCTCACCATCATCAGAAAAAAATTAGTTGAATATATTAATTTAGGCATTTGTTGAATAGCCAGTTGGATGTTATGATCTGTATTTCCCAGGCCACTTGTTTGCCTGGCTGAGGTGATAGTGTTTCAAACACAGGCTGTTTATGATAAACAGAGATAACAGTGTATTTTGTCACCATTCGGCTTGACTGCTACATCTGTGGGCCATGAGGTCTTCTTATTGACTCTCGCTGAGCCCAACATTGCACTTTGTCAGTGTGAGCGGCAGTCTAAGAGACAGGCGGGCGAGGCAGTCATACAAAGTGAAGTACTTAGGATTAGCCCTGGCTCTTCAAGTTTCAGTAATTATCCTCCTGGAGGCATTCTTGCTGTGTTGGATAATAATGGAAGTCCGGGTGTACGCCTGTCACCTCTCAAGTGTGGGTGGAGAAAGCCAACATGAGGCACAGGACAGAGAAATGTTTGCTTTTCTGTTATGTCATTCGAGAAGCACAAGAGTAAGGCAAACTCACCCTGGGCAGAGATAAAGCGGCACAAACACAGACTGTTTTCTGCTTCATATGCAACAAACAACTTTGAATATGTTTAGCAGTGGATGTGATAATGAAACATGTTCTCCAAAAGGTGATAATATGTTCTGAGATCACGTGTAATTACCAAGTGTCAGGCGAGTGTTTTATGATAAACAAAATCTGTTAAAACACAGACTGCGATATTTGTTGACGGTGAGTATCATCTGATTGGCGTTGATTACATTTGCAAGCTGCACATGTGTGTGATGTGATGCTTTTTCTCCTTCTCTTGTCAGATATTCACACGGAAAGAATAACTATGTATTTTCTTTTCCACTACTGAAGTGTTGTGTCACTTTATTTATCACATTTTCCTTAAAGTTTCATTCCAGTGCATGATGGAATAATAGAAAGGCCCTTCTATCCAGCAGAGACAGCACAATGCTTTAATTAAGAGTCAGTCCGATTTCCCACAGGGGAGATTGTCTTCTTCCATTAACTTAGTTTATCATATAATAAAGAGGTTGCCTTGTCCTTCTCTACCCAGACAATTGGTTTTAATCAGCCAGCAGGCCTTTCATGGCTGATAATTTATGCTAAATTGACAAGGGTGGAGGATATCACGGAAAATCATTATGACAGGGCTCACAAGGCTGTCACGATCTTGTTTTATCCTGTCCACTGAGCTTACGGACAACAACAAAATTCGGATATAAATGTGATGAAAGTATTAGCTTGGGAGACAGCTTACTCTACGTATACAAAAAATAATTTCAAATATACCGTGTGGTTATGGGTAAATACTGTAGTTGCAGTAGCTATTGAGAGTATAGGCTATTTTAATCTAAAGGGATGTGTTCATTATCAGCAAAGTAAACTACACATAGACAGAAAGTTACAACGGAGAGAGATATCAGCTGCAATCGGAATTAGTAAAATCCGACACACCAAAAGAATCAACAGGTTAGTCTTCTAATTGAATATATCTTATAAAAGTGAGTTGCTTCAATGGCAAATTTGTGTCAAAGCAAAACCACAGCAACTCATTGTTTCAGATATTTCCCGGCAGAATCAAAAAATGTCGGTTTTGACTTTGGTTTTTAAGTGCACACTGTGTGAAAGTACAAATTGTGATTTGAATTGAGGGGGTGGTGGTGGGGGGAGTGTTGGTGGGGGGGCGGAGATCGGGAGACACAGGATGAGCATGAGGAGGAAGCAGGGACACACTTTGCGCCTTGCAATTTAATCACTGTATACCCAGGGAAGTATTGACAGTTGTCCTGTGGAAGCTATTAAAGTTGCTGTCCAAGGTTAAATGAAATTGCAGTTTATCAAGGCAGCATTGAGAAAATAAGGGAATCTGTTCATGGCTGTTGATTAATGTGGAGCGTGATCAACACAAGGGGTTCATTAAGCTATACATCACCAGGGTAATTTAACATGTCATCGGGCCTGCTGTCGCTCTCCTTCACACGTTCTGTGCATGTTGGGTGTATATGTGTTTTGTGTGTTGAAATCAGGAACTGTGACCTCACATTTTTGAGAAGTGATTGTGCCTGCATGCCTTTCTGTTTGTATGATCAAAAATTCAAAATCATTCCTGTTACCACTGTAAACCAGCGTGTCTTTCTAGAGACTGGCATCAAGTGAGTCACTTATAGTTATACTTATAGAAGTCTTACTGAGTCAGGACCCCTTCTTCCAAAAGGAATTGTGATTTGTACTCATACCAGACTTTAACAAGTGCCTGTTTCTATCCTGATCATCATCATCTCTTCTTATCCTTTTATCGGTGTACTGTTCATTTATTCACACCGCTGCTTTGATCACTTGTAGTTGCACTGCAGCTGACAAGCATACATAGAGGTATGCTAATCAGGTCTGGGACCTGGAGCTATGTTTTTTTTTTTTTTGCCTGGTGGATTTGTTTACTGGTGGATAATTGATGGTGCTTGAGGGACAGGCATGAGTCGGACATGAATCACGGGCGACATGGCTCATGATAAGGAGCTGAAAGTCGCCTGTAATTAAGCCAGGCACTAGAGACCAATTGTTTGTAGAATGATTTGGTCGGGGCTAATTGACACTAATTGTTTAATCAGATTTTCTTCCCCTCCATACTGCAAGCAAGTGTGCTCTACCAGCACCTCATCCAACAATGCAGTGAAAGAAGCTCTTGATATGAAATTCTGGAGGGGGCTGTTGATGATCGGAAATCTAGGGGCTTGTTTACGACTTCTTCTCAAATACTGCAGAACTGGGTTTAGTCGTGTGCCCCCAGTAACCAAAATACATGCATGTTAGCCATTTTTGGGATGTGGAATTTTGCATTTTATTTATCAGTTGTCCCTTCATATAGGGATTTGGCTTATGATGCAAGAATTATAATTGTAGCGTTTAAGAAACACATGATTGATACTGCTTTGTGATTAGCTTTCTGTTATGAGCAATGACTTCACCCAAAAGTATTTCTGGATAAGGAGGATTTGATTGATCTTGTGTGCAAAGTTACCAGGTACTGTGTTGTTGAGCAGAGCAGATTTATGACATTTGGAAAAGGCTCGTAAATTAGCAGAGTAATACCCATGATCCGCCCTCACCCACTACAGGAACTGTCTTGTTCATGAATGCACAACAGCTGGATTTGCAGCAGCGACTAAGTTACAATGCAGAACATTGCACTAGGAAGCCATTTTGGAAAAATGGCAAACAATTGGGTTTTTTGATACCTGTAATGCGTTATGAGTGTGGGTCAGCATCAAAGCCAAAAAACAGCTCACTTAACAAAAGTGTTACAGTAAGATGACTTGTGTTACATCGGAGCTCATTTTTGTAGTCCCTGATCATTATGCTGTTTAATATGAAAAAAATTGGAGTAATGCCATACTCACTACATAAACGCTCTGACATAAAAAAATTAGAAGTGAACTGCTAGTACTTAGGAAATTGTTCTGTTGGTGTGAATTCATCACTTAAAATCCAGTTGTGCACTCGCTCGGTTTAGATGATAGTGTCTAGCTAATTCAATACTACATTTTCCGCTATTGCTTTGCACTCTGATTATTAAATACACCCAAGAAATAAACTATTTTGAGAAAAAAACACAAAAAATACATCTCCACTTACACACATATAAAGGTCGTAGCACATGCGTGGAGCTGTTTTGGTAGGATTAAATGATAAAGCGGAGCAGATAATTGGAGACAAGTCTTCCTTCTCTATCTGATTAAATCCAGCAAGTCTGAGTAACGAGCTGGTGATGAGTGGAGCTGAACACATGAACATGAGATCTAACATCATTACATTTAACGGCAATTAAACCTGTAGCTTTTTTAATTAACACAAACTATGATGGGAAATTAATGGTTATTACTCAGGGGCCATCAGAGGGGAACATGGGATACTCCCTCACCTAATGTAAACCCCGCTGAGCAAGTGTGGAAAAAACCCCAGACTGTCCTGAGAGTTTCATACACAGCTGATTACTTGTAGTGGTATAGCTTTATTACAATATGCATTACGATTTGTATGCTTTGGTACAAAGGACAATAAAAAACAATAGATCATTGGATCACAAGTACAGCACAGTTTCATTGACATTCATGGAATGGATAATTAAAGGATCAGTTCACTTAATTTGCCAAAAAACATGTTATCACTTCCAATGCAGATCCTTTTTTTTTTTTTTTTTTTTTTTTATTTTCAAGTTTTGAGACATCCATCCGTGAGATTTCAGCAGCCGCCCCAACATGATAGAGCTGGATGAAATTTCATTTAATGTTCTCACAGCATTATAAAAAAAACGTGGTTAAACCTCTTCTTCCCAAAACTATGCCGATGTTCATGTCTAAACACGCATAGAACATGTTAACAGTTTGACAAAGGGAGTATGTTGAACGAGAGAATAATCTTTGGTAGCTCCAATTAAAACTGCATGTTCTGTACGTTAGCATGTATAAATGTTATGTCCTTTGCCAAAATTAGCAAAAACTAATTTTTCTCACAGCAGTGGGGGTAAGTTAGTACATTTAATCCAGTATAATTTTGAGGTATTTGAGTATTTCCATTTTATTCTAATTGCTACTTTTACTGTACTTTTAACTCAACCAAATTTGAACAGCTTTACTAGTTGCTTTTGACCAAAGTTTTATACACTAAACGCATAATCAGTTTATAAGATTTGATGCACTGATACCGATTAGAGTACCTACCGTTATATGAAACCGGTAGAGCTGCTAATATATGAATACATCACTGATATGGAACCAATAATGTATAATGATTAAACACTGCATCACAAGTTCTTTTACTTTTGGTACTTTGCTAATAATTTTACACCTTTTACTCGTGCACATTTTTATTTATTTCAATATTTACAACTTGCAACTGTTTTGTTAGTATTGTTTTTAGAACTGCACTTATTCACATTCCAATTAGCATTTATCTTGTCTGCGTCACTTTTCAATAAAGTTTTCTAATTTATTGTGGAAGGCTGCCTTTACTTTGTGCTAATAATTGGATGCTATTGAAAGGATGAGTTTCATTGATTTTGTGGATGACTGGGAGCATTACTGGCCCAGACCATAGATTGTCAGCAAGGTCTGTGTTGAGCAGGGATCGATGCCGGTGAATCTTCCCCTCTGGTTTTTATTTACTTCTGTCTCCATTGATTGAAACATGCAATAGTTCAGGGGCTATTATCACACTGACGCTAGGTTTCTCTGTCTCCCAATTGAAACAGCTCCCTGTGTTCCTCTGCAATATCTCACTCCAGCAAGTGCTCCCATCTTTCCCTTTCTAACTAATGAGTTAAGAGTATTGCTATGACCTGTAAACATCAATCATGGAGAAAGAGGGAGACAGTGACTAACTGCACCAGCAGGAAAGGGATGAAATGAAATGAAAGTGTACAATAAAAGAAACATCCAGTTTGTCTGAGAAACTGAAATAAAAAATACCAAAAATGAAGTTAGATAATCATCAAATGATTGCTAGTTTGTCAATTTTATAGTAAATCATCTCATCTGAGTAGACCAACTTGAATTGTCTTCTCCGTTTTAATGGAGGGTGACTAACAATACCCTGAGACTTTGGCTGTCTTAAAATGGAGACAAAGAAACTCAAACTTTTTTGTTTACTCATTGTGAATTCATTGGTGTGCTTTTAATCCAATTTAGTGCTCTTCGAGTTTGAAAAAAGCCATGAATTTCTATTCAACTGTTAAAATGAAACTCCTTTCAAACAGATGACTTGTGCAATCTGCCTTGTAGTGGCTGCCTTGCTCGATTGTTTCCACAATGTAACATAGAGATGGTCCTGTGTAAGGGGCCCATCCTGCGTTTACATATCTTATTTCCTGACAGACGGAAGAAAGGTCAGCGTCCTATCCAACTGGGACTCTCATGATTGAATGTAATCAGTATGTACTTGTTATTCTGAGTGCCGGGCCTTTTATTTTATTTGCTGGCCCAGAAGTTAATTTCCCTGGTGACCTTTGTGTAATAAAACAGTATTATCTGTTTCTGGAACCACAACAAGGAAACAAATTAGCTTCCTCAGCAGTGTTTTGTCACAGAGGAGATCAGTTATAAGTTTATTTGCTTTAATTAGATTAAGGGTGCAGTAAAGGCATGTGTCTGTTTGGGCATCATCCCTTGTCTCCTTGCATTATCTGATTGTCCCAGCCACTGAATTGGACAATGGTTATGCATTTAATGAGTGTTCACGCCACGAAGTCAAGTGGGACACTTGCATATATCAGATACGTGGCTTTTTGTCCCTTTTTTTGCAACCTTTTTTGATGAAAGATCAATTATTTGCACTTTCTGCCTATTGACATGCTTGAAAAAAGTATTTTAAAGTTATCCTGACCATCTTGCCAATTGTTAGCTTGGACAAATTGTGAACGCACAGACATTTAAAACGACATAATCAAGCTGTTGATTTCTCACACTTTTGCACGAACATATGTCACCCAAGACTGTGGAATTCCTCTAATCCTTTCTCAAATTTTAGTGGGAGTGACACTTTTCCTTTTAAACGGGATCCTTTTCTTCTTAAGTGCACCAAACAAGCTCCAATGAACACCTTACATTTCCTTCTAAAATCATGTACAATTTGTGCCAGTAAAACTTCTACTACTGCTTATAATAGCAACAACAGTAATGTTTAATTATTTCATTTGTTTTTACTGATTTCTCTTTTCCACATTTTAGAAAGTGACGTAACCATTTGGAAAGTATTTAAATGTTGATTATTTTATTTATATTTATTACAATAGAAGAACACTTGCACTTCATAGATATAAATGCTGTTTTAAATATATCCTATAGCTTGTTGCAGTTTAGACTAAAGGTGAATGTGAGAGGAGAGGCTGTGAGCTGTGGAGGCCAAAGTGAATGCAATGCTTTACTGACCCGAGGAATCTCTTTTATTATGGGCTCTTTGTGCCTGTCCCTCCGCTGCTCTGTCAGGCCATTCAGACCCAGTGGCAGCCACCTACATTATATCCTGGATAGGCAGGACATTCATGCCTTTTTAACCCATTGTCCTTCCCCCTGGGGTGAGGGCCCAGAGCGGGATGTGAGAACCCCAGGCTGGGTATTGTGTCCCTTTGCACTCTTCACACACCCGGCGGGGGACTTCCTTTCTGGTGTCACCGAAACCTGTGTGGTGTAATCCGCAGCTCCCTGCTGAGCAGGATGGGAAGGTTATTAAAAGTGCCTCTAATGTCTCGTTAATAAATCGCTTCAATTTTCCGCTTCATTTCTAAGTAATCGTGTTGGGAGTGTGGATAAGAAGGAATGTGTACTCGTTCCTGTGTTTTCAGTATCAAAGCAGCATAAAAATTAGCATGTCTTTTTATTGTCAGCTACACATATCACAGACGCCCGAGTACAGATCCATTAGAGATGTGACCCTCACATTAATGATCAAGTATCTGGACTGCTGTGTGACAGGGTCAACCTACAGGGTGTTGATGCTGCTGTGATTGCCGGAGGAGAGATTTTTAAACGCACGGAGTCCAGGATGGGTTCAGGTTAATGGTGTCTTATACCGTGACCCGGTGGATGCTACGTTTAGGTCTCCTCTGGGGGTAGCTCTATAAAGCAGCAGAGGTCACTTCAGTTAAAGTGCTGCTGTGTTAAGAGGTTAGAGAGCAGAGGTCCCCACAGCGTGGTATCACAAGCACTCTCCATGATGCGTTAAAGATGCTGATGCTTCTGATTGCCACAGTGGGACCTGGAGGTTAGGTTAGGGATGCTCAGGACTGCCGGGGTAATCCCATTATCTGTGACTTTGTGTGTGTGTGTGTGTGTGTGTGCGACTCTGAGACTATATGTGTGTGCAACATGTTGCTGCAGAGACCTGTAGGTACGAGATGGAAACACCCTCATTTATTAAATCCTCCACTGTGTGACTATACAGAAAGCTGTGTCCCATCACTTCTCTCACAATTTCAGTAATTCGCTGTGCGTGTGTGTGTGTGACAAAGACTGTGTGCGGGACTGTGTGCACAAAAGACTGTCTGTGTGTGTGCAGGGGCTGACCCAAAAGACATTTGCCTGCCCTGGAGGTCAAAGGACAGGCAAAATTTAAAAAACGTGAATCATTCATCAAATATGAGAGCTTCTTCTGTTCTCGGCGGCCGCTCTGTGTGAGTAATCACCTGTCAAAACTCACGAACCATCTAGCTCCAAGTTTGACAGCAATTCACACACATTCACTTAAAATATCTTTTGAACTGGTAACTTGTTTCTAATTGATTCTAAACTAATTTCTTGTTTTATTTATTTTATGGCAAATAAGCACATAACTGTCCGTGACGACCTCCCATAGATTGTATATTGAACATTGTCTTCAAATAAGTATTATGTAGTTTTGAAAATGGCTTGTTGTTTGACAGTTGAGGGGAGAGTGGCTCAGTTAATGTGCAGGAAAGCAAGAGATCCTCTCAACACAATCAGGTTTGTCAGTTTCATGTGGAAATGCACATCTGTCAAATAATCACTGAGATTAAAATAGCAACATGTCATATGGCTCGTAAGTACAAGGCTTATAGTTGGTTGATTAGCATTAATTATCTTGTGACTCGTATTTTGGTATACGACAATTAGCTTAAGTTCTACCTCGACTTGCACAAATTTATATGATTTAATGTCCTCAACAGCTGATTCCACCATTGAGCTGATTTCAACAGTGTTGTTTAAGGCTGAAAGACGGTGGCTATTATGTGCTATACACTGCTAGGCTATCTGCATTGCTTTCAGGCAGTCAGTCAATGCAGGACTATGCCTGTGGAAATATAAGTGGGGCAGTTATGGCAAACAAAAAGCTATCAGTGATTCTGAATAGAGAAAAAAATACAGAGGGGGTCAAATGTCAATGGCAGGGAGTAGGAGAGTGTTTGGTATTGTCAATAATGGATTCTCTGTTCGAGGGTGGGATATTCACAGCAAAAAGCTTTTGGTGGGCGGGATGTGGTGTGCCAAAGTCATTCATGCAAGAACACTTTATCATGTACATACTGATAAAGTAGAGCAAACACGTGATTAAATATGAGCTTTTGTGTATTTCTTTACTAAATTAACTACTTTTTTTTTTTTTTTAATTTTTATGCTTTTAAAATATAGTTATTTTGATGTTTCAAAAATATTCACCTTAAGTACACAAGTCCAAATAAACTGGACACAATCACCTATCTTTATTTTAAAAGTAACTGGTTGTTGCATTTAATCACCTCAGAATTTCTTTTTCTTTAGGCAGTGAAGTTAATTAGATTTACTCAGCTGAAAATGTACAATGTTGATGATGAATGTTTTGATTAGATTGTTTATCATGACGCCATTACAATAAAAAAAGAAATATTTTTTCAGATATGAGGCTCTCTTCTTTTATGTGAATAAAAAAAACAAGATTAATTTATAAACATTTGAAAGATAGGATCATCCATGTTTAATTATTTGACTGCCTAATGCAGTTAAGATGGATATTCCCAGTTATTGGTATTTCGAACAATATGGTGAGTGTGTGTGTATTGACCAGACTGGAGTCTTGTTGCGTTTGTCAATACTAGTAGATGAATCTAATTATGGTTCCTCTCTATCTACTCAGTAAACTGCCAGCATGGGAGCCCTCAGACTGTATGTCCAGTACACACACACACTCACATACATACACACTCACAGGGGCTATCACAACATTAGGACAGTTGGCTTAGAGTCCCACCTCCATCCTTAACATCCCACCATAAAGCCTTAACAGTGGTGCAAAAGAATCAATAGCTGACACATCTGTCATACATGGATACATGTCTGTTTATTTTCATGTTTTGCCAAAATAGAACCAACATCATGAGCTCTTGATCCACAGTGTCTTTAAAGATGAAGTCACTGTGTGACTACAGCTCAGGTTGTGTAGACACAACACCGGATGTTAGATTTAACACATCCACTAAACCGATGCCTAGAAGTCTCTATCCCCCTTATAAAAAAATTTGCAGATTATTTTGACTGATAAAATGTATCTGAGAAACGTTGCAGACCAGAGAGTCCAAATATTTTCTACAAGTAAAATAAAAACTAGGTCATGTCTTGCACCTCTGAATGATGAATGTTCTTGATTTTCTTTTCTTTTCCACACCTGACTACCATATTTTTTATGTGACATCAATTTTAAATCTTCATCAGTAGTATGTCTTATTTAACAGAGTCAACCGTTTAAAAAACAATACTGTTTGTATATGTATTTTTTGTGCACAAGAGAATAGATTCTTATAAAGACACTTTTTTTTTTCTTTCTCCTTTTGTTTAAAGTTTACAAGTTGTGGTCTTTTACCCCCTGCACTGTCTCAAATACAGTTTGGCCTCTATGTGTCACATAAGCATTTTCAATGATTATTTATTTTCACACTGTCTCACTTACAAATAAAACAAGTTTTACACGTCATTCACAGACAAGACTATACACTAACACACACAGACACACGCACTTGTGTCTTTGTTCAGTCTGTCACTTCACTCAGCCGTGTGCGGCCGTTCGGGCACTCCCCTATCTCCTCGGCTTTTTCGAGGGAAAGTCATTTGAGTTTGAAATCTTCTTTGGCAAGTGCAACACTTCATCAAGGGTGAAGACTCCCTGGCTATCAAAGATGTATCAGTTGGTCTGATAAAGCCGTTGCCCTGGTCCCCGCACAGCAACATCCCATCATAAATAAAAGCAGCAGAAAAGAGGCCTTTGTCACTGTTTATCTGGACTGCTTTTCTTCCTCGCCCTTGATTTCCTCTTCAGAAAATTGATGCACCCTTAGATTGAAGCGGAGGGCTTGACAGGTAATGGTTAGTGTGATAACTGCTCAGATTTCATCAGCCAGGGTTTTTTTTTGTGTGCAATTGATGGAACTTTCAGCTAGATTACCTGTCATCCAGTGCATCAGATAAAAATGCAGAGTTGAGGAGATATTGCCAATACTGGAGCAGATAGGAAGAAAAAGATCTGGATGGAGAATGTTAAATGTGAAAGAAACAGCGAGGACACAAATTTACATTTATCTGATAGTGAGGCAAATAGAACATATTACCATCCCAATCAGGGATCGGTTCGCTTTCGGCATAGAGATTTGTGATTTGTTTTATGTGGTTTAAATGGTTAACATACACTTGTAATTTAACGGTTTGCATTATGAATTGGTCTCTAGGGTTATTCTCTAGACTTCAATTTAAAATACAATCACTTATTCAATTACTTTTTAAGATGTTATAGTTTTAAGAGATTTAGAACAATGTATTATTTTTTCCTTTATCCACACAAACATTTTTAAGTATATTTAAAATTGGAATTGCTGATTATTTGCAAAGAAGGCTTTTTCGGTTATATAAAAGGTTATTGATTTTTTTTTTTTTGTCAGAGAGAGAGACAACCTATTCAGATCCCAAAAAAATAAAATCTGCATTTGGTCTTTTGCTCCATTGGTGTTATGGTAACCAATAGAGCTGAAATCTTTGGCAGATGTGTGGCAGCAATTTTTCTCAGCTATTATAGCATTATAAACACTCTGTTAGAGTTACATAAAACATGCATATTTTTGACTGGGAAATTTTCTGACGAGAGAAACAGCTGTGCTGGCCTTACAATGCATTAAGTATTTCATCCCTTTTAGATGGTTAAATTGTGCATGAAATGTTGCTGGCGCAGGGTTCTCCCGAGCTGGACTGATTAGGCAACATCTGTTACATTGGGAGAAATCTGTGTCGTTTCTAATTAGCTGTCAGGCTGCGGCTACGTTGTGCCTGATGGTGCCGAGGATCTGCCACAGGTTCCTCTCCCCGTACTGTCACCTGCTTGTG
>NC_048412.1:14948553-15020583 GCF_013103735.1 Etheostoma cragini | reverse complement strand
CTCCCCTGCTCTAGTTCCCCTTTCCCTCCCCCTCTCCCCCTTACTCTCCCTCACACACACTCATCAGCTGTAATTAGAGAGCAGGGTCCTTACAAAGGAGCGAGCTGGGAGCCAGGCTCCAGTCCATCTGTGCAACCCCATCATCAGCGAGCTCACAACTCCTCCAACGCTGGGGGCCGCTCCCGAGCCGGGGGCCCCTCATGCTGATCATCTTAGCACACAAACTTTCTTCCTCTGCTTCCTTCTCCCTGCCTTTATCTTTCTTTCTTTTTTTTACTTTGCTCTCTTTCACTCCGTGCTGAAAGAAAATCTATCTTAATCGTAATTCATCTTGCTTTAATAAGGCTCAGACGATGGTAAATATTAAATGCACCACAGTGAGGAACAGACAACACTGTGACCAGCTATTGACAAAATGCAGCATTAGAGGGATGGAATGAGCTGAAATCTATATGGACAAATTAACAAACATAGTTGCCTCAAAGAGACACTCACAACTGATGGTGTTTTCATTTACAAACACTGTGCCTTGTTGTTTCAGTACCATATATCTTTATGATTTAGCATCAAATTCAACTTCCTTAACTCTTTCTTTGTTTTTAGCAAAATGTTAAAAATATGTACTTCCTTTTGAACGTCTCAGTGACCTTCTAAACTGTATCAGTTTCATTTCATTCATTGCTACCTGTGTAAACAACATGCCATTGCTATAGGTCAGCTCCAGTATTCATCACAATATCTGTCAGGTAATTCATTTCAGCAGCTAATCAATAATTTGTATTTGCCAGTGAATTTAAAAAACAACAACAATGCCAATACTTTTTCTTTTTTTCTTATATAAAATATATTTTTCAATCAGAGACCAAGCCAATATCACAACATTAAAACATTGCACAAATAAAAACCTCATAAACAGGCTAAGAGAATTATCACACTCTACAAAATAGTCAAAAATACCCAGTTATGATGCATAAACGGATGTTTCCAAAAAAAAGTACAAAACAATTTAGAAATGCAAACGTACTGAGCAAGTGCTTTAAAATGGTTTTTAATTCCCTTTGAAAGTAATCTTAAGTAAAATCCAGTTTCTCTTATCCAGAAAAGTTGCTTTGCCGTCAATTTTGTCATTTTGATCTACTATAAATCATTACTCAGTCTGTGCTTCGTGTTAAACAAGAATAGTCTTGCTTCAATTGCAGATATTGAGTTATAGAGAATGACTCATGTTATTTTTGATTATATATCAGTATATTTATATCTGACTGCATTAAAACTTCCTCTTTCCATTCCTTATCCTCTCAGTCTGGATCTTGCTCTGTCAGACATAGTCAGAAAGCATACACATCTGTCCCCCTTGGCAATCTCTTACAAGTTCAACTGGAGAGTCTACGAGACATGGGAGGATCTGCTAGCCAAAGCAAGAAGTTCAGCTTGAGCTGTGCCTTAAGGCAGCAGATGAGAGACAGAGATAACGTTGAGTTGTTATTACAGACACTTAACCAGAACTGAGACATGTCCTGGCCAATCGACCTTAAAAATCTGTTGTTTTATTTGAACAGCTGAAAGGTACGATGTACATTGGAGTATTAGTAACTCATGTTCTCATCTCAGGTGTCATCAGATGGGCTCCTAAACGAGGCACTTGGCTACTCAAACTCCCCGTCAATGTTGGGACAATTTGTTGATTGACTAATCCGATGTGGATCATGTCCTGTCTGTTATTGTGGGTAAGTGTGAAGGATTAAATACTGAAAATGTTACAGATTTGTTTTAATGTAGTGGGCCATGCACCTTTACATAGACAGTATATTGGAATAAGCAAACTCTTTTTTAATAACTTTTCTTAGTGAGTAATTAATGTTTTTATAGCAGAATAAAATCAATGTTTTCATTGCAAACTAAATACACCCGATATATTTTTCTCAGAGATTAAGTAAAAATGGTTTTCTTTTTGACAATTTATCTGTGTAGAAAAGCAAAGCAAAATGTTATTTTTAAAGCACATTGCATTCCTAGGTCCAACACTGTTGCAAGAATTTCATTCATATTTAGAAAAAAATCTCTCAGGTCCTTCTGGATCCACTATCTTTGCTCCCATTCCCTGCTTTGTTTTATTTTCCCATGATGTATGTGCAAAATCAGTGAACCTACATGAATTGAAAATATCTTAAACCGAGAGCTGACCCTGCAGATACATAATAGTCGTTCACTTAGCAGAGGAAAGAAGATGAGGAAAAAAGTTACAGGAAAACAAATTAGTCTCTGAAGTATAGACACAAGGCTGTCACAATTCTGCTCCGAGCAAATCAAGGCTGAGAGGAAAAACAGTCTGTGACCAAGAATGACAGGCCTGAGAGAATGTCACAGCAATTGTGGGGCCATCACTGGCAAGAGATGATGGGTGATTGCTTTGCGTTCCATGGCAAGTCCATCCTGGAGGACATTGCGCACCCTTGCTCATCTGTGGCCCAACCTTTGGCGCTGACATTTAAAGTGTTGATTTTGGAGCACTTATGCTAATTGTTGTAATTTTCCTGATGAAGCGCCATTCTGATACCTTGATGTGGCCAAGATAGTTTTACATTTTCTATGTGGTCCTCTTTGCCATTTGCACCGTGTAGTGTCAGCTCAGAGTGCTACTGAAAGCAGACAAAATTGCAAGCAAATTGCATCAGATTGCCAACATTGTGAAAAGGTAAATTGCTTGCAAATCTATTTAAACCACTGGCCTATTTTCATCAGCTATGGTACTTGGTATTCATGATTGCTTAATTGACGACCTTTTCTATTGTGTAGTGCTTTATGGTGCGATGGAAAACAATCTTTACCGAACCAATTACCCTTTTTTTCTCCTCACTACTACATTAGAGCTGTGATTGCAACAGCTAGTCCTTTGTAAATGAACTTTCTGGTTTTAGGGAATAAAGTGTCATTTGTTTGATATGATGTTGTTAAGCAATGCGATTTTTTTTTTTTTTTTTTTTTTTGTAGAAAGCACTGCTAAAATGATATACTGTTTTAGTTATACCCTGTCCATGTGTGACAGTAATAAGCCAATAATAACCTTGTCCATGTGTGAGACTTGTTAAATGTAGAAATATTTGGTCACTGGGGCGGTCTCTAGCTTACCCAGTAAGAGTGTGCGCCCCATGTAGGATGAGGCCTTTGCAGTAGCCCGGGTTCGAGTCGGACCTGCGGCCCTTTGCCGCGTGTCATAAAAAATAAAATAAATACTTGGTCACAATATCAATCATGAGCATACCTACTGCTAAATTTCCTCGCGGGAGTCATCCCAAAAGCATTAATAAAGATAAGTCTAAGGCTGTATAAAGCTTTGGATTTAGCCGTTTAGATTTAGATTATTTGTACCAATACAATGTCCGATGGTTTACAAAAACACTGTACAGGACAAGTCATTGAACAGAACAGAACTTTGATCATCTCCTGAATACTGATAAATTAATTTGTATTCTGCTTCAATCAACACATCTTTCATCCATCCAGTTGTCAGCTACAAAATTCCAATTTCATTCATTACTGCCTCAAAAGCATGATGATGAGAAAGTGCCTCCTTCCCCAGACAGACTTAGTATTCCTGTATTGAATGTACTGAAGTGATGTCAGCCAGCTTACATCTCCTCTGCCAGACAGGCCAATAGAATTAACCCTGGATTAACCCTCCAGGCCCGAGTGCAAGGTAATGGCCTCGGCTAATCGCTGTGTGTGGCCAATGCCAGGTACAATTGACTCTCGCTGGCACAGTTTGATCCATTTGAGGGGCAGTATGACAGCATGGCCATCTATGTACAGCTGGTCGTTTGAGTGCCATTGCCAGGCAGGGATAATACTCAGCCATGCCATCCCGCTCTGATCATCAAGAACACTGCTCTCTGGCCTTGTCTTCATCTTGACAAACATGGGAAAAGCATCCTTTAGGAGAATATTAACACTACTTTTTTTTTTTTCCTCTTCATTTGGTCCATAAGATATCCCACTCCTTTCCTTCAAAACGATTATGTACTGTAAACCCAAACAGTTTGTCATTTATATAACATTTTGATTCTACACTTGCAGGACACATAAATGACATAATATAGTATTATAGTCAATCATCTAAAACAGAAAACCGGCACTTTTGAGGCTATGACAGGCTTTCCTTTAGGCCAGTCATATTCTGCTCTGGCAGCTCTCTGCGTGTAGTTGCTCTCGTATATAAACCGCTCTCATCCTCAGTTCTTTTGTGCTCATGTCTTTGCCTGAGGTGAGGGCGTGTAATACAGGCAGGGGGGAATGAGAAAGAGGACTCAAATCAGTAGGAGCAAGGAAGTGCTCTTTTCCTCTCTTGTAGATTAGCTTATTTTAACTGCGCTCAGGCTTTTACACAGACAGAGGATGGGTTTAGTGTCTGTATACGTGGGTGTGAGTGAGAGAAAGGATGTGTGTGTGTGTGTGTGTGTTGGGGGGGTCATACAACCCTCCTGCCATTTTAGCAGACCAGAGCTCCCTGAAAGTGGAGGTTGGGGAGGGGGCTGTAAATTTTCTCTGAGTCAGGCCAAAGCTGATTGATCTCTGAGTGTAAAATCAATACGAAGACACTGTCATTTTTGTAAAGGATGAGTTGGAAAGAGAAAATAAATGAAGAATCCCCAGATCAGCCTGGATGTGCACACACTGAAGCTTTGGTCTTATTAATTCAGTGCAGTCAGATATTTTGGTTGTGTGGTTGTTGTGTCTACAGCTTCAATCTCACAGGTGCCTCTCTATGCTGGCAGCAGCACACGCTTTATTATACTATGTATATTTCATGCAGAGAAATCAGACACATGCCCTTGCAACCCCTCCATGTCTTTATTCCTGATTAATCTATTTTGTTATTTTCAGACATACATCATGCCAGGGGTTGATTAAATCAGGAATTGAAAGCCATTGTCTTTCTTGCATGTCCCTTATCAGAACTAATGTACTGGCTGTGGTCATTTGTCTTGAGTTGTTATAAGAAATAAAGACAGGAGCACTTTTCTCTTCCACAAGGTATTGCAGGAAGATAAATTTACTACTTCTCATCTTAGTTCCTCAGTTTACTGTCTGCAATGTCTCCTATGATTTTTTTTCATGCTTAGATATGCTGTTTTCACTTATTCATTCCTGTTTCACCTTGATCTTCTCATCAATTATATTACACTTCTTCCGAGCACTGAGAGAATATAGTCCTCATGGCCTTATTGGATTGATGGTTACAGAAACCATTGCATAATATCAACTTTCAGTGGGCCATTTTTCACCAGGTGCCCCCCTATGTTTCATTTGATCTGCACTCATGATTTGCTTCATCCTCGCATCTCCTTTGTCTTTGTTTATACCCTTGTGCTTTGTGTCACGTAGGACATCATTGTCTGAGGCGGCGTATGTGTGAGCAGTGTGTGTATGTGTGTACCTACTCAGTGGCTTTTATCAGCTGTTCTCTAATGTGTCAGTCGTTGCTGAGGATCCACTCATCACCACGCTGTCTCTACTGTTCAGCCGGGCCATTAAGGAGACATCAGGAGGCAGCTCTTGGGGACTGGCGGGCATAAAATACACCCTTTGGCCTCACTCTGAATAATCTTCAGGTCAGAGGGGCTTTGTGTATGGGGGCTTTAGAACAAGCATTGTGGGACAGAAACCTGACAGATTGAAGACAGTCACACATCAAATGTGTGAGTCAACTTTTTCATTTTACAGACCTTGGGGATTTTTAAAGGCTTGACCTTGTCGACAGACGATGTGTAGTGTTTGCTCCGGGTTTCATATCACTCTTGACTACACTTGAGAGGAGCAAGACTAACTAGAGCAGATTTATCTGGATGTAGGAAACAAAGCAAATCAGAAATACCCCAGAGCTTCAGAGACATCTGTGTTTTGCAAACCAAAAGAGTAATTCTTAGTGGTGAAAGGAGATAATTTGTATGTGAAATACTCATTTAATTCACATTCACTAAGCAGGTTATCAAATTAAATCAGGGCTCTGTTAGGCCTGCCACTTGGGCTTTTGGGCCTGGCTTCATGTGTAAAATTGGCCAACAAGAGATTTAAGGGGGCTCTTTGCACGCCCCTGTCACGTCATTTCTTGGCTCTCCTCAGGAGGCCGATCCCAGGGTCAGTGCTTGTGGAGAGATGCCTCTATGGACTGCCACAGGGAGACAGGGCCACAACACCACCTCCAGCTGGGCAACTTATTACAGCCCCTGTCTTTCTCACCCCCTCCTCACCTGCCCCAGCCATTCACAACATCATCAAGCCATCCCATATTCATGAAGCTGTGGGCTGATAGAGTGTGTGTTTGTGAGGGAAGGGTGGTGGTGGTGGTAGTGGTGGCGGGTGGCGGGAGGGGGGTACCAGTGCGGTGACACTGTGCGGTGGTTGTGGCAATGGTACAGTGGTTGGGAGAGTGCAGTTGGAGACTGTAGGGGGGTGAGTCTGCAGGTGGCTGTCACATCCGTAATTGCCTCATACTTCCCTCTGCAGCGTAAAATTGTTTTCATTATGTGTCATGCACACAGTGCCAGGCAAGGGCCCCTTGAGAGCATTCCCAAGAGCCAGAGGGAGGAGGCACTCCACTTAAACAGCCGCTTAGCTTCAAATAAGAAAGGAGAAAAGGAGCGGAGAGAGGAGGTGGAGGAGGAGGACAGGAGAGAGGGAAGGGGTGTGGAAAAAACAGAGGAAGCTCATCATTAACTGTGTTCGAACAACAGCAGACAAGTGTGAGCTCATGCACAAAAACCAGGCAGAGTTTATCCCAAACATCTCAGTTACCAGGGGGGAGTTGTGGGCCTTCAACCCCACTGTGAGCTCCTAGAGGGCTTCCGTGGTCAGAGGGGGGAGACAAACAAGGAGCGGGAAAAGAAAAGGAGAAAAAGTTTCCACCTGACTGGAGTTCCCATGGTTTGCCATGCAGGAGGGTAAGCAGGTTTCAGCAATAAACTCAGGCATTGTCAGGCAATAATGCTCAGTCAGGTCCCTCCATTTGGGATTCAAGGGTGTCTTTTTCTCTGCTCCCTGTGCTGCACTAATCACAGGCCTACTTTGTTTAATTGCACCAAAAGGGAGAAAATGTGTTCAAGAAGTCATCCTAATCCCTCCCCTTTACCCCCTGCTCTCTTACAACAGCCCAAGCTTTGCTTCTCCATACTCTGTCCCTCTCTTCTGCTTCCCACCCCCTTTTCCATTTTTAATGAATTGTGGAACATTACAGAGACAACAAACAGCACAACCGGGATAAAGGATAGACCAAAGGGGGAGTGGGATAGGTAAGGGCCTGAGGTGTTGGCTTGGGTATCTATAAAAAAAACACTTCCGCTGAATTTAAGCCCTTGCAACAAGTGCCATTACAGTAATTTTTGGATGCTGCTGTTGCACAGGAGGTGGGGGGGTGGGAGGATGAGATTAAAATAAATCCTGCATGCAGCTAGCTGCTGGTAGCCCGCTGGGCATACAGCCTTGGAATAATTATCTCTGTAAAAGCACGTCAAAGCTCCCTCAATGGACACAAATTCGCTCCTTCTATTTTTCAATTGCAGATTTAGAAACTTAAGGTGCTGTGCATTGTACTTGATGACTCTGGGGTTACAGGCGCCAGGGGGGCAAGGGAGGGGATTTATCAATCAGGACTCCTCGTCTTTCTAAAGCTGAATAAAGAGCGACCCATGAAGAGACAAACCAGTCCCCTTTTAACCAAAGGCTTTTCTTATTCATTAGATCCGGATTCTGGCTTCTCCCTCTGCCTCCTTTCCGAGAGAACCGAGCATCTCAAGGCATAGAAAAACCGTTCAGTGGAAATAGACAACATTCAAAAAGATCTAAGATCTTAACTAAGGTTAAGGATAATATCATAGGTGGTCATATATAACTGACTGTGTGAAAAAAAAAAATATTAATTATGTTTGATAAGTAAACATCCTGTTATTTAAAATTACACAAATATTGATATACAATAATATAAGAAACATGTACACTTTTCCTTTTGTATAGATTTTGACCGACGTAAGGATTACTTCAAATGAAAGCAATCTGTTTAGTTGATGGAAAGACTAATAAAATGAATGTAGATACAGTGTAAAATGATTTCCACCAACAACTGGGCAACTGCAACCACCATGCAATCTTCTCCATTATTATAATTTAGTAATGGTGAATTTCATCAGCAGAAAATACAAATTAAATGTATTTTGTTTATACAATTTGCAAACTGTGTATACAGCACACATGCAGTACTTATTTAGTACCTTCTTCTTTGTACCATCTTCTTTGTTTAAATAAAATCGACGTTCTCCCAAACTGGTGCAACAAACACAACTTTATCCGCATAATTATACAAAAGATTTGATTGAAGTGTTATTTACTATAACCAAACAATCACTTTTAGACAGAAAAACATAAATAAACAGCACACTGTTAAAGGAAATCATTTTGAATGGGAACCACAGTAAGAATTCAATAAGTGATCTTTTTAAAGGAATGTTATAGAAACCCTTGTGGCCTAAGTGGATGAGGGTTTCGATGAGAAAATCCACCCTAAGTAAACGACTTCCCATGTGACCTGGGGCAAGTCACTTAACCTCTTTCTTCATGCCCACCACCCAAGTTTAAACAAGAGGATTGCTCAGTTCCATCCCCACACACTCCTCAAGTCCCCTTAGACCAAATCATTTTGCTCAGGGTGAAAAGCTCTCAACACAGAGCTTTCAGAGTAAACAAATATACCTTTTTTATTACAATGTCCAACCTTTGACAACACTTAAGGTCACATCTAAAGCTAACATAAAGAACCCTGCTGAAATTGCCGCACTTGTGTGCAATGACTGCTGTTTGTTATTTATCTTAACCGCTTAAAAAGTATGCAAATATGCTCCTGTTCCATATTTTGTATTATTTTTTTTTTTAACCATTATTTTGGATTGAATGTGTTTTTTCTTCTCACAATTAGAAGATAATCTAGTGTTTTGGTCATCTCAGGATATTCAAATTATCTTAGTTTTGTGATTTTTCCCTTGGTTTGTCCCTTAACTTGTATGAATCTACAAGAGACTGTTGCGAGCCAATGAGGGCCACCGATGCCTGAATGTAGCATTATGGCCCAATCTCTTTCTCACTCCCTGAAAGACTGTTTAAATGGTTTGGTTTATTATTGCCCAAGGAAGGCTAAAGGCTTCTGTCAGCATTTGGGAGAGGGAATCACTGCCTCTTAACTGGACAGCTGTTCCGGCCTTACCCCACTTTTCATATGGATATATATGTTAATGACAGGCAATGGACTGGAGATGAAGAGGCCTGAGAGCTGGGCCCTCTCTTCAGCGCACTTCTAAAGCTTCCACAAAAGGAGCAGTAAAAGAGGCTGCAATGGTGAAGCTCCCACTTTTGTGCCCTGAATTAGTTCTGCAAGCAATGAAAGTGATCTTTTCTGGACGACAGGGGAAGTCTGCCGATGGCTGGACCAGCTCATTAGCACAAAAGTCTGTTGGGACATATAATTGACTGATGCAGATCCCCCGCCTGTCACAACACAACACAGGCTGTGGGAGCTGAGCACATACAGAAAAACACCTTTCCTCTTCAAAAACTCACCTAACAGTTTACATTAGAGTGGCCTGCCCCCTGTCTTTAGGTGTTGTTGTGTTTACTTCCTTAATGCAAATGTTGCCATCCTGCCGACAGCTATGGAGCACTGCTTCCTGTTGCTGTCAACACTGTTAATATCACAGCTATTGACTTTACTCATTGAGAAGAGCAAAACAGATTTCATTTTATTTGTCAGTACAAACCCAGTTTTGCGTCAAATTGTTCCAACATTTGGATTTTGTAGCCATGTTTTGTGTGGATATTTACTTTGTAGATAAAAAAGGATAAAATAGCCTAACTAATGTGTATTGACTGGAATATCAAAATGACTTTCCTAATATGCAGGAGAAATCTCTATCTCTTTTTTTGTTTCATTTATAGACTGGAGACCGGTGTAACAAACATGCTCAGCACACCAGAAGCCCCTAATGGCTGCATCATGGTTAAATTGACTGGAAAATGCCGTTTTAATTTCCATGTTAATTGAAATGGACTAATTGTTAATATATTCTGAGAGCAAAGTACCAAAACGGAATAATTTCCCCAAAATTTAATCCATTTAGAAATGGCTTTGGAACTGATCGTTGTTTCAGACTGTGTGTCTGACCATGCATTATAAACAAATCGCATCTAACAAAATAATTTAAGTCTCATAAAGTTATTTTAACTTTTTTCTACAGCAGATGTTAATAGAATTAGTTTGTAGTTAAATTCAGAGACTTCGACAGTGTAAAGGAGTCCACTTGAAAACAATTGCCATTGTTTTTCCATTTTTAAGCAAAAGAATTTTGTCAAGCAGCTAAATAGGGTATTCTTCATGGTCTCCCTTCTTCACAGGCAACTATAGAAATTAGCCCTACGTTTCTCGGCTCTCACACATGGATACACACGCTTGCATGGACACAAGAAAAATTTCTTTTCTTCTGTCAGCATTCCTGGCCAACAATGGCTAGATTAGTGGACGTGAGGGCCCCCTCGGGGGCACGTATTGTGGCACAGAATACCCTCGGCAGGAACAGCTGGTAGGGGTTAATGGCTACTGAACCTCTCAGTCGGAGCCCTTTCTCTATTGTGTGTTCCGCTCATGGGAAGGAAGGGGGCCACTGACAGCTTCTGGGGTGTGAGGAACCCACAGAACAGCACCCGGGTCACCCCAAATGGGTAACAGGGCAGAGGGTGGGGGAAGGAGTAATCGGGAGGGGGACCTTGATGGTGAGGGTGGTAGGATGGTGGCTATAGGGATGTCTCTGTGGACCAGGGACCAAAAGCTGCACATTAACACAGCCAACAGTAGAATTAGCATCAGTGTATATCCACAGATAACAATAAGGGCTAGACAATGATAGGGGTAAACTGTACACAAGGGGAGGGGTCAGCTCTGCAGAGGCTAAGGTACATCAAGATTTTCAATGCATGCTGTAAAAAAAACTAAAGAAAAACATCCATCGCCATTTAAATGTTTTCACTCTTGAAAATGTTTTTTTTGTTCTGTTTAAGTAATCATTGGAAAATAGTGCAGGGTAATGAGCCTGACGATTTGTATGTAAATGTGTACTGGAAAGAAAAAAATCACCTTCGTAAAGCACTGTCAAAGCTCCCTCTCACACAATGATGTCTGGTCCAGAGTCTTGTTGCATCTTAATGATCCCGTTGCCTCATTTCAGTGATAGCCTGATGTGATCTAGGGCTGGGGTCACTGTGCTGGGGCTTCTATCCTCTGAAATTGCCCCACACATTAGTATTCAAAGCTGAGGATACACAGGAGTATGCAATCCTCAGATGCTGCCTCTTGGCTGTCTGTGTGCAGCAGTAAGAGCAGCTCTCCCCTTGTGTGTGTGTGTGTGAGTGTGTGTGTGTGTGTGTGGCCTGTTGCCTTGTCTTGTCAGCATCACAGAGCTCGAGCCTTGCCACCCAGAGGAGCCCCTCTGTCAGGGCTGGAGGGACTGCACCTCCATTTTAATCCCTCAGCTACTCACCCCCCGCTGGGCAGCGTGGAGAAGCCCTTCTCCCTGATCCATCCAAGCCTCTCACACCACGGCCACACTCATTAGACGGCTGATTATGATAGTGTGCCGGTGTAATGTTTAATAGAGTCTGACACCTGATTCGCTATGTTACAAATCCTGTCATGCAAATTGAGCCATTTGTGTTGTTTGATATGGAAAGATGGGCTATGAAATGAAAGACTAGCGCTGAAATGAGGCACGAGGGATGTGTGCCCTTTGCTCCCTCCGCTGTGATTACAAGAATGAGAACAAGCATCTTTTTCCGTGCTGGTGTATCACGTTGGGCCCGGACACGTCAAATTAACATGGTGTTTTCCACCTTGCAGAAATCAGAAAAATCCGCCCATCACCCCTGCAGACAAGAGCAGCATAATGGATCTCTGGGAGCATGTTCTTTTAAATCATGCCATTCTGTGACAACTGTCTTTATGTCCTTAGCCTATCAGGTTGGCACTCTTTGCAAGATAAAAGCAATATAAAATCTTGTGTGGCACAGTCACTCAGTTAAATCAGTATACACATGAAATGTTTCTATAGCAAAGAAAATCTAATTTCAATCTTTTATTAGTGGGAAAAAAACCATTGGCATGCTGTGGGAAAGTATTTCTATTTCATTGCATAGACAAAACAAATTGCTGATCTGAGTGCTACATTCAATTGAAATTGTAGGGGGTTGGTTGACATACAGATGGGGTAAATGAAATGGGGGAGTGCACAACTTGACATTTTTCACTACCCTGTAATGACACCTGTTTTAAGAATGACCACTCCTCATCTGTAGCAAAAAGTGACAGTCCGAACAAGTGCTCTCAAACGTCTCATGTGGCCCCGCTTATCAGCCCCCTTAATGTAAACATTTCATTTCCTCACCCTGTCAGAAATGTCTTTGTTGCTGGATGTTGCTTGGGCTTTAATCTGAAAGACAAAGTCAGCCAGCTAGCTCCCCCGCTTTCTATTTGTCTCTCCGCTTCCTCCTCTCTCATCTCTTGTGACAACCTTGTTTTTAGAGCGACTTAAGTTCATGTTCCAGTATTTCTTGCCCTTATTTAGAGTGCAAAGGTCCTCTAAAGTATGTTCTTTTAAGTGGCTCACTGTTTGTGTCTTTGTCGATCGGAGGTTACAGTGCTGATGTTTATCTCCAGGTCAACAATGGATTACATTACCACAAACACAGTCAGATGCCTTCAGGTCACACAGGGACTTTTTTTTTTTATATTCCCTCTTGTGATGGTATTTGTGCAAATTAAACACTGCTATGATTTCAGTGTCTCCGGGCAGAGGGCCAGAACTCAGTTGTGAGTTATTGCAGCAGCAGAAGCCTTTTATGTGAGTCAATTTGCGTTTCAGTGGAAATTTACCTGTTTTTACAAGTCATCTCCTTTGCGAAACACCTGTACTGAGCAACAGGCTCATTGTTTTCCTCGTAGTTACATCGTAAAGATTGAGAGACCAGCGAGACAACACCAGGCAGGTTTGCTGAATCACTTATCCTTCCTGGCGCCACTCGGCTGACTGAAGAGTTCCTGTCAGAAACACTCCATCATGAGTGATGTTGGACTAAAGATCCTGTAGCTTGTTCGCACCATTACATTGTGCTGTTTTGTTACAGGAAACATAAGCTCATCTCTGGGAACCATTTCAATATAAAGTCACTTTGATTGATGATTGCTGAATTATATATTTTTTCATTACTCAATGGGTTATGTGCAACTCTAACAATGATGTATCTATTTATTGAAAATGTTTGGTAAATGCGAATTTAACAGATTGTCAGGGGTTCTTAGATCTGTGCACACAGTTTGAATACACACACAAACATAGAATGGATTTAATTTCTGTTAATTTCTGGTTTAATCAGAAATGGGTTTTTTTTAGAGTTATTATGAATGACAACCATTTCTCTCCAACAGACAAGGCAAACAAAGTGTGACTTATTTTCAGCCTAGTTTACAGTCAAGCTCCTTTTATCTGTAGTTTGAGTATAAAATAGTGACTTGCTCTTTTCTATTAAATATAAATGTTGCTGTTTTTTCCAAACTGCCCAGAATATTGTAAAGTTATTGATTAGTTGTCATGTTTGGTGGCTCTTATTGATGGCACAAGAATGTGAAAGTAGCTAGCAACCTGGATGTAAAGATCAGGATTTATTGCCCAGAATCTCTTGAACAATTTTATCAAAAGCCCATTCCACTGTGACATTTTTTTTCTCCCATAAATCAGCGAGGGGAAATCTATCAGTGGACAGTAGTGAGAGATAGATGAGCAGAGGGATGAGAGGGTCAGCAGAGATTTTTCACTGGTCCTCCCCGTCACAGCTGCAGCCTTACTTTTTCACCTTTATGAATTGGTCTTTTACTGACTGGCCGGGCCTTTAATTTGTTCCACACACTCGGGGGAAAAAAAGCTCTGAACATTCAGACTTTGCACATAAGATAATGTATTGATTGTTAACGCACTGGTGCATTGGGTTTCTGGCTCATATTTAGATAGCACAAAACTTTAGATAAATGATTCTTTGGGAGATGGATCAACCCCTATATTATTAATATCTTGGATATATTCCATGTTGGCAAGATATGGAGCATCAGGGGTCTTAGAATATGCAATTTGTAAAATCCCTGCAGTGCAAATTCAAATAGGTTACATAAAGAAATGAGCAAAAAGAGTTTGTATAGCAGTTAACATTTTGCAGTAATGACAAGGCAGTAATGTATGGCATTATTAGTTAGATATGCATCCTTGTCCCCAGGCATATGCCAGAAAAATTGCATTTCTCAATATGCGGATAAGTATTTAGGGTGAGGCATCTCCTAAGAAAATAAAGGCAAAGCACGCACACAGCAGCACTTAGTTCATTTAAAGACATTTTTGTTTAATTCCATCAATTTGCATCTCTACAAAGATCTATATGTACCACAATGTAGCAGTATACTCTTTAGATGTTTAAATTGAAGCTGTTTGGAAATAAAAATGTTCCTATTTGTTTAATTAAAGATAGTCCAGACACATGCAGTATAATGTTGTCTTTCTAGAAACAGTAGAGTGTTGACCCTGAAAGTTTTTGTAGTTTTTTTTTTTCATCTTTTATTTGATTGATTTATTCCTTTGTCATTACTCTCAGTGCTGTGTGTTGTTGGTGCACCTATAGTCCATTCACCCAATCTGACTATGCTATTGCTATGCGGCCATGTAAAGTGGAAGCCTTGAAATGGCACACTGACCTTGGTGTTCCTTTCTGATTCATTTTTCCCTGACACCGTATCTTCAGATGGGATTTCTCAATAGTTAGACATCCGACTGAAATTGCACTGTAACTCTTGTCGTAATTTTAAAATTTAATTCAGCATGAAAGTTAGTGTGCAGCACAATATAAATTTGTTTTTGTTGGTGTAAAATAGTGTTGGTAAAATGCAATTTGAGTATAGTTAATATAGAGTTTTAAATGCATTGCGTTTATTCTGCACACAACCTATGTTGACAGTTGATAGAAAATTTAATTTTCAACATTATTGTTATGCAGTGATATACCCACTGGGATTACATGGTACAAGTTTAGGTTTTACACACAGCATATAGTCAGCGTTGTGTTTGTGTAACACTATGTTTATTGTTATGCATGTTTTCACTCATGCTCATTCATTAGAGCATCTGTGTTATTCTTCAACCTTCTGAAAACCAATTCTACATAGATTTTGCTGATATGAATGATAATGCACATCCGTTATAGTAGGGTTAGGGTTAGGATGGCCAAGTTAGCTGTCCCTAAAAGAATGTGTGCAAAGAAAGAGTATTTACCAAATCTCTTACCTGACATTACCACTGCTGACCACTTTACAATCAGAATTTACAAGTATAATTGACAATAAATATTAAAAAGCCATTTGGAGTACTTTGTCTGTGAAACAAAACAAATCTGCATTTTTCTGTCTCGTGGGGATTTTCCATTTATCCCTGACTTTTGTATGAAAGTTGAACCTTCACTGTGCTGGAGAATTCCTTTCTGCGTTCATAACTTTACTGCAGCCCTGTAAAAATGTCTTTTTTTGTAGCGAAATGGCTACACGGTGTTGTCAGGTGACATTGTTGGCATACTTGTTTCCTGTGCCTTTAGGGACAGAAGCAGTGAAGACAAGGCATGAGTAAGCCGCCTAGTGTCGTCTACCTGCTGATTTACTGTCCTGCTGCGTTTGAAGTAGGACAGGCGGAATTCACTTCACTCTGCTTCTTTGTGATCAGTCTCCTCCAGATTACAGCCCAGGTGAGGCCCCTCACCATCAACCACAGGATATAGGAAGTACCTGTCTCTCATCGCCCCTGGACATTTACTAAAGTCGGCGTGTGAAAGGTTGCACTTATGTTTCAAAACCCTTCTGCTTATAGATGGTGACTTACATACTTGTATTGGCAACTATTGGCAAAGAACACTATGTGATTTCACAATTCATGATGTGTTAAAATTAGCATGTATAATGAGAATAGCCTGCAGCTGGTGGCACTGTGGTGTTTTAACCTGTTGTGTACCCAGACAGCCCAGCGTGGGCCTGGCATCAGCAAAGTTTTTTTTGTCAGACCTGTTCAGCACATGGAAACACAAGCCAGTACTTGTGATGTGTTGGGCTGTAACAACAACAGTCACTGCTGCTGGTGCCAAAATCTTACTTTACTTTATTTATTTACTTTCTTTATGTTTCAGTATTGACTGTTGGTGACAAAATGTAAATGGTTTGAACTTAAACATTTCAAAGCTTTACGGAATTTGCTTTAGTTGCAACAGATTACAAATAGCTGGTACACGTGTGTGCATCAAAACAGATATCTGTGTGCTTATAAAGCATCAAGGCTTGCTAAATATTTATGGATTTTTCAATTCCCCACTCTTCCCACATAATCAGCCACCGGCGTATATGGGCTTCAGGACAGAGTGATATTGGCTAGGTGTGGCTGATTAGAGTCAATCAGCAAGGGGTGAAACCAACATTTCCTTCAAAACAACCACAAAGACAGAGGTCTGGAATTCTTCATCTCAGCACATCATCTAATGGCACAACCACGTTTTCATAGACCAAATAACAGCTTGATTGTGAGCAGCATCTTCATGTGGAATTTAGATGCTGATTTGGTGTTCTTAGATGGGGCTTAGAGATGAAAAAGGCAGAACATAATCAGCACCTCTAAAAGTTAGACAGAACACCGGCATCAAAGAAATTGATTGGGGAAGATTTTGTAAGGGAGCTGATATTTCCCAAGAACAAATTAGCTTTAAACCTGACATGTTGTTGAGCAGCCCAATCAGACTGTTGAAAAAACAACATTATGTATGATCATTATATAAATTTGAAACGGAGGCAAAAGTTGATATTCAGCTTTGAAGTGCAGGCAGGGAATTCAGTCTCATTTAATAGCAAGCTGGTAGAAAACACTAACCAAAAGGCAAAGTAGGGTAAGTACATGACTTGGTGTATTTAAAAGGTTATTATTATTATTATTTTATTATATGTACATGTCATATCATCATATATATATTACTATTACTGTATTATAATTTTTATTTATTTATCTTTGTGTATACATATATGGGTATTTATGTATGTATGTATATATGTATATACTGTGTGTGTGTGTGTGTGTAAATGTGTGTATATATATATACATATGTACTTTTGTCATAAACGATTGTTTGATGATTGAAAAGTTTGATATGTAATACTGATGAATAAAGTTGTAAAAAATGTAAGACTAAAAGAAACTCATGCAACAAATCTCCCACTGTTTATGAAGGATATATAAAGGATGAAAAACAGTGATTTTCTAACAGTGTATTGATATAATAAGGTGGCTGTTGGTGTGTTTTGTCTTGGCATGGTTAAGTCTCCATCTAGGCCATGAGTAGTTTAAAGTACTGTTTTTAGAATCCACACATAGTACTGAGACATATTTACATGTCACAGCTGACATGTCAGCTGTGACATGAAAGAAAAAAAGATATTTCAGTTAATCCTATTTTTCTCAAACCAATTCTATTGAATGTTTCTTTTTTTAACTTGGCCGAACAAAAAGTCTCTCAATGGTACGATGAAAACAACCATATTGTCATTGTGACTGTGATGAGGTCAAGGGTCAAATAGAAATGAGATTTCAGATGCAAAAACAGTCTTTTATTTCACCATAAAGTGAATGACTGCTGTGAAATAAACATCACTACAGTGACTCACATTACCATGTGTCAGATAAGACACTTTCAAGTGTCTTTAGAGAACTAAATAACTGCTATTGATATTTTAGCATCTCAATGGCCACCTTAACTCTCAAAGCTGTCATTGTTTTTATTTAAGGCTCAGGCCTTTTGCTGCTGCTGGTATCAGTTAAGTTTCCCATTGAAGAGGAAATCAGAAGAAACCAACATTTGAATGAAGGATAAGAGCCCTCTGTGTGTCAATAGCTAAAAAGAGCTGTTTTTGTCTTGCATCACTGTATTGCCATTTCAATGAATTACTTCAAGGGAAAACAAAGTAATAGTGACAGCACGCACATTGGCAGCTAATGAATTTGTTTTCTC
Source organism: Etheostoma cragini (assembly GCF_013103735.1). Classification (NCBI taxonomy): domain Eukaryota; kingdom Metazoa; phylum Chordata; class Actinopteri; order Perciformes; family Percidae; genus Etheostoma; species Etheostoma cragini. The sequence continues at coordinate 15,002,427 of NC_048412.1, read as the reverse complement.
ACCTCTCAATTTATATCTGCATCGTTTTTGCATTCAGGGAATTTCATCAGAGAGACTGACATTTGCACTTATCATCACTCGTAAAATATTTAAGTGGATTCCACTTTCCTGTATTGTTTTTTTTTTTTAATTAAATGTTTGGTTATGACGAAGGTTCACACTAACTGTCAATTCTCATGTGATCGTTGGAGGTCTACGTTTTGTTGTGGTTATCTTCTTCTTCTTCTTCTTCTTCTTCTTCTTCTTCTTCTTTTTCTTCTTCTTCTTTTTGTTATTACTTTATTAATCCTGCAAGGGAAATTACAATCATTGTAACAAAATAATATGTTTTTAATTACATATTGTAGATTGACTATTTTACAACAGAATTGTGTTCAAATAAACATGACTCATCAAAAATCTTGATTGAAAAAAAATACAGGAGAATGTGTGTGTCTTTAACTGTATGGGTTTTTAGATGCAACGTTTTCTTTGTGGATCAGTGTGGTCAACTTCATCAATATCAACTGTTCCAGCTGTGTGCAAACACACACAGTTACAGTGTTACAGTGGATTGACAAATCTGTGTGTGGGGTTCTTGAGGCAGCAGTGAGTCCCAAATTGAATTACATGCACATTTCTCAGCCACAAAGGGGAGCCATCACTAATTAAAACCATGTGATTGATGACACTGACGCTTCATGCCAAAGAAGGATAAATCACCCTCAAAGACACTTTGCTGCATTGGTTCCTGTCTCGCACACCATAAGCTACTGTACGTTCAACACTTCCTCTGCTGAGGGAAATAAACAACTGTTTGCCGTTGTTTTGTTGTTGATGTTTTGTTGTGCATTATGTCTTTAAGACTGTAGCTTTTTAGTCACATATGTGAAATACTCTGAGGAAACAATGTCACTTGTGAAGGCCAACATTGGTGTATGAATCTAATGTACAGTATATGAAGCATACAGTATGTGCTCTTCATTGTGTTTAGCCCAGTGAAACTTTGACCTACTAAAAGGGAAGCCGTCAACCTATCCATCCAGGGACAGCACTTTGTGAGTAATCACTATCTAATGGCTTGTAATACTGAATCAGTGTATTCTACACACAAACCTACATGCACACACTTCTGAACCTTCAGATCTGCTCAACTTGTAGTTTTATCTCCTGATCAGAGTTTTGCTTTTTGTTGTACAATCAACCAGAAGTGTCTTCAATGTTAATTAGATGAGCATAAAGGTAAGGTGATATATTTCACATGTTCAATATTTGAACACTCTGATTGATATATTAAGTGTGTTGCTTTTTTGAAATAGGAGAGGGAATCTGTGGAAATGTATACAAATGTGTAGTATTTTATGAGTATACTGATAATTGCCTCCTTTTTGTAACAACATTGACTCTTTATTGCCATCTACAACTGCATTCAATCAGCACATACAAAATTATTTTGTTGTAGTACTTTATTTTGTAATCTCTATCTACTTAAACAATCTAGTTTGGACTCTTGTTTGTCTTGTTAGCATCCTGGATATGGCTATGTTTACTTTGGGGAGTTTTGTGTCTGTGTCTGAAACAGTTTGATAGCTGTAAGATGGATGTATTTTTTTAAATAATTGCTGCATATTACGATATTCCTGTCTTCAAGCCTTTGGTAAAGAAGGAGTTAAAGTTGATCATTTTGGGTTTGTTGGTAGATATTGGTGTGGTTCTCCTATCAGATCCGGAGCAAAGGGATGACCCTGAAGCTGAGTTCCCAGAGGATATGTCAAGTCCTCCTATTGCTGCTGAGCCAGTCGGACCTCCTGTCTCTCTGCCATGATTTAAGCCATTTTCATTTGATACTTCTTCTTTGTCTAATGGCTGCCCTCTTAAAGGTGTGTTAAACCCATCTTAATCTTGAAGCATAAAAAGAGAATTGTTTTTCAGCATTTTCAATTGTCCAAGCACACCATGGCCAAACATCAGTTATCTATTGTATTGAGACTACTTCTCCACTGTTAAATATTCCACATGTACGGGGATGATCCCCCTGGATACTTGTTTAAGACACACTGGCTTGCCCGGCCATGCCCTAGAAACCACCTGTGCTGGCGTGGATTCACTGATAGTTTGATTGGAACCGTCTCAGAGCGGCCTAAAGCTGGAAAGATTGTCTCTTCACACTCTTCTTGTGTCGGCGAACAACAGTCATGTCGACGTCTGAACTCCGTCAGTATTCCCAAACTCCTGTTTTTTTTAGCGGTGATTTTCGTTGCTTCCTTCAGCTTCTTTTGAAACAAAACATTTCTTCTGGCTGCGGCGAGTAGCCGACGTGCTGTTGTGACCCGCGCTGAAAATTACGTCATCACGCGTTGCTATAGGGACCAGCCACGCTGAGGCTTTACTCAATCTGCAATGGAAAACGGAAGTATAATGGGCCGAGGCGAGCCGAGGCGGGCCGAGGCGAGCCGAGGCAAGCTGTTACCAGCAGTGGAAAAACGCCAAAAGAGAACCAAGGTTATGACGTAATCGACTGTTCAGCTCGGTTGCTACTGATTCCTGCTTTTGGTAGACCAACATTCCAATCTTTCCCTGTTTTAAGGTGCTACTTAAACATTATTGCCTTGAGGGTCTGATGCCACCACTCTAGCCTCCCCTGGATTAAAAAAAAAAAAGAAAATCATTATATTATCATTAAAATGTTCAACTCAAGTCTAACAGAAATTACTGCAAGTCAGTGCATGTATTTTAACAGCAGCACTAGTTGCAATTATTGTCAAATAAAAGAACCAAACGGCAAAAAGAATTCTCTCCCCCTTCAGGAATCCCTCTGAATATGATCACCCATATGTTGTACATGTGAACTCTCTCAATAGGTGGACTATTACAGTGGTTTAAAATTGCCGGCCAGGAACAATTTTGCGCTCTTAGCCCAAACCACTGCATACAAGTCAGATCCTGTCAGTGGGTTAGTTTTGTTCAAAGGACCAATTAGTGGGTCCTACCTTAGCCTGCAGCTAAAAGGCCTAATAGTGGGGGCATCCACCTGAGAGGTGCAGAGCTCTCCCCACTGGGCTTTAATTTGAGAGAGGGGTGGGTGGCAGCCTCTGAGGCTTTTACCATTACACAGGACTTCATTGTGGCTGCTGACCGTTTGATCTTAAAATAATTTACTTAATGATCTCACCACGGGAGCAATTGGTGCTGCTCGATTAGTCTGCAAGGTCTAATGGACATGGGAAAGAAAGAAGAGGAGAAGGAGGATGGGTAGGAGGGAGAGGGAAAATGGGGGTGGCACAGTAAGAACTAAATGAATCTGCTATGTAACCTCTTGGGGAGGTACATTTTTTAGCATAAATTCAGAGGTGAAATTCTTCGGCTTTAACAGTAGCAGCAGTTTAACAAGCCCAAATAAAACAAATGTCAGTCGTTTAGTTTTAGTAAAATGTTATCATATGAAGGGATAAAGATTGTAATTGGACCTTTGTATTGATCCCAGCTAAGTTTATATGCAGTGATATTGTGGGTAACTAAACCACCTGATTGCCAAATATTTTTATTCAGAAACAGAATATATATTTTACTATTTACGATTTTCAGAGCAACCGTGATTTCAATGTGATTTGGATTTGTTATGATCAATGTACCTCTTTTTTAAAGGTATAATGTACCCTTAAATGTGTTACAGTAACAGTGATGCATTTTTAATACTACTAAAAAGCCTAAACATGATAACATTTTCCAAATTCAATGCTTAGGCTAATTCCAGTCTATTACACCAATTTTGTTAAAGATGAAATACTTGATTACTGAGTCTTTTCATTTTTAATCAAAGTATTATTCAACATATACTGTATGAAGACTTACAAGACTAAAAGAAAGCCCAAACCACAACAGCTTCAAGGATTCACAGTAAAGAGAGTTGAAAAGGTCACACACACTCCTCAACACAACTGAAAGGCCTTCCTGACCTCTGCAGATAACGAGCCAAAGAAAGGGGGGATGGGGTCTGAAACAGTCAGTAGAAGACAAGATAGCTGAAGTCAGGTAAGTTGGTGCAATTTACAACAAACCCTCGGGCAAAGTATGAAAAGCGGAAAAGGGAGTATGGGTGATTAAGACAGATCACTGTTATTAAATCATGCAGGAAGGTTGTTAGTGAACATGAAGTTGTCTGTGACATGTCATGACAAAATCTGTCTCACTGGTAGGAAGTACCCAAATAAATGTCTGGATAGAAGCATTTTTGATGGAAAGATACAACATTGTTAGTGTCATCCCGTTCAACGAAGACCTACAGTACATCTGTTTTTTTCTCAACGTTGAAACCTTATTCAGAAAAATGCTAGATTATAGTGTGAAAATTGCATGAGCCTATGAAGACTGGTACTGAAGTTTATTTTCATAACACAAGCCAAAACATCCAAAGACATATGAATGAAATGTAGCATACATTGGCGATATATATTGTAATAATTCATTCACGCAATCAATTAGTCTTACAGCAAAGCCAGTAAACTACTTTTTTCTCATTATTTCTGAAACTATAGGATAGAAACAAAAAAATAATCCTTGATTTAAATTCACTCTGCATGATACAAGAATTCCCAGATACTTACATTAAAAATTCAAGAAGGTGCCTAATAATGTTGTTACACAGAAGACATGCACTGGAGCTTCAAAATATCTGCACTCTTGGTTATATGCTGAGATATTTACTGTGACATGAACAAAGGTTGACCTCTTCCCTTTAAAGTGGGCATTACTACACAGTGAACAATGCAGTAATTAAAAGCCAGTGTAACTACTGCCAATGCGTTTGCTGTTGCGTCGTATGGATGCGTTGTAGTGTTTCTTTTTCTGTATTTTATATTATCATTAGTGTAATATATGGGGATTTTATGAAACCAAGCAAATGCCTTTTAAATCAAATCTGGCAATTTATTTTAAATCTGGTTAATTCTAAATGACAATATTAGTATTAACCAGACAACACAGATTATAGTTTAATGATGCAGCATGATATAGTACCTCTGCTGGAAAAACATACATGGATGTTTGTATAATATCTATAGACTGTAAGGGCCTCAGATGAATTTTAAACAATTATTGACCCATCCCCCCACTGAATGGAAGTAATCCTCGTGCCGGGCCATGCCAGAGACCACGAGGTGTGCATATTAAAAGTTTTACTGAGGCGCCACAACACCTGTGATCCTCTCACCATTGAGCCTTTGCACCACAAGAACATAAATCAGGGCCTGTGAGTGGAATATCTCATGGAGAGCCAGCATTCCACCGCTCGTGCTGGGATTAGGAAATCAAAAGGGCACACGCTCTGCAAATGCTACACAAGGCCCCAAGAAAGCCAGCATGTTGAGAAACAGCCAAAGAGGCTCACTCAGCATTGTCAAATATAATGGTGCTACAGTGACAGAAGCCCCAGGGACATTAACGCCACAAACCCCAAAACCACTGACTGTATGTGTCATCCAAGCAAGTACAAATTATGGTCTAAATGAAGCGGAAGAGCTCCCGCAAATTGCAGGAAGCGTTTTCCCGTGTCTTCATTATCTTGTTAGTTTTTTAAATAACTGTATTTCCAGCAGCATCTGGCTATGATGATCAGCCTAAGTAGAGTTATTTTCTGGGACAAGAAGAATTTGTCATTTTTACTTAACATGATATGTAAAATCAATTTTAGAATCTGAATGTGTTGGCTTGTCATAAGAAAGGCTATATTCCCATCTCAGCTGCTGTATGTGTGATTAACATTGCACAGATCATTTCCATGATTTACCCTTCTGTAGTCTCTTATTCCATCTCCAGAAATGGACTCTGTACTGTGAGAAGATTTTGACATGCAAAAACGCTCTTAATATATCCTTGGCCTGCGTTGGTCAAAACATGGATGAGATAGTTTGCATTTATGGAGTGAATGATTACACAAGTACACTATATGAGGAATAAAGGGCCCAGCTCAGGTTAAGGCTGATTGACAGCAGCATTGTCTAGTGGGGCTTCTCCTTATTTTGACTAGCCCGCAGTGACCCCAGGCATTATTACTATGGGGGCAGTGCCAGTCTCTCAGGATGCTGATTAAGTGGGATAAACCAGCCCCTCAGTCACAAGTAGACTGCCCGTCCTCAGGGGAGTCCTACCTAACCGCCTGGACCCAGCTTCCTTCACCACACACTCACCCCAACCTGCCTTGTAGACCTATGCACAACCAGACACAGAAAAATGTAAGAGGACTTTATGTGTCATTAATGCTATCACATTCAATTTAATGTACTTTAGCACAGAGGAACTAGATCAACAACTACACATTTCTAGAGTCTCACAGCAGATGCCCATAGTTTGGATGTATCTGGCTAAATATTATGGATTTAATAATCTCACTTTACTTCATCCATAGAAACCACTTAAATCAGCAGGATTAAATTGAAGCATAATGCATGGCATATGCTCTAATTTGTAGCCTGTGTGTGTGTGTGTGTGTGTGTGTGTGTGTGTGTGTGTGTGTGTGTGTGTGTGTGTGTGTGTGAACTAACTAAACAATGGGGATTTTACAACAATTGTAGAGTAATGGGTGTCCTTAAAGCTTTTGTTTCCCAGCATAGGAGCACTTAAAACAAACCTTTCAAGATAAACGGCCGGCTGTTGTACCGCGGCTTCACCGGTCCCCCAAGACCACATATCCATCACCAGATACCCTCGGGTGTGGCCTAACAAATTTGTTCAACCTAGGCTTACATAACACCCCAAGAGCTTTGGCGCTATCTCTTCGGATTTTGTGTGATCTGCCAACAGAGATCTCACTGTCAGGTTGAGCGCACAGCAGTCATGTTTGTAACATTTCATTACAGTGGCGTTTATTCACAACAGGGCAATGATCACTTCCCAATATTATTTGCCACCAACACAGCAAAACTAGATTATCGTGTGCGTATTTACGGAAAGAGGCAAAGCAATCAATTATAAGAGAATGACTAAATATGATTTTTTAGTCAATATGATCAATTATTGTATAGACGGGAGGTCAACAGACGCGCGCAGCAGGCGTGCGCAGCAGCAGCCCGTCTGATGTTTTTAAACATGGCTGAAACATTGATTTCTGGACTTTTGTCTATCAGGTTGCCATATGTTTTTTATTAGGCTAGGCCTGTAATAATACTAAAAATAATTACCAAAAGAACAAGATGAAGGCTGGCTGTCTTTCTGTCTGTCTATCTATCTATCTATCTATCTATCTATCTATCTATCTATCTATCTATCTATCTATCTATCTATCTATCTATCTATCTATCTATCTATCTATCTATATATCTATACATCTATACATCTATACATCTATACATCTACGCCTCATTACAGGCTTAACTTGACAGCCCAAAAACTGTCTCGTTTCCTCGCTGGATCTCCAATCTGCGAAAAGAGAAAAGCCAGTGCCCTCTACAGGACGCCACTGACAGTGACGCCAAGACGCACACCGAGAGACGCATAGCCAACTTCAGAAGCCCCCCAAAACCATGATTTCCAAGTCCAAAGCTAATTAATTTAGCGTCCTAACAGAACTCTACTGTGCCTTGTATTTGATCTTTATCAAATGAGAAAGAAAGAAGAAAAAATGAGGGAAGCAAATTATGATTTTCCTTTCGTGTCACAATGGAAAGCATCTGGGTCTGAGGTAGGCCTACGCTGTTTAAACATTTTAAAGCCATCTGACGAGGATGATTTTGTGCTTTATAGGCCTAATTCCTTATTTGGATCCCCATTAGCTCCCACTAATGTAGCAGCTACTCTTCCTGATATTCTTCTCAGAGGTAAAACTGATCTTCTCAGACATAATGATCTTTATTGAGCGTAATCCTAAATCAGTCTAGTCCATAGAGGGCGACCTTGTTGTGTGGACCTTCTATATAACTTACCTTATATATGCTACAACAGGATTTGATCACATATATGTCTTTTATATAACCTTAGACTGATAAAAACAGCTATTTGCTGAAAAGAAAATAACCACTGGCTGGATAAAGCATGGTTAAAATAACTTAATGAATATTGGTATCCCAGTGAATGTTATAAATTGATTTAGTAAAATGTGTGGACTGATACCTCTATACCACATGCATTAAGTATCTTGTTATTTTTGTTTAATACATCGTATTGCTATTTGTTTTTATGGTATAAATACTTAATATGATTGCAATTTTTAAATGTATAAAAAAGAAATTAAAAGCAATAGTGGGCTAGTAAATGGTGAGTACATTACTCTAATCAGAAATTGGAACTGTGAAGTTTAAATTCTTTATTATTGTCACTGTAGATGATGCACTTCTTTAAAGAAAGTGCACATGGGCGATTGCTGTTCTGTCAGCATCCTGCATTCTCCCATTTGGACAACAACACCAAATCCCAAAACAATTTAGTAAAATCAGTTAAAACGCTTGTCATGTTGTGTTTATTCTAGATGTAATAATCATGTCACTGTGGAGTGAAATTGCTTGCCTGCTTATAATAAAGGTAGCCATAACTACACAAATCCCTTATCTTACCTCTCTTAAATTCTGAAACAGGGGGGAAGATCCCTCAGCCTATAACACACTGTTATGTATACAGTTCACCTTTGTGGTTTCATTACACAGAGACAGCTTGGTTGAGGATTAGAAACAAACATAACAGATTTTAGACTCACAACCCATTTGCTTGCTTAACGCTGCCTGTTGGATTGAGTGGGCTGTCATGATGGAGTGCTGTTTTGTGATTCAGTTTGGGAATCAATACAACATCATCAACAAAAAGTCTGTTGACACTGCCAGTCATTGATGAGCTGCTTCGTATAACAAATGTACCTATGTGCAATTTTGAAGGCCAAAAGACAAAGTGCATGTTCAATAAGAGAACAGATCATTATCCATACACAATTTCAATTGCCAAAACTGTAGTACTATTAATTAACTGATTAAGCCAAGCAAACAGATCATGCATTAAAACAGAACACTAATTTGAATACCAATGACAATGATTACAAGTTATTAATTAATCTAAATGTTTCCAGTCAGATTGCAGCCCATTCTTTATTGTGGCAGACTGCACAACAAGCAGTGGATGGAGATATTAGGAAGGCTAGCTCAGCTAAAACAACCCTTGGCAGGAAAGTGGTCAAAGTGGAAAGTATGGTGCTAGGTTTGAACTGCATTGTTTCCTAAGAAATAGTTCTATGTTGCTTGGGAGGAGCAGTCTGTCTCACCCAGTGTTGTGATGTTACAGCTCCTGGATCAGAATCCGCTATCAGAAAGAGATATTGAAAAATATAATTTTTTTGTTTGTTGTTTTTCTTTATTTAGAGGGAGGCCAAACTACGATGAAGAAACGGAAAGATACCTGTATGTTTTGACCTCTCTCTCTTTCTCACTCTCCATTTGAGTCTATAAGGGTTTTCTGGTCTTTAGCAAATTTAATGACTCATGTTCTCAATCATGTTTATATCTTTGCTGATTTTCAGAGTAAAATGAGCACGTGGATAACATCAGGAGCCATCTTCATCTTGAATCATGCTTGACTGCATCACCTCCAACTTGTTATTAGCACCATAGCAACAGGCAGGCAATCTCTTCCCCGTAGGTGGTCTTGTCATTGTCAGTTATGAGGTCAGTAACTGTAGTGCCACCTGCAAACCTAAGGTGTGTGTCTCACACTCTCCTTTTTCCTGAGGATAAGTTTCTAAATGTAAAAAAAAAGTTGTAAAAAGGAGTGCATTTTCCATAAATTGTAGCCTACAAACTGTTACAATTCTTTAGCCAAACCCTACATAGCACCCTCAACCTCACATTCACAAATGTATCAGAGTACTGCTCGGCTATTTAAATCTTCAAGATAAACTGTAAAATAAGCATTTTGTTCATTTAGGCAATCAGACCTCGAGGTTGCTCTGAAATGAGGTGCAGGAAAGTGCCGTGTGAATGGCAGTTGCTAGGTGCTCTGCTGCTAAGACAACAGTCAAACCAGTGTGTGAAGATGACTCGCTCGCTCTCTCTCTCTCTCTCTCACACACACACACACGCACACACACACACACACACACACACACACACACACACACACACACACACACACACACACACACACACACACACACACACACACACACATACACACACTTTACTACAGTGTGTGGCTCCACTACATAAGCTGCTTCATGTCCAGTCCTTTCACACAGAAGGCATTTGTGCCAATAAAAGAGGACACAGATTTGCACTTGACAAAACCAGAAATGTTTGAATTACTGTATAATACATATTTATATTATAGACATTCTGTGTGTCATGGTATTCATATGTCACTGAGCAAAACTGAGTATGACCTTTAAACAGACATGTAGGCCTAACGTTAGTTTTAACTTTACCTAACTGCATGTCCATATCTAAGTAGGTAATACCTATGAAACCTACAGTAAACATCCAAGTAAAACTTACCAAAAATGTCTTAAAAGACTTACCAAACTCACTCTTTTCCTAGAGAGTCATGAGTTATTTGACAAATTCCAGTCTGGTTTCCGTAAAAAAGCAGTGTACGGAAACTGCACTACTTAAGAGTAAGTGATATTATGATGTCAGCTGACTCTAAGGAATGTACAGTTTTGGTCCTTTTGGACCTGTCTTCTGCTTTTGACACAGTTGATCATAACATTATGATAAATAGACTTCGTGATCTGGTTGGGATGTCTGGATCAGTTTTAAAATGGTTTTCATCCTACCTTTCTGGTAGACATTTCAGTGTTTATGTTAATCACGTCATGTCTGAAATTGGAGATTTGCTATGTGGGGTACCTCAGGGTTCTGTCTTGGGACCCTTCTGTTCCTCTTGTACATATTTCCTCTGGAACAGATAAATAGTCAAATTAGTGATATATCTTACCATCTTTATGCGGATGATATCTAACTGTACTGCTCGTTTAAGGACACTGAGTTCTCTAAACTGTCTTCTTTAATCAACTGTGTTACTAGTATCAAACACTGGTTATGTGAAAAAAATTTGTTTCTGAACTCAGATAAAACAGAAACACTAAGTATTGCCTCTGAAAGTCAAATCCATCACATAAGGCAGCACATTGGTGACTTATGTGGCCCGTCTGTCCAGCCGAGCCTCAAGAGCTTAGGGGTTGTTTTTGATTCAGCCATGTCCTTGGAGATCCACTGTAAACAATTAGTTAGGTACTGTTTCTTCCAATTGAGGAATATTTCCAAATTAAGAACATTTGTAACTAAGGGGGAGTTAGAGATGATCATTCATGCTTTTATTACTTCACGCTTGGACTACGGCAACAGCCTTTTCACCTGTTTGAATAAGGAGCTTTACAGTCTACAGGCTGTTCAGAACTCCACTCCTAGGCTTTTAACTCACATTAGTAAAAGAGCCTACCTTACACCTCTTTTAGCCGCACTTCACTGGTTACCAGTCAAGTATAGAATTCAATTCAAAATCCCAGTTCTTACTTTTAGAGCCCTGCACAGTCAAGTTCCTCCATACATCTCTGACTTGATCCAGCTCCATACTCCCACCCGTAGTCTGAGGTCATTAGGTCAGAGGCTTTTAGTGGTCCCCCGCACTCATTTTAAAACCAGAGGGGGCCGATCATTCCAAACATTGGCTCCTAGGCTATGGAATGACTTGCCTCCCTCTATATGTTGTGTGAATTCTGTTCTCTTTTATAGAGCAATTGAAGAGTTTGTTGTTCAAGCAGGCTTAGTCAAGGGTTTTTTATGGTTGTTTGTTGTGTTTTCTATTTTGTATTCAAATGTTCTTGTATTTTAATTTGTTGTATTGTATCAGATTTTATTGTGAAGGACTTTATGATTTTTATCTGTGAAAGGTGCTGTACAAATTAACTTTACTTACTTACCAATTATAATGCTATCTAGATCTAATTTATTTACTTTCAATCACAAAGAAAATTGATGCAATATGCTTACAGTGTGCACAAACAAACTAAAACACAAAGAACAGGACGGGGTGTGGAAAAAGTGGTTTGCACTGTGGAAAGGCACACTGCACACCACCAGGGATTAGATTATAAAACTCCATGGAGTTTTAAAATGTAATCCCTGGTGGCATATGGATCGTGGGATACAAATTACAGCCTCCTTTGCAACTGTACACTTAGTCTTGTTTTACTGTAAAAAAAAGAAACTGAATGCTTAATATTCTGGTAAACTAAAATCATGTAAACATGTAGCATAGTAGGCTAACTTATATACAGTAACAGCCTAGGCTACTAAAATAAATTAGAACAAGTAAGTTTTTCTTATTTGCAAAATCTAGCAATAGTGCAGTGATTTAGGATAGTGGCTGTTGCCTAGTAACGGAATGCTGAACCGCCCCCAGGAACCCATGACAGTAGAGCTTGTGCAGTCTCCTTTCTTTGCAGACAGTCTGAAGAAATGTAAAACTAACGTTACAACACGAAGCTAATTTAGGTAACGGTTTCTGGAGCAGTCACAAATTAGTTTGCTTTTATTTTTCGTTTTGTTGAAGGAAGTGACGGAGCAGCATGTGGTGGTGGTAGATCAATAATGTCCGACGATGAAAGTGTGTCTTCTTTTCTTGAGGACGTCAGAGTGAAGTTTGTTAAGGAAAAAGTTTGTGGGCTACTGCGACTGCACCGCCAAATATGGGACAAGAGTGACGTCAACGAGGAGTTTCAAACGATTTTGAAAGACTTCTTTGAAAAGGAGTCTGTAATATTTTTCTCTTTATCAAAAAAAGCCTGCCTGGTTGCTTCTAATGAGGTACTGCATGTTTGTTACAAAATCTCCACTGAAATGTATTAAGCTAGAAGCTAGCGTTACATTCGCAGCATGTTAAACCACACTTGACTAGCTGGTAAGCTAGACGCTAGCTAAGGTTAGAGCGCTTACAAAATGTTGAAATTCACGGATTTAGCATATTTTCAATGTCGTATCTGTTTCTAATAAAATCTCGCAATATTTCAAATGCAGGTCCCACCTGTTTCCCAAAACAAGCAAATCTACATTCTCAAGAAGAGAGTTGTTCCTGTCAACTCTGAAAACTACAGGGAACTTCTGCTCTTTGGCCTCCTGTCTCTGTCACCACTACTTCAGCTGTCAAGCACAGTTGAGCAGGTGATTGATATACTCGCCAGCATACACATGATCTCTCAACAATTTGGTTCAATGTTCTCTCAATTTTTTTGTCATGGATATTACTAGCTAGCTTGCCTTAATGCGTTTTGAGTGAATGTATTCCGTGTCTCCTCCCAAGGTATGTGTGCCACTGCTGTCGAACGACAAAAATCATCAGATGTGGCCAAATCTGATGTCTGAAGACATCATTCGACATGTTCAGAGCATGTGCAGTAGGACATCCATTGTCCGTGGACAGGTTTTGGGAAAAAGTGTCCTCCCTATCCCAACTGCGACAGAGTGGATGGAAGAATCATACAGCACCTTCAAAATGTAAGTAAACACACACATTTAGAGCCCAGGATTATAATTACTGTAATTATTACAAAAATACACTCTCAACATGTAATTTCACTCTCAGGTATAATAACTATGACAGGGCACTTGCCCATGCCATAGAGACCCAGGTCATCAACTGGACCAATCTGATCCAGAAAATCCTGAAGGATGATTCATCAGACATACTTATGACAGGCTGTAATCCAGGGCCCAGTGCAGAACTGAAATTCTGGGCTTCCAGAAAGAGCAATATACAGAACATTTATCTTCAGGTATGGTCCTGTTTCCTTCTGATCTTCACTAAAATAGTTATTAACTGTAAACCTCTCTCCTGACTTCCCACTGTATGTTAAAAATGTTTGGTACTTTCCCTTGTAGCTTCAGAGTCCCATTGTTCGGAAGATGGCAAAGATGTTAGAGATGATGGATAGCAGCTATCATCCAACAGTCAAGACTCTAATTGGAAATATATTTGATGGTAATATTAGCAGGCGCCCTTTTAAAGCCAAAGAAGACCTACTTTATTTTTGCACCTTATCAAATGCACAACATAATGTGATTACCAACTATGATCACAAACTTATTATCTCTGAATATGTTGTTTTTATAATTTAATTATTTATTTCTTTTCTTAATCAAAAGCCCTTCAAGAAGCCCAGGACATTGACCTCTATCTGCAGCCACTACACGCACAACTGACTCAACTGGAAAAGGAAGGATTTCTTCACTTGGAAACATGCATCCCTGCACTGTTCCACACTCTGTTCCTTATCTGGACCAACTGCCAATCTTATCAAAAACCGGCACGCATTGTGGTGTTACTGCAGGAGCTTTGCAACCTGTTCATTGAGCAGGTAGGATTCCTCAACACCTGTAGTGATGGAATAAATAAAGTGACACCTATGTGTTACATTAGTTTGCAATTGCTTTTTTTGTTTAGACAAGTTTAGTTAATTATGCTTTGCTAATGCTGGTCTGTCATTGTTACTCTGACTTCATTTATTGTGGCTGGCTGTGTAAAGAAATTCACAGATATACAATCTTTCACCCTTTAGGCCTCCACATACCTCTCTATGGATCTGCTACTCAGAGAGGATCCAGAGGAAAGTCTACAAATGTTAAAGAAGGTGATTCAAGTCTTTAGATGTTTTAGAGACAGTTACCAGACCCAGAGAGAGAGGTTGGCCAACCATGTGAAACATGCACCCTGGGATTTCCCGTCTGACATGATTTTTGCACGTTTCAACCAGTTTTTTAATCGTATGCTACAGCTGGAGGTGAGAACAGACTTTTTTTTTGTAATCTGGTGTCACAGTAAAGTAATATGTGTATGTGGTTTTGTTTCCTATAACAATTTGGTATCTTTGCAGGACTTGTTTGAAATTATACTGGACTTTCAGAGGATGAAAAAACTGGAATTTGGTGGACTTAACGGCAAACTCTACAGTGAGCGTGCTGCTCAGATGTACAAAGAGTTTAGTAACCTCTGCCAAGCGTTGAAGCACAGTGAAAACAGCCACCTTGACTTAAACTCTCAGGTGAAATTATTTGTATTTTGATAACATTTTGGCATTTATACTGCTTTGTAGGATTTCTATGAACAGCTACTGCATATAATTCATAATCCACAATTTTACACTTGTATCCATCATTTAATACTGTTGTTCACTCTCATTACTCGTAAGGCTTTTGAAAACAAGTATAAGGATTTCAAAGTGAGGATTGTGGACGTTGAATGCCGCCTTGCCAGCCTTCTAAGCTTGGCCTTTAAGGATTGCCCAGGACTGGAATCAGCATATAAAGTAAGCAGAACTGGATTATAGGATGATGGTGATGACGGTACTATCAACACACCAACATCTTGGGTTTTTGTCCTTTAGCTGCTAACTATTGTTGAACCCTTCCTGGAGAGAAGACAAATCAGGAAGATATTCAGTCCCAACTTTGTTCTACTGCAGCAACATTTTCAAAAAGAGCTGGAGACATGTAAATGTCTGTTTAAATCGCACCACAATCAGGTAATGGAAGCAGTACTGAAATGTTATATCAGCAAAATGTATTTAAGGCACAACATGTATGATCCATTTAACAACTGTATTCCATTCTTTCTTTGTTTACAGATGGAGAGTGGTCTGACTAAGAACATGGCTCACACATCTGGAGCTTTGAAGTGGGCAAAAATGCTCAGAGAACGCATTCAAACACCATGGGAAAAACTCAGATTACTGTTTGACATGTCAGTAAAAAAAAAACAGACTATTTCCAGTAAATGTATTAGTTATAAACGATAGCTTGTCAGAACAATTTATGGATAAATAGAGATACAGAGATACAGTACATAGACGGAGAAGCGCTAGCTATTGGTGCTTTTACATGCGTAAGGCTAAAGTTAAAAAATGTCAATTAAAATCAATATTATGTAATATTTCCAGGCTTGAGGGAGGTATAGAGATGGCAAAGGAGTACCAGCTGTACATGGAGATGTTGAGTCTCCTGGACCAATATAAGGGGGACATTTACTCTGAATGGTGTAATGGTTTGGAAGAGGCCTGCCTGATCAACCTGAACCAGCCCCTCATCTCCAGAAATAACACCTCCGACCTGATCTCACTCAACTTCAATCCTAAGGTAAATTATGTAATATCCCTACAAACTAGAAAGCACATTGCAGAGTTGTAAACATTATCCAAAGCTAATTTATTGTCCAATTTACTGTTAGACTGATGTCTGTCTGTTAAAAATAACTTAAAGAGTTCCCCTCACACTGCTGACATGCCCTCAAGATCCTTTAAAATTGAAATCCCTGAATATCCTTTAGTTTAGTAGGTGTGGTTGAATAACTATTCTTCTAATGTTGCAAAACCCAGATGTAGGTCACCAATTAATTGAGGTCAATTATCCTCTGGTCCAGCTGTATCTCATTAATTTTTTTGAAAAAATATGTTCATACGTTTTTTAACATAGTGCTGACAGACTTAGTAACAAGTGCAAAACATAGCCATCTTGACAGAGTGAATAGTTATTTCTTACACCTGTTTATTATTTGTTATCATAATCTTCAAGGGTTTCTGTTAAGACAAAACATTTTACTACCACTCCACCGTGATTATGTTGAAGAGTTAATTTCCTTTCACTCCTCAGCTGACTGAAGTCTTGAAAGATGTGAAGAATATTCTGATTCTAAGTCAGTTCAAGATCCCTGCAGCTGCAATGGCAGTTTTTGAGAAGCGTGACATGTTTACAAAGGTAAGAAACAACTTATTACTTTATGGGTTCACTTACACTCATGCACACCTTTTTGAGTTGAACAATAAGCAATATGTCTTTCTTCCTATCCTTTTCTGCATCTCCACATTTATATCGTTTCTCCTCATTTGTATTTTGCAGTATGTGAGCAGTCTGCAGCTTCTGGTACAATGGTACAACAAGTTAAAGCAGACAGTGCTAGAGGTGGAACTTCCTCTCATCAGAGCTGAGCTAGAGTCCATAGACATGCAGTTGACAAGAGCAGAGTCTGATCTGACATGGCAGGATCCGGACTGCTGGAGCTTCATTAGCTCCACCAAAGACCTGGTCCATGACCTAGAATGTCGAGTCAGTAGAGCCAAGGAAAACTGCGAAGCCCTCCAGTCAGTAATGAAAGGATGGAGCAAACACGCCATGTTTTGCAGAAAGGACAACAAGAAAGGCTCGCTCATACAGCTGGAAGACAGGGGAGACCGTGTCAACAAGAAGTACAGTGCCATGAAGAAGGAAGGATACTCTATCTACCAGCTGGTGCAGGTGGGTATAACTGAATAATATTCACTCTTGTATATCATACATTTTTCATGAATACGTGTGTGTGTGTGTGTAAGTAAAACCATCATAAATATGAAATTATTGCCATGGTTCCAAAACCTTTTAGCATGTTGTAGATATATATTTATCTTCATCAGATTACATAACATTAAAAGGACAACCCTGGAGACATTTAAAAACTTTGTTTACTTACATTTATTAATTTCAGAATTTGTGTTTGTCTTTTGATTCAGTTTTCTTAGGATAATGGAGATATAACAAAACCTAACCCTTATCTGTCCTGCACCATTAACAGTACAGAGTTTGTCATGCTTTTTCTGACCTTTTAGTTCTAATCAGTTTAATTTAACTTAAAAAAAAGAGAGATTTCTTTAACACACGTGGCAAGCCATGTAAATAAATATGCTCTAGTTATTCGGAAGTAGATATGATTAAATGTGTCAACCTGTACAATCCCTAGGAATCAAAAGTGAAGTCCAAACATTGACAGCGCTCATAGTCTCTCCAATATCCTACAATTTCATCAGGAGAATATGGTCCTTTTCCACGCTCACCCTGCGTCAGAAGCATGGCAGTCCTACCTGGAGTATGTGGATGAGATGGTGGTGGAGGGGCTCTTCAACTACATCAGCCACTCTCTACAGTTCTTTGTGGACAACATGGGATCCTGGCCAAACCAGAGACCTCTATTTGAGGCTCAGTTGATGCTAAGTAGCTCAGGAATGGCTTTCCTCCCCTCGTTGGAGCAAGATGCAAGTGAAGGCCTCTATGAGCTGATAGAAGGGCTGGTCGGAGACATATTCAAGACTTCAGTGAATGTCAACAGAGTGGCTGCTCATCTTAGCATGGAGAGCTACCAGGTACTCTGGTGTACTGTAGATTTGGATGTTAAAAACAATTACTAATTATAGTGCGTTCTTCTACAAATAGTAGATTCTTCTGATGTTATATTACAGGATGTAATGGATGGCATGCTGGATTTGTTAGCCTTGAGACAAGAAATAATGGAGCGAGTGGAGAACGTCCTCAAGAAAGCGATAAGTTACCAGAGAAAGTTTGACTGCTACACCCATATCTGGCAAGATGACAGGGCTGAGTTTCTCCGCCAGTTTCTCCTGTATGGACGTGTACTTACAGCTGAAGAAATGGAGGCCTTTGGAGCAGATGAACTCCCTGAAATCCCACCTACAATTGAAAATTTCAAAGAACAGGTAAAATGCTTTTTTTGAATCATGAGTCACATTTCCAATACATGTTAGGTGTCTGTATTGTAAACTATGTTGTTGCCTTCAATTTATAGATAGATTATTATGAGGATCTGTATGCTGAAATTTCCAAGCTTGAAGACTTCATAGTATTCAATGGATGGTTTCGGGTGGATATCAAGTTCTTTAAAGTGAGCCTCCTCAACACTATAAAGAAGTGGAGCTGGCTTTTTAAGGAACACCTCTTGACATATGTCACTAACAGGTAAACATCCATTTCTGTATGGCTTTTAAATGCAACCCAAACTGTAACATTAATTGTTCTCACTGTGCATGCTTTTCCACTCAGTCTTGATGAGCTGCAGAAGTTTGTCCGAGCCACTGTTGAAGGGCTAGGCCAGCCTGTGGCTACAGGAAACCACCGTGGCCTGGTGGAAGCGATGAGTCACCTGTTGGCTGTTAGAGACAGACAAGCAGCCACAGACAAGATGTTTGAGCCTTTTAGAGACACAATAATCCTACTGGAACAGTATGGAGTAACCATACCTGACCAGGTCTATTCACAGCTGGAGGTGAGGAAAGGAATGGCTTAATGTGCTTGTCTTTCTACCTTTTAAAGTACTAACTAAAATTACATAACAAATGATAATTTTTTCACAAATTCATTTTGTGGTAATTCATCCTTTTTTTTTTTTTTAATTAAAATATTACAAATCTAAAACATTCATAGGAACTTCCTGAGAAATGGAGTGGGGCGAAAAAATTGGCCTTAAAAGTGAGGCATGAGGTGGCGCCCATGCAGAATGCAGAAGTGATGGTTATACGGAGACGATGCATGATATTTGAGGTGACAAGTCAATTTTATGTGCAGTGTTGAAGCTATTGTACTTCAAATCTTAGTGTTAAAAACAATAAATTACTTATTTTTTAGGTGAAACAAAGCAAATTCAGGGAGGTGTTCAGAGCAACAGCGCCCTTCACTTACAATGCAGTGCATCCCTACATCAGTCTGGAGAAAGTAGGAGTTTACTTATTGCTTGATTTTAGTATTGAAAAACATAGGATTATACTGTACACTTACGGTAACTATGACCATGTGTTTTTTTTTCTAGTCTGAAAAAGCTGTCCGAGAAATGGAGAAAGAGGTAGCAGAGCTACAGGAGTCCACAAATCTTTTTGATGTCACTATTCCTGACTACAGAGACATCAAGCTCTGCAGACGAGAGGTCGTAGTCCTAAAAGAACTGTGGGACATTGTTGTTTTTGTTCAGGTAAGTAGCTTAATGTATACTGTAAACTTAAATGTCACTATTCTGGAGTAAAAGGAAACACAGCTGGCCTGGTCACCCCACTAACATGCCCCAATAACTCAATAACGTGACCAGCCTGTCCACTTGGAGGCTTTCATTGATTCTTTAAATACCCTGTAGCCTCTAAATGTCCCCATTAAGTACCCTCAGCCCATTGACCCCTCTGAATTCTTCTTTATCTATACAGAGCAGTGTCGAAAATTGGACAATGACCAAATGGAGGCGGATAAACGTGGACCAGATGGATGCAGAATTGAGGAGGTTTGCCAAGGTGAGGTCACCAACAGTGCTACATCACACCAGCGCATCTTTCCTGCTGTCTTACTGTCATGCACCATTGCTATTTGTAACAGCTGCCTCTAATAACTAATTACGTTTACCTACCTTCTGTTTGTGTAGGACCTACGCAAACTTGACAAAGAGGCTCGCGTGTGGGAGGTGTATTCTGGGTTAGACCTTTATATAAAGAACCTGTTGACGTCACTGGGGGCCGTGAGTCAGCTACAGAACCTGGCAATACGAGAGCGCCACTGGGTGCAGTTAATTAGGACAACAAAAGTGGGTACACACAGCTGAGGTCATACTACAGAGCAATGTTTTTCCTTGTATTATCAAAGGCTTTGCATTATGACAATAATTCTTTTGAAATAGATGGACTTCACTGTGACTGACAGTACCACCTTGGATGACCTCTTAACTCTGCAGCTCCATTTGTTGGAAGACGAAGTTCGCAACATAGTGGATAAGGCTGTCAAAGAAATGGCCATAGAGAAGGTTCTTCTTCAATTAATTGATTTTTATGGTCAAACAGATCAACGTCAAGAGTCATTTTGCACATGAAAAAGTAATCGAACTACGAGTCCATTAAATACGTTGCAGTCCTGGGAAAAAAACCATGTATCTCCAAAACATCAAATTTACATGAGTCTGTGTTCAGCTCTGTGTTTTTCAGATAATCCAATTAATTTAAATGGTTCAGTTTTTTATAATTGATAAAAAATCTAAAGTAACTACATTTATAGATTGCATAAATACATGGTTGTTCAGTGGACAGTTTTAGTTGCTATATTTGGTTTATGAGTAAATAAGTAAATACGGTATGGTAGTTTTGTATTTTAGCATGTTGTCATTATGCTGTCCAATTAATTTTTTTTTTGTCAGGTTGTGACAGAAATAAGTAAAACGTGGGCTTCCATGGAGCTTTCATATGAAGATCATTCCCAATCCTCTGTGCCAGTACTTAAATGTGACCAGGAACTTATTGAAACTCTTGAAGATCACCAGGTAAATATCTACAGTAAGCTACTGATATTGATAAAAAGATTTTCTGTGTGACTTTTTTGCGCACAGAATGGCTGTGAAGATCAGTTATCTTTGAGAAGCACTGATAGTTAAGTGCTGAATAGAGATGAGAGTGCAGAAAGGGACCGCCCTGTCTGACTGTCTAGCAACACAGCTGAGTGTAGAGAGGTCCCTATTGAGTCCTTAGATTTATAGCTGCTGTAGGAGACAGGGCATTGTTGCACTGTGGTGGTCTTTGGACATGTCCACCAGATGTATTGTGTGTGCGGGGGGGGTGTTAGGGCCAGCAATTAAAGTCTTGCCACTTTAGTGCCAAGATCTTTGTGTAAACAGACTGTTTCCCTCCCCCATTTTTTATGGCATGGCATGCTGATTTGCTTGAATATGCATTGAAATTAAACTGACACATGTTATGGCGTTAAGGTTATTAAGATATTACTTTCTCCTGCCACAGATTGGATAGTAGTTTGGTGTATGTGAGGTTTTCATTAGACCAAATCCTTTTGATAGGCTGTACTCATGTCTCTATGTCTCCATCCCCAAGGTTCAGCTTCAGGGCATCTTTCAGAGCAAGCATGTGCATCACTTCCTGTTCCAGGTAGTGGAACTACAGAAACAGCTGACTGTAGCTGACTCAGTGCTGATGGTCTGGATGGAGGTTCAAAGGACATGGGCCTACCTGGGGAGCATTTTCAAAAGCTGTGACGATATCTGCCAACAGCTGCCTGCAGATGCACACAGATTTCAAGCTATAGATGCAGAGTTTCAGGTCTGCACTTATATGCTGGTCATGTAGTATTGCAAATGTCATTATTTTTGTCATTTTAAACATGGCAATTTTGGTTCTTTCAGGAGTTAATGTTTGACAGTGCTAAGACTCAAAATGTCATTAAGGCCACCGGCAAACCTCATCTATTTGAGAAGTTAGAGGATCTACAAATACGGTTAATTTTTATTTAGTTACACTTTCATCATACTGCTTTCAGTTTGATGTTATGCTCACACTTCCCATACTCTCTCTTTCAACAGGCTGGCACTGTGTGAAAAGGCTCTTGCTGAATACCTGGAAACAAAGAGACTTGCTTTTCCACGATTTTACTTCATTTCATCTGCAGACTTGTTGGACATACTCTCTAAAGGGAGTCGTCCCAGAGAGGTACTGTACATATATATGTAATTTCGAATTTTCCCTTCATTTTTTTTTTAAGTACTGTATTTGTCTGGTGTTACTATTTCACTAATGTGTCTTTTCTTTGAAAAATGAAATGACTAAGTGTCTTTTACAGGTAACTGTCCACCTCTCAAAGTTATTTGATAACTTGTCAAATCTCGAGTTTGCCCAAAATGAACAGTTGGATAATCCTAAACTTGCAGTGGGAATGTACAGCAAAGAGAGGGAATATGTCCCATTCCAGACTGAATGTTGCTGTTACGGGCCGGTAAGATTACATTCAGTGTAAAATAATCTGAATTAGCTGTCACATTTTTTATGGTAACTAATGGTAAAATTACTTTACATTAGGTGGAGGCATGGCTTTCTTGTCTGGAGGAGTCTATGAAGGAATGTGTAAGGGGTCACCTGTCTGAGGCTGTGTCTTTGTACGAGGACAGGCCCAGAGAGCAGTGGATTCTTGACTTCCCTGCCCAAGTAGCTCTCACTGGATCTCAGATTTGGTGGAGCAATGATATGGAGCTTGTGTTTAAAAGACTGGAGGAAGGATTTGAGTCTGCGTTAAAAGATTACAACAAGAAACAGGTACATTTTATGACGAGTTAAAACACTAATGTTAAAAGATTTCAATGAGATGCAGCTTAGTAAGTGCCACAATAACAAAAAATTTAAATGTAGCCGCAAGCGGCGTTTCGTGTGTTCAAACCTTTTTTCTCAATATGGACTTCAGAGTAATTTCACACGTTGTCCAACGTTGTTATAAAACATATCCCGCAAGCTTTGTAACGATTGGACAAACGGTCCACCTTATGTAAAATGCCTACAACTGACATGTCAACAACATTTATTTTCAATTCACTGGGATATGTAGCTCAGTCCAGCTCACAGCAATTTGACAAAAGCAGATGACCAACACAAAAACAACTGCCAATAAAGCCACAAGCTGCGATTCCACTATCAACTTGATTTGCGTCATTCCACGTCAAGATATTGTACATTTAAAGCGCCCCCTGGTGTTCAATTTGAATGGAACTTTCAGGGCGTGGGTCAGGTACTTATGAGGACATATCCTGAGAGATTTGCAATGATTGGAAAATGAATATGTGATTTATAGTAAAATGTGTGTAATGCCACTCACCTATCTTGCTATTGCAGTGCCCCCTAGTGGCCTATTTATATAAAACTGCCAGGGTATATCTGGGCCACTTATCTGAACTTACCCTGTAGG
Source organism: Etheostoma cragini (assembly GCF_013103735.1). Taxonomy (NCBI): domain Eukaryota; kingdom Metazoa; phylum Chordata; class Actinopteri; order Perciformes; family Percidae; genus Etheostoma; species Etheostoma cragini. Next base: position 14,978,962 of record NC_048412.1, on the reverse strand, counting down.
TTTTGTGATGATTAGACTTACCGTTGCTGATTTGTGTTCATTTATGTCCAGAGCCCTGCCCCTTTCGAAGTTCATTGGTCAATACCTTGAGAACTAATTGAGATATGGACATGTGTTATACAACTTGTAATAAGCTTGATCAATTAATCATTCACTGAAAATTTAGTGGCAAACAAAGCTATGATGTAAGAGGAGACGTCAAAAATGTGTTTAAAAAAAATTCAAAATGGCGGAATAATTTTCTAGGTGGACCATGAGACTTTTTTGTATAGCACATTAAGCTGCACCTGTGTGAGAAATTTCAAGTCAATCGGACTTACAATGTGGGGTTCGTGGCCTTTCAAAGTTTTGCATTTTGGAGCCTTAATTACAGCGCCACTCATATTTCTATATAGGCACATGCACACCATTTCCAGTTATTCCCCCAAGTTTCATGATTCTAGCTCATTCGAGCTCAAGGTAATTGGAGCTGGCGCGGCAGACAACAGAGGCTTTAAAAAAATCTATATCAAAATAGTGTTCTTTTCACTGTAAGTCTCATTTCCGGTTATGTAAAACTATAGTTTCAAAAACATTTCAAAGTTACAAATAGTCACTAACTTAAAGATGTGTGACCACATCAATTTGAAAGATGCAGGTAAAGATAATATTTATATATCTTGGTAATCCGATGAGGGGTTTATATTCAATAATAAAATAATGATGTCATCATTTGTGGTTTGTTGAATTTGACAATTGTTTTGCAAGGTGTACGCAATATTTTCAAATAAGAAAAACTGCTTACAAGATTAGGATCCAGTTGAACACCACGACAAACCATAGCCCTTAACAACTCATGTAAATCATTACAATCAAGTTTATTACATCAGTTAATCAATCAATCAATCAACCAATCAACATATATTTACATAGCACTTTACAGCAACCATTAGGTGTCCAAAGTGCTTTACATCAACCAAGAATAAACAAACCCAACATTCAATAAAAGACAAAAAAAAAACACATGAAGCATCGAAAAGATTAAAACAGATAAAATTGCCTATAATCATCGGAAGAAGAGAAGTTGCACCACTACTGCGTATTAAAAGCCATTCTAAATAAATAAGTTTTAAGTTTGATTTAAAATGAACAGTATCCGTTATAGTGCAAATGTCAGGGGGGAGCTTGTTCCAGAGTTTTGGGCCAGCAACAGCAAAGGCTGTCATTGTACAGCAGGTGTGAATGGGGCATTATTGTGATACAATTTAATTTAAAGGAAAGATAACTGCCTAAATACACTTTAATCTCTACACAGATACTGTGTATAATTGTAAAGATAGTATTATATTTTTTTGATTTGTGTTTAATCTGGGAGTGAAGTGGCAACTGCTAAAGATGATTATCTTCTTTCATAATGCTATCATAATCACATCAGAGTTAGTGCCCCGAGCTGGGTTTGTAGGGCCTCGTTGTGGGCTCTGCTCCCAGTTGGATTATCACTCTTGTCAGTTTCATCAGCACTATTTAAGGTTAGCATGCCCTTGGTTTCCTGTTTGAATAATCACTCTCTTCCTTCAACGTTCTGCACTGATTGGATCCGCTGTCATACAGGACCAGTGATAAATGCAAGACATCCAGTGATGTTTTAGTCAAAACAAGAACAAAAAACTACTTTTAATTGTGTTTTTTGTCAAATTGTCCACATGGTCCACATTTGTATACCGACTGTGCTTGTTGTTCTGCATGGATTACAATTTTAATGACTTTAAATACTTAACATTACATATGAAACAATAAATGTAAACCATGCAATTTTATATCAGATTGTTGCCAATTCAATCACACGTGGGAATTTAAATTGGCACACTTGTCTTTACTTCTGTCTATTTTCCTCAGCATTGCTTCAAATCTGTTTTTTTCTAGATTTCCCAACTCAACTTGTTGATCAGCATGCTGCTTGGAGAGCTGAGCTCAGGCGACAGACAGAAGATTATGACTTTATGCACTATTGATGTCCACGCCAGAGACATTGTTGCCAGCCTCATTGCCCAAAAGGTAATCACAATTGAATCATACAATAATGAACATTTCCTTTGGCATAGTAAAATGTTTTCTCATCATGTAGGTGTGTAAAAGAACATATTCAAGGGCATTTTTCAAATAGAAAGACTAGATTATAGACCATGGGCTTAAATTAAAACAAGACAATATTTGAACTAGTTATGGTCATCTGCCCATATCTCTTGTGACATATGATCTTTTTGACATAGTTTAACAGCAGCCACGTGTTTTCACAGGTCGCCACCTCACAAGCCTTCCAGTGGCTTTCCCAGCTCCGGCATTGCTGGAATGAGCAGCAGCATCACTGCTTCATTAACATCTGTGATGCTCAGTTTCTTTACTCATATGAGTATCTTGGAAACACACCTCGTCTTGTCATCACTCCCCTCACAGACCGGTATCTGAGCTTCTTATCAGTTTTCAGTCTATGCTTGGAACGTTACTTTCAATGCTTTCCCTACATTCAGCATTGCTACACAGCAAATGTGTCTCTCTCTGTGTATGCTTAGGTGCTACATCACCTTAACTCAGTCACTTCACCTGACCATGAGTGGAGCCCCAGCTGGCCCTGCTGGAACAGGTAAGACTGAGACAACTAAGGATCTCGGCAGAGCCATGGGCGTCATGGTATACATCTTCAACTGTTCTGAACAGATGGACTACAAGGTGCAAAAGTCATTTAGTGGAAACTTCAAATTATTCCATTTGGTCAGTTTATCGTCTTTGTTAATTGTGTCAGTTAAAATGTATGTTAAAATGCAAAATAATTCATGTTCATGTTCAGTCGATTGGAAATATCTACAAGGGTCTGGCCCAGACTGGAGCATGGGGCTGCTTTGATGAGTTCAATCGTATCGCCGTGGATGTTCTGTCAGTTGTGGCAGTGCAGGTCAAAACTATACAAAATGCCATTCGCTCTAAAAAGAAAAGGTAAACAGTTAAAGCTGAATACATGAAGCCTTTATTGTGACTGTGAACATGTTTTAACTCTCCATGCAACTTCACAGGTTCTTCTTTTTAGATAAAGACATCGTCTTAAAGGCCTCTGTGGGGATTTTCATCACTATGAACCCCGGCTATGCAGGCAGGACGGAGCTACCTGAGAACCTCAAGGCTCTTTTCAGGTGAGCGTGATACAGTAACTTTATTTATAATAGACTTTTACTCAGCTTTACGTTTATTGTTTGTGTATTGTGTTACTGTGTGTGTCCTTCTGTAGACCCTGTGCCATGGTGGTGCCCGACACTGAGCTTATTTGTGAGATAATGCTGGTAGCAGAGGGCTTCCGTGGTGCTAAGCTTTTAGCCAGGAAGTTTATCACCCTGTACACTCTCTGCAAAGAACTGCTGTCTAAGCAGGTAGGAGAAAAGCACCTGATAGCACTGTTATATTTCATAATGTTGGATTAGAACAAAGCGCATTAATAATAAAATATTTCAGCTACATGACACCTCATGAGCACAGAGATGCATGAAACCATTCAATTAATCTTAGTACTTTATGTGATATGATTTATGGTAATTGTAAACACAGGAATACTAATCTGTACTATCTATTCTCGTTTGTCTATTAGGACCACTATGATTGGGGTTTGCGTGCTGTCAAGTCTGTTCTGGTTGTGGCAGGGGCACTGAGAAGAAGAGACAAGAGTAGACCAGAGGATCAGGTGACTTTCATGTGTATGTCATCTTACAGCCACAAGAACAAGACTCATTGTTTTATATAATCTGCAAATGCACTTTACTTTCCAGGTGCTGATGCGTGCGCTGAGGGACTTCAACATGCCTAAAATTGTGACTGAGGATGCGACTATCTTCTTGGGACTGCTGGGAGACCTGTTCCCAGGCCTGGAAGTGGAGAGAGAGAGAGACTGTGAATTTGAAAATGCCATTCGAAAGACCACGCTGGAACTCCGACTCCAGCCTGAAGAGACATTCATCCTCAAGGTCTGACATTATTTGGTGTATACAAAGTTGTGTGTAACAATGCATAAAAAATAATGCAATAATCTGTTTTTTTTAAACATTTATTTTGTCAGGTGATGCAATTGGAGGAACTCATGGCAGTGCGTCATTCTGTCTTTGTTGTTGGAAATGCAGGGACTGGGAAAAGCCAGGTTAGATTTGTTTGCCTTATAAATTGTGAAAGTAACTACTCAATTTAGTTGTTTTTTATGTTTGGTACATCACATGACAGGTTTTTATTTTTAACAGATATTGAGAGTTCTTCACAGAACTTATATAAACTTGAAGAGGAAGCCAGTATGGAATGACCTCAATCCAAAGGCGGTAGACAGAGATGAATTGTTTGGCTTTATCCATCACACAACTCGAGAGTGGAAAGATGGTAAAGAGCTGGTTTGAAAGGAAAAGAATACCAACATTTAAATCACATAAACTAGTGCTAACTCATACTAGATGTAAACAGTGCTAAGACTTTGTAATCCCAGTTGTTCGATCTCTGTGCAAGGTTTGCTTTCATCAGTGATGCGAGAGCAAGCAAACATCTCCCACATAGGACCTAAGTGGATTGTGTTGGATGGAGACATTGATCCGATGTGGATTGAATCACTCAACACAGTGATGGATGACAACAAGGTACCGCCCTCCTGTTCACTCATACACTATGGTACAACACATGGCAACCAAGGTGGTATAGATAGAAAAAGATGTTTCTTTCCCCCTGCTTCAGCGATCACTTCCTGGAGTGTGCGTACTTGGAGGTATTTTGTCCCAGCGATGAATCATGTCACAGTGATCTTGTGCCTTTTGAATTATTTTAAAGCACTGTCTGTCAAACCTGATGAGATATAAAGGTTTTCCTTATCGTTTGGGCAGAGTCTTGTCTGCCATATTGCCCATTCAAATGTTTTGAAATTTAGAAACTGTAATGCTACATAACATCTTTTAGGTCCTGACTCTGGCCAGTAATGAACGTGTGCCACTCACTTCATCAATGAGACTGGTGTTTGAGATCAGTCACCTAAGGACGGCCACTCCTGCTACTGTGTCCAGAGCAGGTATTCTCTATGTTAACCAACAGGATCTGGGCTGGAACCCGTGAGTCATACTATTTGTATTCACATGATATCAAAACACTTTTGAAGTTTTCATTGCAATGCTTTTTTGTAGTGTACTATCTTCTTTATGTATTGTGCTTGTTGCACCAAAGTGACCATGCTGTGTAAATGTTGTGTTGTAAAGACAAGGGACACTGATTCAGATCCTGATCAGAACAGCACAGCAATATAACATTAATCCTTCCTGCTTAGGTACGTGGCCAGCTGGATTGACCAACGAGAACGCCAGACAGAAAGGGCCCACCTCACCATACTGTTTGAAAAATATGTTCCTCATTGTGTTGAACAGATGCGAAACACCTTCAAGACCATAACTCCTGTCCCAGAAATCTCTATGGTGCAGGTACACAACACACAAGCATGTACAGTAAAGATATTTATTCATTTTATGCCTATGCAGTCAGCAAATCAGAATAAAATAATTATTATTTTCTTTCTCATTTAGACACTCTGCACTTTGCTTGACTGCCTTCTAACACCAGAAAATATTCCATTTGACTCTCCACGTGAGCTCTATGAGACCTACTTCTCCTTTGCCTGCATCTGGGCTTTTGGTGGGGCCCTGTATCAAGAGCAGGTATTACTTTTGTTTAATTCAAGGGGATTGTGACTGCACAATTGAGTCTGGTATAACAAGTTCTAATTTTACATCAACTTAATATAGCAACTTTCATGCTCTGCAGAAGTGTTTGTGCCCTAATAAAGCTGTGGTTTTATGTTTTGGATACTCAAAACAGTTGTTCCTTTACAGAAATCAGGCCTTTTTTATAGAAAAGAAAATGCGTAACTGGGCATTAGTAAGGCAGGCAACGTCAAGGACTGTTGAACAGTGTTATTGAATACTTTGTTAAAACTCCTGGCTAATAATAGTAAACACTCAACTTATTCCTTGAGATGTCTTAGCACTTCTGTTAAGAAGGTTTGAATATAGGGTGAGACACAACATTGTGCATTTTTCAGGCTGACACGTCAAGACTGTCATGATGTGACCAAGAATAGTAATAATATAATAGGCGCATCTATCAATGATTTTGACTAATGGTGGGTTTGTTCCTTGAAATGATATGAATTAACGCTTGATCAAATTTCTTCAATGATTTGTCCAGCTTTATGATTACCGGGTGGAGTTCAGTCAGTGGTGGACCAAAGAAATGAAGACAGTGAAACTGCCAGCACAGGGGACAGTGTTTGACTACTACCTTGACCCTCAAACCAGACGGTTCCTGCCCTGGAGTGATACTGTGGCTCCATTTGAAATGGAAACTTGTACACCACTACAAGTAAGAACATAAAAGCTGCTATAAATGTATGGGAGAGTATGAACCTTCTTGCAACTCCAGAAACACAGACCTTTCAAAGCAGTTTGACTTACAATCACACACATGATCACAAGTAACCTTCTGTAAGAAAACTAACCAAAAACGAACAATACAGTCATATTAAAAATCTATGAATGCATCAGTGAACATAATAAGAGAGGGTAAAGTCCAATCATGAGGTTATGGCAGGGGTACTAGAATGGATGATAGGCTTTCTACTGTGTCTGATTACCATATGCTAGACCCCATACCAGACTGTGTGGGGGTGAAGGCATGAGCAACAAGGCTTGAGCTATCACCCACGCGCTATTGTCTTTCTTTATGCTCCTGCATACAGCTGTGAATGCTCCAAAGGCTCTCGCTGAGCCATAATTAGTAGGGTTTTGTTCTGAGCAAATGATGCTATTATGACAGAATAGTTGTGGTGTTCTGGGGAAATAAAAGAAATTATAAATCACATACAATTCACTGAACACATGTCTGTCAATAAATCACACTGAAAGAAAGCCATAATGACTATGTATGTTTCTGCTCTCTGTCTTCCTGCTGTTTCTATGATTGCAGGCTGTTCTGGTACACACTGCAGAGACTGTGCGTCTTCGGTACTTCATGGACTTGTTGCTGGAGAGGAGACAGCCAGTGATGCTTGTGGGGAATGCTGGAGTGGGAAAGACTGCACTCGTCAAGAACAAGTTTGACTGTCTGCCAGAGAGTTACATGACAACAAAAGTACCCTTCAACTACTACACTACCTCCCTCATGCTGCAGGGTGAGTAGGACTTATCTGACTGTCCTTTAGTACTGACTACTAGCACATCAGGTAAACTGTAGCACCATCTGCTGGTAATACTCAGATTCAGGAATAGGAAAGGGGAGAAAACTATCAGATTATTCTAAATTTAAAAAAATATAGTATATTATATATTGTATGTGTATGTGTGCAGTTTGTGTGTGTATCTATGTGTGTAGACAAATCATTTTGCTTTTTCTTGTAGCGATTCTTGAGCGACAATTAGAAAAAAGAGCCGGCAGAAGCTACTCCCCTGTAGGAGACAGAAGGATGGTCTACTTTATAGATGATATCAACATGCCAGCTGTTGACAGTTATGGAACAGTACAACCTCACACTCTGATACGTCAGCATCTGGATTATGGACATTGGTGAAAAGACCTCACACACTTAGTACTGGATTTTCAGTTGAAAACATTAAACATTTTGCCAAACTATAGTGTGTTCAGCTTATTATGTGTTTTTTCTTGCTCTCTGTAGGTATGACAGACAGAAACTGAGCCTAAAAGAAATACACAATACCCAGTACATTGCCTGTATGAATCCAACTGCTGGGAGCTTCACCATCAACCCCAGACTACAAGTATGTTTCCCAGTTAAATTGCACTTTATTTCATTTTCTGAAATAAAGGATTAAAATTGATGTACTCTAGCTGCATAATTAATTTCTCAGTACAGTCTTGTAGACTTTCAAGGTTTTAAGTAAAGCATAGTTTTATATATTTTTTTATAAGATTTTTTTGTGGCGTTTAAGGCCTTTCTTAGATAGGACATCTATAGACACAAAATGGGAGAGAGAGGAGGAACAACATGCAGCAAAGAGCCGCAGGTCAGAATCAAACCCGCGACCACCGCATCAAGGACTAAGCCTATGTACATGGGCGCATGCTCTACCAGTTGAGTTACCCATTTGCCCAGTATAGTTTTCAGTATAGAGTTAAAGTGTGAGTGAATTAGTGTGAAGATTGTGGTTTTACAGCTCCCTTTGACAGGCTCAGTTTATGTATTCAAATGAAGAAACTCATTTCATTTGGTTGCAGAGAAAAGGATTAGCCTGGAGAAGAATCAGCAATTACAATGCCACAAGGAAAACTTATCTTGAATCCTGAAGCATAAGCAAAACATGATTTCAATTCAATTTAATGTTTTACTCAAGTGGCATAATCATAATGGATTTTATTTTTATTTTATGTTGTAGAAACTGCTAGTACTACTGCTGTAGAACAAGCCTGGAACATGTAGTTTAAATACATATTTTCAGTTAAATTAGTTCTAAGCTCAAAGGGACTGCCAGTGATGTATTTGAGGATTTTGGGGTTAGATTGAAGACTTCCCTAAACTAGCATCTTTTTATAATTAAAATCATATACGGCTATGCATTTTCTGAAATGGTGTTGTGTCTTCACTCTACAGAGACATTTCTCAGTGTTTGCGGTAAACTTTCCTTCGTCTGAGGCTCTGATGTCAATCTTCAGTCAGATCCTGGTATACCATCTGAAGCAGCAGCTCTTCAGTCCACTGGTTCAGAAGAGCGCTGTAGCTGCTGTCCAAGCTGCCATAAGTCTTCATTACAAGATGGTTCACAGATTTCTGCCTACAGCCATCAAATTTCACTACACATTTAATCTACGAGACATGTCCAACGTCTTTCAGGTAGTACTGATTAGTGAGCGATTTTTGCGTTTGGACTTTTCTCATTGAAAAGTAAAATATTCACATGATCAACCGTGTTATTTAGGGCATCTTCTTCGCTGGGCCTGATAGTGTGGAAGAGAGCACTGACCTGGCACTGTTGTGGCTCCATGAGTCCTGCAGAGTGTACTCAGACAGACTGGTTGATATCAAGGACCTACAGCTCTTCCGGATGCTCCAGATGGAGACTGTGCATGAATGCTTTGAGGTGCAATACAGATTCTGATAAACAGTTTAAACAGTATAAAGTGAGATTCTTTGCTTTCAGATAAAAACATTGAGCTAAAGATTTCAATTAGTTATGATGCTTGTCTTCTTCCAGGGACTTGAGGACCAAAAAGTGACAAAGCAGCCACTCCTCTATTGCCATTTTGCCCAAATGGGCGATGCAGCCTCCTATGCTCCTGTTACAGACTGGGCTGTGCTCAGGTCCGTACTCACAGATGCCCTGGAGAACTATAATGAGCTCAATGCAGCCATGAATCTGGTGCTGTTTGAAGATGCTATGCAACATGTGTAAGTATAGCTGGTTTGCATATTCTTCTTCTTCTTCTTCTTCATCTTCTTATTCTTATTATTAGGGGTGGGGGGGAACAACAACAATCATGTGTATTGTAATTCTTTTTGCTAAGATTTTTAAAATCAATTCCTTATCGCTGACGCTAACGTTTATACGGTACCACTGATGCTACATCGTATGTTTTTTAAACGGTTATCAACTATAATGATCATGCATTTAATAAAATGTCTTACTTTGATAATGTTCCTGAAGTGTTTTGCACCCAAAATTAAAACATAACACACTGACCGCACATCAGCTTAGGAAAGCTTATGAACAACATACAAGTCGTAAGAAAAGGACACAGGCAATTTTATGAATTATGAAGATGGCAGATTAATGTAGAAAGGGATGTTAATATAATGTGAGTTATTGACACATGTTAAAAGCCTCCATGCGTTAAAGATTTATAATATTTGTTTGGATAGGGCTGTTTTATGGCATAACAAAGATTGTGTTGTTACCAGCTGTCGCATCAGTCGTATCCTGGAGTCTCCAAGGGGTCATGGCTTACTGGTTGGGGTCGGGGGCAGTGGGAAGCAGAGCCTGACTCGTCTGGCTGCCTACATTTCCTCTATGGAAGTGTTCCAAATCACTCTGAATAGGGGTTATAGCATCCAGGATCTCAAGGTAAATATTGATGTTGTTAATAGTTGCAGCCAAAAAAAACATCAAGCACAGTAACACTTCATAAATATGCTTTTATGAAAATGTATAAGCTCTAAGTGACCTGCTTGTAGTTACAATTCTTCACTTTTTACTTAAATCAAGTTTTTTATAAACAATAAATAAATCCTTAGATCAATTTCCCCTCTGGCTCAATGCAGGATATTGATGTAATTCAGTTTCATTCAGCTTCCCCACTGACGCGGGAAATACTTGTCAGATACTATAAAAAGCCACTGGGAAATGGTTTTATATCTCATTGATGAAGAAAGTTTGTCAATATAATCATTTAATAGCCTCTTTAAAAATCAAGCCAATATCATGGGAGTTGCGTTATCTCATTTATTATTGTTGATTTTAAATTCTCTAATGAACTCCATATCAGTGTGAACATTATACAGTAGGTGTCCATTCATGGCATGTGTGTTTTTATTTAGACTGATCTGGCAGGTTTGTTCCTAAAGACTGGAGTGAAGAACCAGCGTGTGGCTCTGCTCCTGACTGATGCGCAGATACCTGATGAGCGTTTTTTGGTCATTATTAATGACTTACTGGCATCAGGTCAGACCTAAACTTCACAATAATCATATTTTGTTTTAGCTGCCAGAGAGAACATGCCTGTTGTCATTATAGGATTTTCTTAGTGAATGTACATCATCAATTTTCTTAACTTGTTCAGCCTTTAGAAATCATTCTGAAATTATAACATTGCATGAAGAGTGAAAATTGATCGCTATAGCTTGTCTGTCTGTGATTATGACTGTGCCTTTCTCTCTAGGAGAAATTCCTGAGCTTTTCAGTGAGGAGGAGATTGAAGGAATTGTGTTGGGTGTGAGAGCTGAGGTCCGAGCCCTCGGATTGCTGGACAGCAGGGAGAACTGCTGGAGATTCTTCACTGAGCGAGTTCAACTACAGCTCACGGTCTAATCTATCAGATATTCATTAATGCTTCACCAGTGCTTCTAGCTTATCAGTCTGAAGAATGAAAGTTTCTCATATTTAATTGCCTTTTTTTCTGTCTTGGAAATGTGTTAGTTCATCTGTCACTATTCTGTGATGATGTCTAGGTGAGCTGCTTCTGCATTTCTTCTGTAGATATTGTCAGGAAATACACTTGTAACTTCAAAGTGCCTCCGTGTTAGAAACTAAAAGCAATAGTTATTTTTCCGTTCAACCTAAATAATGTTGGAAATCTGGCCAAAGTAAGTTTACAAGGGTTCAAGGGTGGTAGGAGGTTTCTAAAATAGATTATTTTACACATGACCACACCAACATGTGAGTTATGTACGCTGTAGAAAAATACTTTTTTGATGGACTTAATTAAAGAGATTTATATATACAGTATATTGTGAAGCAACATCTAACTGCCGTTAATACTTATAACCTTTTTGCTGTAGCCTTAGCTTGTTTGTTGGTTTCTTGTTTTTTTTTACCACCATACAAGTAAGAATAATTCAGATTTTGTGAGCTACTGAAGTGGATTGAGGACACGTACAATTGACCAGCACAAATTGGAAACATAAATCCTATCAATTTTGTACTAGATGATTTTAATAGCACTTGAATGTGCCTTCACAGCTGACATTCACAACAAGATATTAATGAAAATGTTACACATGCTCTAGCATGTTTGAGCTACAAAATTAAAGGCACAGCTGCTGTGTGGTGTTATTAAATATGTTTGACAGGCTGAATTAACAGAGCCAGACAAACTGGGGAGTTAAAAGGAAGGAAATATTTGTTTCAGTACACTTGTATGCCATCCAGCTAATCTTTGCGCCAGGGCCTCTGGTAGCGTCACCGTCTGCTTAAGCCAACTGGGAATGTTGCTGTCTGTCCACATGCCAAGGCAGTGAAAGTGAGGGCACAGAAGGCTGCCATTTATGGGTTTCCCTTTTGGATGCATCCACAATATCTATGACCTGTGTTGATTTTCCAATGGTCACTCAATCTTGTCAAGTATGGGCATGCATGTAAATACAGGCCTGGCTGTTTGTGTATGCCTGCTTGGGTGACTTTTTGTCTCCCTGCTTTCTTCTTTGTAGGTGGTTCTCTGTTTGTCTCCCGTAGGCAGTGCCCTTCGTGTTAGGGCCCGTCGATTCCCTGCTCTTGTCCAATGCACCACCATTGACTGGTTTCATCCTTGGACCTCCGAAGCTCTGCAGTCAGTCAGCTACAGGTTTATCCAAGAGATTGAAGGCATTGAGGTCAGCCCTTTGAACCCATTTGCTTTATCTTACTATCTATTTTATTTAAAAAGTAAAACTTTGAATGAAATGGTTATTTTGTGGCACTCTGCTTTCCACCCCACATGTTTGAACTATGTAATATTCTTGCAAATAACAGTATTAGCAAATAACCTATTAGGCAGTAGCACCAGAGATAGATCCATGGGTGCGATAACAGTATATTCCCTAGGTTTGCAATGTACCCCCTTATTCCAGACTGAGTTAGACTTTAATGAACACCTTCTAATTACTACAGTGCAGCTGGATTAATTTTTCCATATATCCCTCATCATTAGCTCTATGCTGAGGTACTGACAAATTGCTGAACACATGCCTGGAGACTCACAGTGAGTGCAGGCATATCATTGTTTTCCATCATAGCAGTGGAACAATCACAACCCCGGATCATTTATGTTAATGAGAGAAGAGTGATTAAGCACATAACGACCCTCTAAGGAGGCGCAGCTGTCACAACCAGGAAGTGTCATCACATATGTGAACATGTGCCAGACTCTCTCTGTGTCTGTGTCTGTGTGTGTGTGTGTGTGTGTGTGTGTGTGTGTGTGTGTGTGTATAAGACTCTAGAAGCTGTGGTTGTATTAGAGAATTAGCACTTATGTAAAAGTAGTAGAGGCAACTTCAGCACGCTGTAGTAGACCAGTATTGAGGCATTGGGGTAGTAAAAGAAGAAGTAGGGTAGGCGTTAATAAATAAATAAATGCAAGTATTTTAATAATCAAATAATGGTTTTGGTTTGTTGTGTAACTGAATATCTTTAAGTGTTGGATTGTTGGTCAGACAAAGCAAGATATATGAAGATACTACCTTGGGCATTTTTCAAAATTCTCCAACACAGTATAGATTAAGCGATAATCGAGAGCCGTAGTACTATAGAATAGTAATAGGCTGCCTTTGGTCCCCCACTTGCTAGAAATGGCGATAGGTGTAAACCATCCCCTGGGTATTGTTGGAGCTAAATCCTGCTCCATTCTCAGGGTTCAGTCAATTAGTAGTCCGAATCTCAGATGTTGATGTGTGAATCATTTTTATTATATAGGATATCCTGAGACAACAATGTTTGAGCACATATAACATTTTAAATTCCAACAGTATCCTGCTCTGCCTTTGAGAGAATGAAAGCTCAGATGGGCCAGTCTGGAATCTCGCTTCTTATGACGTCGTAATGGGCAAGGTTACCTCCCATTTCTCTGCTTTGCCTGCCTAGAGATTTTGGCCTACCCATGAGAGAGAGAGAACATGACTTTCAAACTAACAAAATGGCAGTTGGTCAAGGCCACACACCCAGCCTCCACCTTGCTGCCCCCTCTTCTCCTTAAAAGCTATAGAAACAGAAATGGCACCTCCTAAGGAAAGCTCATTGTGGGACTGGCTCTAGTGGCTGTAATACTGCACCAAGGCTGAGTTTTGGTAAAGAGACTTCAGATATGGTATTAGGGGACCACTAAGTTCTGTATAACAGCATCTAAAAAGCACCATTTTATGGGACTTTTTAATCATTCAAAAATGTTGTGGATGCAGAAAGGACTTTGTGTTAAAGTTAATCTGCATTTATAACAATATACTTTGAAAAGTTAAAAACGAAACACTGTGTGAGACATTACTGTATATTCAAAGTTATTGTGTTTATCTTATCTTATCTTTTTCCTAAAGAGGCTGGGTAACAAGAAATTATCATTTATTTAAAGTTTGAAATGCACAACCCACTAATACAGTAGTTGTTATGTATGGACAATCAATGACAACTTCTTTTGCATCTCAACTGAACATAGCATGCTTTGTCAAATAGCATGATGTCAGATCTTAATTAATAATGATTTTTTCCTACTGGCTCTGGGATCATTAACAATGGCTTTTTGTGAGTTATGGTTAGGTTTGATCCTTGTATTGTCTTCTCATTTGTTTTTGCTTTAATTGATCGCTAACTGTATGATTAATAGAGGCTCTGTGTCATTGAGCACCATATGATGAATATCTAGTTGGAATGTAGTACAAGTAATGTAGCCACTGTAGATAGTGTTTAGAAAGTTGGAGGACATCAGAGATAATGTAAACACTGTGCATGTATTACAAGCTACATGTCAGTGGTCTAAACACATTATTTTCACAGAGATTTCAAAGCCTAATCATTCGTGCAAGCTGCACCTAAATTTTAGATTGAGTAAGTCAGGGCCGGCCAAGTAAGATGGCGAAACTTGTAGATGAATTCAAAATTTATGAAGATAATATTTCACTCCCCATCAGGTTGGAGATGTTAAACTCTACTCAATTCAGCTCACCCCGTTCTCCCCTCCCCCCCCCTTGTCTGCTTATTTTTACAGCCTGCCGTCCAGGAATCCATCAGTCTTTTCATGGCCTACGTTCACACCAGTGTCAACCAGGCAAGTGAAAAATACCAACGCAATGAGAAGAGGTACAATTACACCACCCCCAAGAGCTTTCTCCAGCAAATCACCCTGTACAGAAACCTTCTGGGGAAGAGCCGGGCTCAGCTCCAGCACAAGATGAACCGGCTTAACAGTGGCCTTCAAAGACTCCAAACCACTGCCGCTCAGGTAAGTGTCTTTATTATATACTGTTATGGTCTAAAATTAGGGTTTTACATACAAGGTTGAGGTAATAAAATTAGGAATAGTAGTAGTCGATTTAAACAGTGTGGGTTTTCCCCTGACATTAAGGGTTCCATATTATACTCATTTGCAGGTTCATACTTGTATTTAGATTTTCTACTAAAACATATTAATATGCTTAAAAGTTTAAAAAAAAATACCGTCTGTCTGAATACACTTGATATACTCTTTCTGAGACAGTTGGCGTCTTTTAGCCACTTACTCGAAAAAGCTCTGAATGGTTAGCGTTTCTGGGTCTTCCGCATTTGTGCTCTGGGAGTCTTTGCACTGTCATTGCAGTTGGGGAATGACTGTAACAGCATTGTACTGCCACTTCCTACCAATCACAATCTTTATAATAAACAAAACTGGAAATGATAATACAATATTGGAGCTTCAAAGTATGTGTAACCGTTTTTTCTATGTTTTAGGTTCAGGATCTAAAATCTAAATTGGCTTCCCAAGAAGCTGAGCTGACTTTTAAAAATCAGAATATTGAGGCTCTAATTACAAAGATTGGACTTCAGACTGAGAGGGTTAGCAGCAAGAGAGAGGCTGCGGATGTTGAGGCGCAAAAGGTGAGATATCATGTCTCATATTGGTTCTTTCACTTTTGGCCATTGCTCTCTTCATACCTGGGTATTATTTATTAGTACTTTTAACACTTGTATACACTTCTAAAGTTTCTGTGCTGTGTCTGTCGTGTCATATCACTATTTTACTAACTTGTACTGCATCCTTAACACTTTATTAAGATCTTCATCATGATTGTTGTATTTTAATTATATCTCATTGCTTTTTGCTGCTCTGCATGTTTGCATGTGTCAAACAAATGGTTACTATTGCTTCATATTGCTTGCTTGCATGGCTACATGTACTGCATGTAGATATTGTTGATGTATTACTGTACTAATGTCTTGCTGTTTCCTATCGCTCTGGTTGCAAAACATCTTGCCAAAGGACAACTGTTGATAATTATCCAGCTGGCAAACACTGGCACATTTACAGTAATGTTGATTAATGTGTCTTGTCCTAAAACAATTGAAAAAAATTCAATACCAATACATTCACTATGCATAATTTTTGTGATTCAGTTCATTATGGTTGTTTTTGTACAGGTTGCTGTCATTCAAGCAGAAGTCTTAGTCAAACAGAGGGACTGTGAAAATGACCTAGCCAAGGCAGAGCCATCACTGACAGCTGCCACAGCAGCACTGGACACCCTCAACAAGGTGCTTCATTTAATCAAACTAGACATAAATCCATGGAATCTTCAGTCATTCCTAAGACAATATAATGTTTCTAATTCCTTTTTAGGTGAATCTTACTGAACTGAAGGCCTTTCCAAATCCTCCGGCTGCAGTGATCAATGTAGCAGCAGCTGTGATGGTTCTGCTAGCTCCCCGCGGTCGAGTGCCTAAGGATCGGAGCTGGAAGGCGGCGCGGGCCTTCATGGGCAAGGTTAAGCTGTCATCATGTCAAACACATCTGCCTGATTAATGTCAATCTAATTTGTGTGTTGACCTTGACCCTGGCCCTGTCAGCATCTCTCCAATGCTCACAATACAGCTGGATGGTTGTGTGAATGGCTCTCACTCAGTAGGGCAGCAAGTGTGTCCCGCTTTTCAACCTCTAGCTGCTATCAATGCAAGTGTGCAATTTTTCAATAGCCTGTAGAATTTAGCATGTAGATTTTAATTATTTCTGTTTCAAAAGCATTTTTTCTAGGCCTAGTATGTTTTTGAATGTAGCTTATCTGAAATATTTGAAAAGTTAAAACATTTACAGTATATGTGTCTGATACATATCTTTTATATACATGATAAAAAAAACATAGGACATCAGGCTAAAATGCTTATTTTCACTGTGATCCACTATGGGTGGGCATCAAGGGGAAATAAAGGAAAAGCAAAGTAGCCAGTAGTAGTCAGTGACTGTTAGAACACTATGCTTTTGTATTATCACATTATAGAGTCTGTTTTCCTACAGTATCACTGCCAAGAATTAAACTAAGTATTGTGTTCCAAGTTGACTCCTACTAGCAACAAAAGAGAGAGCTCACACAAACGCCACATTAACGGGCTTAATTTGGCAAACATCAAGAAAACATGGAAATTATTAAATACATACTAATTGTATTCATAAATGGCACATAACCGAGATTATTTAATTTGTGTGGAGTTTATTGTGGAAAAATCTATTTCAAATTCTTGTGTGCAACTGGCTTTTGTGTCTCTTGTAAACATACCATTAAGCTGTTTCAACTGCTTTCAGGCCAAAATGCCAATGCAGGTTTTAATGTAGCCCCTGTATATTTGTTTACGTCTTTCAGGTGGATGTTTTCCTGCAGGCTCTTGTTTCGTACGACAAGGAGCATGTCCCTGAGGTCTGTTTGACTGTAGTAAAACAAGAGTATCTGAGAAACCCCGAGTTCCATCCTGATCTAGTTCGGACCAAATCTACAGCTGCAGCTGGTCTCTGTGCCTGGATTACTAACATTGTCAGATATTATGAGGTCAGACATTACCTTCAGATAAGTTGTAGTTATGATAAATGTTATGGTTTGTTCTTCATTATGGAGCTTTGTATCATTAAGTATGCCTCCTTTTTTTCAGATTTATTGTGAGGTTATTCCAAAGAGACTTGCACTATCACAAGCTAATGCAGAACTAGACACAGCAACAGCCAAAATGTTGGCAGTAAAAAAGAAATTGGCGGTGAGTGTAATGTTATTGTTATACTTAATTAAGTCACTTTGTATAAAAGCTAGATTTTTGTAATGTGTCTATCTAATTTCCATGGCTTTCTTTGGTATGTTTCTCCAGGATCTTGATGCCAGCCTCCAGAGCCTAACAGCTCAGGTTGAAAAGGCTACAACTGAGAAAATCAGTTGTCAGGTGGATGTAACACAAACCAACCAGACCATAGAGCTGGCAAACCGACTGGTCAAGGGCTTAGAGGTAAACAAGGGGATATGGAGGAGTTTGTTGGTGCCATTGGGGCTGACCTGGCATAAAGTAAAATGTCAATTTGCAGGAGGCATGCATGGAGAGGCACTGCTAATGGAATTGCATCAGTAATCTGGACTAGAAGTTGTTATGTCCTGGCAAGTCAACCTGATAGTTGTGTGAGTAGTTTAGGAAAAGGGAGATTTTACAGCCTGGCCCAGCAGCATACTGTGGACTTGTGAGACAGGTAGAGTGGGCTGGACCACAGGAAACGCATGGCTGAACTGGGCAACTGGCTGGCTGAATGGTTTCCAAATGGAGAAAGGAAAAGAGATGGCAGAAACGCTCCACTAAAACAGGTCTCAGTCAGTACAGTAGAGAGGCTGTGTATGTACAGAATGTCTGTTTACTGTAAACGTATACTGGATACAGCACAATCTCTAGTTTGTAATGTAATAATAAATTCTACAATGATTTTTTAACAAATTAAAAAGGTATCAAGGGAAGGTTATGTCCATGAATATAGGGAAGATAAATGTTAAATGTTGTACATTTGTATACTTTTTTGAATATTATTTTCAACTCTTTTGTGTTCCTGTGCATGCATTTTTCAGGCTAAAGTATCTATTTATCTTAATGGATGCTAATATGAAACAAAAGAGAGCCATTTCAGTGTCTATTTTGTAATTCTTCTTATTCCAGAAAATAAATGTGGTTTGCATGGAACATCTTGGCTTTTAAGCATATCAAGATAAATGTTTTTTTTCTTTATGGCATTGACCTGGAAGCAATAGTGTTCAGACTAATAAATCAGGCCGTCTATATTTAATCATTAACTTACCTCAAAGCTTCAACAGCTGTTGGAAATTAACAATGTCCCAACCCAGACTGAGTGATATTACAGGCAATCCATAATACATTAGAGTAAAATTATAGTGATTTTTAACTGTCTGAAAATTTATTATGTGACATATTCTACATCCACAGCCCCTTGTAAGAAAATGTCATGCATGATTTATTGTTGTAGGGCTGTAACAGTCATAGTATTGAAGGTTTAAATGAATGCTAAATTGATGCAGAGCGAATCAACAGCCAAACTTTCAAAGATATTTTAAGGGAATTGTAGTTGTCTGCTGTACTGCTTATTTTTGCTTAATTTGTACAATAAATGGAGTGGGAAGTTGCCCTGCCTGTACATTTCCCTGCAGTGTAGATTTTTCTTCAGTTCAAACGGGGTAGAAGCATTCTCCTTGTAAGTTTAATTTTTTTGTCTCCTGTGTATTTTTTAAAATTATATTGGAGCCTGATCTTTGTGTCTTGCAGTCAGAGAAGGAGCGCTGGTCCCAGGCAATTGCTGAGTATGAAAAGCAACAGAAAACCCTGTGTGGCGATGTCCTCATTACTTCAGCATTTGTCTCCTACATGGGTTACTTTACCAGACCGTATCGTCTGGAGCTCCTTAACAATGCATGGATCCCTTTCCTTCAGTCTCAGAAGGTAAGGCCAGTTTTGCAACAGTCTGTGTTGTTTAGATTGCAGTTTTTTAGAAAGTCAAATCTTCCTATCCACAAACATCCTCATCACTGCTGCTAGTACTCCTAGTAGAGTGACATCATTTCTTGGTTTCTGTTCCAGGTCTCTGTACCCCTGACAGACGGCCTGGATCCAATCCTCATGCTTACAGATGATGCCACTGTGGCTGCCTGGCATAAACAGGGGCTGCCAAATGATAGGATGTGCACCGAGAATGCTTCCATCCTGACCACCAGTGAGCGTTGGCCGCTCATCCTCGACCCACAGCAGCAGGGCATCAAGTGGATCAGAAACCGGCTGGGGTCAGAGCTGAGGGTGGTGCAGCTGGGACAGAAAGGGTGAGAAGAGAACTTCTGAATGCAGTTACAATTATCTTTTAATGTGTCACTTTGTGTTGTTTGTTGTTGTTTCTGTATTTTTTCAGATGCTAAAAACCTTTTCTTCCACCAACATCCACAGACACTGCTAAAAATATATGGTGGAACACAAATGTGCATGCCCAACCACATTAGTTTTACCGATTTGTATTCTGTTTTTTTTTGTTGTTGTTTTTTTTATCGTAGGTATCTAGATGTGATCAAACAAGCCCTTGCTTGTGGTGAAACAGTTCTGATAGAGAATCTGCCGGAAAAGGTAGACCCAGTCCTGGAGCCTCTGCTGGGTAGGAACACAATTAAAAGAGGAAGGTTAGTACTTAACATTACATGTACATGGTTGTACTTCAAGAATTACAAAACACATTTACAAAGTACATGCTTTGTTTTGTTGAAGCTATTTAGCATGGGGCTGTTTGCACAGCAAAAATGTTTAAATCAATGTACAGTTTTTGTATCCCTGTTGATACACAAGTCGATATGCCCACAACTCTTCCCAATGTGTCTGCGGTGTTAGACAATAGGAGCAGATTTTCCAGATGGTTGCTTCTCACTGAGCATTGAAACACCAGTAAGACATGACTGAATGCATTATTATTGCCCACTCTTTGGACTATAAATGAATTTGCAGTGCGTGTTCTCAATCCCTGAGGCCAACATATTGATTGGCCCCTCAAGATGGGTGATAGATGTATATTTGTGTGTTCATATTCTTCAGTGTGATGAATATTGAACAGCTGAGCCCCAGTGTAAAAGCTGAATTGAGGATAGTCATGGTTATGTATAAGGACTCCTGTCTCCCACAAAAAGATGGCCCGTAACACTAAATTCAGTGGTCCTCGATCATTATGGCAAACTCAATTTAGCTTCAATAATTTCATAATGTTGATAGGTGATTTGCTGCAGCATAATAACATTACTGAATCAACTTTACACTTACTATAATGACTTGTATTTGGATTATTTTGAATCATAATGTGATGTTTAAATATCTTGGCTTATATACAAGTTATCCAATCTAGCACTTGTTTGAAACACCCTGTATTTGGTAAACCTATCTAATGTCAAACCTGATGTCCGTACATGACTGCTGCTACCCACTGTAATCCACTTCACAAATATAACAGTGCCACCAAAATAGCTGCTCTGTAATTAACTTTCTTCAGTTACCAATTACCCTCAACAGGCAAAATGAAGCAAATTCCCTAAACAGGACAACCAACAGCAGTGTAAATAGAAAGTACCACATATTGACATTCTGCTTTGACTTCCCCTTAAAAAATGTTTACATCTTTCTCGCTCTGATCTATGTATGACTATGAATATTAAATATCTTTGCGCATGTTCATTGAACTTCTTCTAAAATCCTGTCTGTCCAGACGTAACAATTCATCATAGTAAATCTGATTATAAGTTTATCCCTTGTAGATGACCCGCACACTTGTTTCTGTCGATGATTAATACAACCTGCATGGGCAGCCATGATGGATCTGGTGGGGATCCACAGCTGAAGTTCATTAATAATTGGAATGTTGTAGAGTGTGAAGTAATGAATACTAATTATTCCTTTCATGGCTGACGGAAGACTACAAGCCAATCCATCAGCAAGGACTTTAATTTGGTGGAGTAATGGTTCTATCAATAGTACATTAATTCTGGCTTGTGAAGATATAGAGTTGAACCAGACCCAGGCCATGAGGAACCTGTGCCGTAAAACGGGGGCCTTGTCTGACATCCAGGGGGTAATTAGAGAAAAATGAAAAGCCACCGGGTTTGTCAAGCCATCACTAATTTAATTGAAATGCAGGGACAGATAACTATTGGCTGCTGTGGTGATAATCTTTTATAATTTTCCAAGACTATTTGTTACAGTATAAGTGACATTTGGAGTCAGAGTGAAGTTTTCTCCTTTGTTGAGGTTGCAGTGCATGAAAGTGAGAGGTCAAAAGGCTCAGATGGACAAAAATAGTTCTCAGGATACAGAGGGTTTGTACTTCCACAGTTCATTTCTATGTGATCATCATTCAATCATCATTTAATCATCATTTATAACCACCCACACTGTCCTTTTTAAAGGGATGCACCGGTGATATTTCTAGTCATCTAGTCATCATCTAATCAGTAACACTTTACTTTCTCACTCTAAAAGTCTATTGATAGAAAGACAAAAACAAACAAAGCAAATTTAACTCTTCTGCCATTTTTTCAATTAGACTCTTTGTTGTCAGGCAGAATACAATTATGACTACTATGTTTTCAACAAAGTGGAGTTTGATTTGTAAACAATAACTTGGAAGCTGGGAACAGGGAAAATAACAAAGTGGTTAAGTTGTTAATGGCTGTCTGCTAATTGTTTTAAAATTGTTCAACTGTTATCCAGGTACATTCGAATTGGAGGCAAGGAGTGTGAATACAACAGCAACTTTCGACTTATCATCCACACCAAGTTGGACAATCCCCATTTCCCTCCTGAGCTCCAGGCCCAGACCACCCTCATCAACTTCACAGTGACTCCTGTGGGCCTGGAGGAACAGCTGCTGGGACAGGTAGTGTCCCGGGAAAGGCCCGACCTGGAGGCCCTTAAGGTGAATCCTAAAGGATTTTAGGAAAGATGGAGACTGTTAAACCTGCAGAAAAGCATTTTTCGCTGGTAATTTTATGTGCAAGATATCCGTTCATAATACCAAATAGAAAATTCTGAATTGTTTTGTGTACAATTCCCAAGATGGAGCTGACCACACAGCAGAACCACTTCAAGATTGAGCTTAAGAGGTTGGAGGACAAACTGTTGAGTTGCCTCTCTGCAGCCCATGGTAACTTTCTGGGTGATATTTCTCTGGTGGAGCAACTTGAGAACACCAAAAGCACAGCCGCTCACATTCAATACAAGGTAAGGTTATTACGCAAACAGGGTCCTATCAGTTGTCCAACTGTAGTCGAGTGCTTGCGTGTTATTTTGTCGCTCAGAAGTATTTTTGAATGTCACGCAACAGCAGGCGCGTAATTTTATTGCATTAGCTGCAAATGATGTGTAGTTAGGAATATGTGTAATGAGAGTGTTTTGGAGCATGACTGAGAGCCTAATAGCTCATCTTGTGCAATTGGAACACACAGGTGGCGGAGGCCAGAGAGAACGAGACAAAGATCAACGAGGCTCGAGAACTTTACCGCCCAGCAGCTGAGAGAACGTCACTCCTCTTCTTCATCATCAATGACCTCAGCAAGATTAACCCCATGTACCAGTTTTCTCTCAAGGTGAAACCTCTACCCCTGAAGTGCTCTAACGGGACACGGATAATTTTTTTCAGTTTTTAAAACAGTGCTCATTCTTCTTTCCCCAATAGTCTGTTGGAATTTTTAAAGTAGTGCTGTTTTTAATTGTTGTTTCTCTCGGTAAATACGATTTTAGGCACAGCCCTGTTTTGTATGAATCAGCTCAAACGTGTGCTTCTAAACCCAAGCATTTTTGTGTTAAGCTGTCATTGCAGTTCAGACTTAGCAAAGTCTATATGTATGTATTCCTTATCAGTGCCCTGTCCTCCCTTTGGTTGTATTACAGACCTTTATCTCCGTGTTTAACAAAGCAATGGAGCGTGCAGAATGGGACGAGGATGTGCGGACCAGAGTGCACACCCTCACTGAGGCCATCACCTATTCTGTATTCCTGTACACCAGCCAGGGCCTTTTTGAGAGAGACAAGTTAACCTTCTTGTCACACACTGCCTTCCAGGTGAGGGACTCAGGGCCGCCTCAAAGGTGGGGCCTCCTGTCATCCTCATCAATCAAAGTACTTTTCTGCCCCCACATTAACTTCAATTAAAAGCAGTCAGCAGGGCCATACGCTGCTATTGATTACCTCTCACACAATGCTCCATGGCTGCTGTTCAGACAGTTGGTTCTGACAAGGGGGTTGGTTCTGATGGTATAATGCAATTATCTGTCATTGCACCAACTGTTTTCATCTTAGAAATTGTGCTGCTCTGAAGGCCGTCCTTCATGTTGCTATTTCACATTCAGAAGCACTAAGTCAGCCTGTATGAGTTTATACAACCCTTTGCCAGAGTTTTCTTGCAGTTCAAATTTTTTTTGTGGAAATGATTTAAAGTAGATCAATTCAACATAGATCATTACAAACTACTCTTGGTCTTTCCCCTCAGATTCTGCTCAAACAGGGCCTGATTGATGCTCAAGAATTTGATTTCCTACTGCGTTTCGATATGGAAGCTTGCAAAGTTAGTCCTGTGTCATTCCTCTCTCCGCAAGCCTGGGGAGCCATTAAGGTACAGTAAAGGCTATTAACAAATACGAAATACATGTTAAAGGGTCAGGTTTTGATTCTCAGTAGCCGTTAGGTCATCACCATATACCCTATTTTACTGATGAAACGGGCCTTATAATCTGTTAATTGAATAAAACAGACTATTTCTACAATCGAGGACTTCAATGGACTGGACAAGGACATGGAGAGCTCACCAAAGCGCTGGAGGAAGATCGTTGAATCCAGTTGTCCTGAAAAGGAAAGACTTCCCCAGGACTGGAAGAATAAAAGTTCCCTTCAGAAGCTTATTATCCTTAAAGCACTTCGGCCTGATAGGATGACCTATACGCTGAGGTAAGTAAATGACCAGAGTACCTTTGTATTTGTAAGTTCTGCACATTACTGAGCTTTTTGGCTATGTTTCCTGGCAGGAACTTTGTGGAGGAGAGCATGGGAATAAAATATGTGGATGCTGCCAGGCTGGAATTTGACAAGTTGTATGAGGATAGTATCCCGTCAACCCCTGTGTTCTTCATCCTCTCACCTGGAGTTGATCCACTCAAAGATGTAGAAAAACTAGGTACTGCATATCTTGTTTGTTATCTATTCATCTTTATCACTTGGTAGGGATACGTTTTCAAAATATTCTTTCCGTGCAGGATTGAAGCTGGGGTTCTCCATCGACCAGGGCACTTTGCACAACGTCTCCCTCGGACAGGGGCAGGAGGAAGTGGCTGAAAGGCTTCTGGGGAATGCCTCTAAACTTGGACATTGGGTCATACTGCAGGTAGGAAGCAGTAATATTCAGTGGCTAGGCTACTGTAGAGACTTCAGGCCGCTCTTCCAGCAAGCCTTTAATGCACGTAATGATATTATCAACCCCCCCCTCCCCCACCCCCCCGAGCGAGGAAATAAACTCAATTTTGTTCAATAAAAAACATAATTGGCTAAATCAGCACCATAAATGCCTCCTTTCAAGGGAGCAGGCTGCAGCCAGGTGATTCACTGAAGGTTTCCGTTCTAAACGAGAACATTGCAAGACTATAACATAACCTACCTAATCTTTTTGTCATTTTCATTTTTCAGAATGTACACTTGGTGGCTCAGTGGCTGTCCTCTCTAGATGCTCTTCTGGAGACAGCAGCTGTAGACAGTCACCCAAACTACAGGGTGTTCATCACTGGACAACCAGCACCATGCCCTGAGCAGCATGTCATCCCCAGAGGCATACTGGAGAACGCGATCAAAATCACAAACGAGCCCCCCACTGGCATGAATGCCAGTCTGCATGCAGCCCTTAACCACTTCTGTCAAGTGGGTTGAAATTTAATAATAAAAAAAAACATGACATTTGATTAATACAATAAATTAATGTAGCATTAACTGTAAACTGTATTTCTTGATCTCTCTCTTTAGGACACTTTGGATATGTGCTCCAGAGAACAGGAGTTCAACTCGATGTTCTTCTCCCTCTGCTTCTTTCACGCTTGTGTTACGGAGCGTCGTAAATTTGGTCCCCGAGGGTGGAACCAAAACTACCCCTTTAGCACTGGAGACCTCACTATCTCGGCCAGTGTCTTGTACAACTACTTGGAGGCCAACTCAAAAGTATTTTTTAAAATTAATTCAAATTTTTTATTGATACAACTTTTAATTAGGTTTTTCCTACTACTTTCTTAAGCTGTGTAAATTTATAATGATTATGGTATTATTATAAGACAGGGATGTTGAATTACAGCACAGTATCCAATTACTCATTGGAATCTTTTGTTCCACTGTTATTTGTGAAAAATCTTCAGTCTCGTCTTTTTTTTTTCACATTTCATTTTTTAAAGCTATGAACACGCAACCTGTAATTTAGCTTTATTTCATGAAGACAAAAAAATCCATTCTTGGGGTGCTGCACCCCTCACAATTCCTAATGCATTTCTTTTAGAACTCCTATTACTCTGGTCACAACCAATTATGTCTCCTAGGTATTCTGCCCTCCAAAAACGAATGTCCTTCATTATGTTAACCAAACAGTAACCTGTATGTGCGTATACAGAGAATTCATTAGGAGGGCAATGAAGCGTTATCCTGAATGTAATTACATGCAGCAAATGTGACAGTTCACAACGCTACATAAGTGATCACTGCAATTAGAGCTGATGAAGGAAGCAATTTGCAAAACAATACAGGTACAAATGATTGTCAACCTCCAGCTTTTGTAATTTGTTATGAATCACAGGTTCTTTTCTTCCTCCTTCACCCTCACGGATCATAATCTCCCGCTGAGGAAAAGGCTCTTCTGTCATACATTAGATCAGTGTGTGTAAAGAAACATAATTTTGTTACATTTCCTACTGTTATCATTATTAAAAGAGCTCATTTGGTAGGAGATCATATACTTACTGCTTAATGTTCCCAAGGCAGAAAGAATAAAGAATTGTGAGGTGATACGGAAATATTATTGATTATCCCAGCAATAATGTTAACATGTGTCTTCATAGCTGAATGTGCTCCTAAGTATTTAAATACTACATATTTACTTATATTTGCATTGTCATATCAGTCTACAGACTATGTTATTATTGTTACTATATATGTTACTATAATAACATTATAACTATAATGTGTATTATAGTCCATGCAGGTGCCATGGGAGGACTTGTGTTATCTTTTTGGGGAGATCATGTATGGAGGACACATTACTGATGACTGGGATAGAAGACTCTGTAAGACCTATCTGCAAGAGTTCATGCATCCAAAAATGGTAAGTCAGTGTTCATGTTGCCGTGTAAGAACAATCTTATTTTCTTTTTTTTGAGTTTGGTTTCAACAAAACTATTTCAGTAAAAGTTCATTTTAACTTTATTTGTGAAATGTCAATATTTGACAAATCACTACTTGTAAAGTTGGATATACTCTCAACGTCACGCCACATTCGGTTTTACTGTGCCAGATAGTAAAGAACATTTAAAAAGCTGTTTGGAATTTCTTTTTCTGTTTTTGTTAAGGTAAAGGGTGCCCTCTTGGGATGTAAACCAAAACTGCAGTATTGCACTTAGGTTTCGGCATTGCTGAGATTCCCAGATTTGTCTGCCAGCCGCTGCATGACACTCCACTATAATCATTAAGTGATTATTCTTGAGCATGTGTGAAGTTTAAAAACTCTTCAAATGGAATCTGTCTCCAACAGAGGTTTAGCTATCTGCCAGTTCACCTTTACTACTAAGCTAACTGCCACTCTTACTCAAAAAATGTGATTTGGAAGCTCAGACATCTATCAATGGGTTTTGCTGTGGCTGCAGCAACATGCTTGCGGTGCCGTACATCATATTTATTTCTAGAACACACAGGCTAAGTTCTGGACACAAGATTCACAAGGACAGTTCAGGCTGAATGTTCAGTGTCACCATTTTTGCTTCATGTTAAATAGTGTGATATGTGTGTGTTTTCATCCTTCAATTGTCCCAATTTCAATTCATAGTTTGACGGGGAGCTCTTTCTATGTCCCGGGTTCCTGGCCCCTCCGTTCATGGACTACAGTGGTTATCACAGTTATGTTGATGAATATCTCCCGTCTGAGAAGCCCAATCTGTATGGTCTTCATTCCAATGCTGAGCTTGAGTGCCTCACTGTGAACTCGGACAACCTCTTAAAGACTCTGCTGGAACTGCAGCCACAGGACTCATCCAGAGGAGAGGGGGCAGCTCAGAGCACAGAGGAGAAGGTGTGGAGTCAGAAAGAGAAACATTGGGGGGGGGGTCGCTCCCTACATAAGTGATCTAATCATGTTAATTATATTTGTCAGGTCAAGTCTGTCATCAAAGATATCCTTGACAAGCTTCCTGAGGAGTATAACATGTCAGAGATAATCGCAAAGACAACAAAACGAAGCCCTTACATTTTAGTCTGTTTCCAAGAGTGTGAACGCATGAATCTTCTGCTAAAAGAATTAAGGAAGTCCCTTAATGAGCTAGATCTTGGCCTAAAGGTACAGTCTACTGTGACAGATAAAAAAATAAATACAACTATTTTCTTAATCAAAATTCTGTAGCATTAATAAGGATTTCTTTGTCCACAGGGAGAACTCACAATCTCCTCCAGTATGGAGACTCTGCACTCAGCGCTGTACAACGACTCTGTTCCAGATTCTTGGGCCAGACTGGCTTATCCCTCCACTAAAACACTGGCCCATTGGTAACTACTTCTTTCTAATAATACAGTTTTTTTTTTTTTTTTTTTTTACTTAACAGGACCTTTTCTAGCTCTTTTTTTATTAGGCTTCATGTAATTAATGATTTTTTTGTATAGGTTAAATGATCTAATGTGCAGCTGTCGAGAGCTGGACAGCTGGACTCAAGACTTAGTTCTTCCTGCAGTCGTTTGGCTCTCAGGACTCTTCAACCCGCAGTCTTTCCTCACAGGTGAGATCACAATCTCTAAATCAACAAGACAGATGATTTAGGTGACATGTCCACCAGAAATACTAACATGCAGACTTTTTTCCCCCCTAAGCTGTCCTGCAGAGTATTGCTCGCAAGAATCAGTGGCCCTTAGACAAGATGACCCTGACTGTGGATGTAACAAAGAAGACGAAAGACGACTTTGGACATCCACCACGGGAAGGGGCCTATATTCACGGACTTTTCATGGAAGGTCAGATTTTATAAACCTCCAATGCATCCCGCTGTACTTAATTAGATTGCAAAGATTTTGGAAAGTATTTTGCAACACATCTCTGCAAGTATTGCCAATAAAACCCACCCTGTGTCTCTCAGGAGCGCGTTGGGACACCCAGGCAGGAGTCATCTCCGAGGCGCTTTTGGGGGATCTGACTCCAGCCATGCCAGTGCTGTATGTTAGAGCTGTGCCTGCAGAAGAGCAGGAGCTCAAGAATACTTACGAGTGTCCAGTGTACCGCACCAAGCAGCGTGGGCCCACATATGTATGGACCCTCCACCTCCGAACCAAACAGCCTCCTAGCAGGTGGATTGTAGCTGGAGTTGCACTGCTGCTGTCCGTGTGAGACTTTAGTGGAGCGGGAGATGGGTACTTTACAACGTCTACTGACAGTATTCTGCAAACAGTGTTAAAAAACATATTTTTTAGAGACAGTATTGAATTATCTTTTGCGTTAATTTGTTTTTTCTTATGTTTTTAAATTAATAATTACTAATACAACAAACTCAATTATGCAGTTTATAGTCTTGCATCAATATTGTATCCAATTTGTTTAATACGTGACAATACTGCTGTGTGTGTGTGTGTGTGTGTGTGCGTGTGCGCGTGCGTGTGCGCGTGCGCGTGCGTGTTAGATTTTGTGATAATGGAAGTGGAGATGGGATGTTTAGCCAGTGCTGAACCTGTTGTGTCTGTTTCCGACACTGTTGAACTTCTCCCTTGAGATTGTTCAGTCGGGACATGATTTGTTGGGAGCTTATGTCTCTATTTTAGACCATGTAATTCAGGATAGGGAGCATATTTTATTGGAAGGTCAAGATTAAAAAAGCTCTTTGGCTGCCCTCTACTAACTGAATGATACACAATGCCGTCTGGAGGGTTCCCGGACCAAATTCCCAGGAGATGATGTGCATGGTTGCTATTGACTTTTAAATGAGGTGCATTTGACATTGACCTTTTGTACGGCAGAGGCAGAATACTAACAGACGAGTGTAATTCATTCAGCCAGGCCTATTCAAAGACACTGATAGCTTTCTATGAGAAAGCAACACATTACCCTTTATCTGTCTGCACTTTCTGTTTGCATCTGATTAACTTAATATGAACCAAATAAATCCTTTAACTTTCAACGAGTCTAAAGAAACACTCATATTATCTAAAATGGTATCACGTTTGAACTGAATTCCTTCGAACGTGTTTAGATTAGAGTTTGACTGAGATACCGTACGAATGAGTTGCATAAGTCCCTGTATGTTAGAGCTATGGTAAAATATAGTGGGAGCTCCGGCGTCAAGGCTGAGATCATACAACACTGAGAAATATTTTTTTATTAAAAAAATGGTACTGAGAAAGAATATTGTGTAATCATGAAAAAGGCGATATAACTACTGAACAAATAATATAATGCATTTAGCCTTTATTTAACATTTAATCCAAAACAACCTTTTTTCTTTTTTTTTTGGAATGTTCATTATTAACATTTGTAAACACGCTGTGTCAGAGCGGGGACTTCATGATATTTTGCGGAAATTGGCCCAGGAAGAGACTGGGCAGCCAGGTGCAATATTTATCTGCTAAGATAAACAAGTAACATAAGATGTACAAATTACAGCCTCTCTCTCTCTCTC
>NC_048412.1:14936679-14948543 GCF_013103735.1 Etheostoma cragini | reverse complement strand
CTCTCTCTCTCTCTCTCTCTCTCTCTCTGTGTGTGTGTGTCTTTTGGATAGAAGTCAGCACTCTTATCTTCTCAAATGAGATTTTCTCCAACGCTAATAACTGCTGTGTTGTTCTTAATTTCTCCCTACAGCCAAAATGGCTTCAGACAGTCATGAGGAGGATGGAGGATTGGTTCTGTGCATTGTATTGCACGGGGGAAATGAAGAACCAGTCTTCCTGTAGTTTCTCTTCATTTGCTCTCTCTTCCTGTCATTAGCACGCCACAGCAGATAGCCAGTCATTTGGTGACAAGGAAATGATACAGTGCTGGCAGAGTGTTTGGGAGGAAATGGCAGGGTACGTGGCCCGGAGCAGCAGGGGTCGTGCCACAGATAGTCATGTTAAAGGCCAAGCAGGACACCTGGTTAAAGTCAGAAAGGGCATCTGGGTCACACATCCGCCTCACAGTACCTCAGAAATACATTGTTACATTTTTTGGATAACAAAACCCATCAGTACACAAGATCCCATATTTTTGTAGTGGTGACAAAGCCGGTTCTAGTAAAATACTGTGCAGTGACAGTACAGGTCTCCAGATTTTATATTCTAATATACAGGAGAATGCAAGACCTAGCCTAGTTGCCAGCAATTTTATAAATGAATGAAAGATAACCAAAATCAGTATACAATTTTAGAATAATGTGTTCCTACTTCAAATTTTGGATTGTCATGGCCTTATTAACCTACCAGGGGGCCCTGTGGTAAAAATGAACTATGGCCCCTGTTGACCAATCTGCCCATTTTCCCCAATTTCTTACTAATTTGTTTATGATGACTTGGTTAAGCACAAGATTATTAAGTAGAATGTGCCATGTAAGCACAATATATACCAACTGAATTTAATAATAATTAATTTTCATTCCAGTGGTGAATACAGTGTTAAATACTTTTGCATACACTGTACAGTACTCATGCAGCATCAGAGAGGCAGTGGAGCTTCACTAAGGACCAACATGGGCTGATAGTTAATAACAGGGCGGACAAACGCAGTTTATGTTGAAAGGTGATTTTTTTTATATGTATATATTTTATTTTTTGTTTTTTATTTTTTCTCACAAATAAAGAAAAAGATTGGAGCCATTGATTGAAGAAACGTGAGAAAATTGAATATACTTGGTAACAAGCTTGAAACTCCCATTCAGTCTACCTCCAGGCCTTTGTGTGCTCTTTCTGCCATAAAGTGTATGTATTTGTGTCTTTATATTGAATTTACTGGCCCATGATATTTTCCCTTCAGTTGTTTGTGTTTTCCAAAATGCATTTTTTATCATGACCTTACTGTGAGTCACACACAAAGACACACACACACACACACACACACTGATAACACAATCCTTCTTCAAATTTACTATAATCTGTACTGCTATAATTTTATGAATATTTTCCATAACCTGGATTAACCAGAGCCTCACTGTTGAATGAGTTAGAAAGTACCATTCACCTGTTTGAATAGTTTTGGATTGTCACCACCTTATACATGTAAATGTATACAGTGTGTGTATATATATATATATATATATATATAACAAAACTCGTGATGATGAAAAATATTTTATTGCATGCAGAGCTGACAGTGGTGGTCAATCCATGGTTTGCCATATCATGCAGACCAGCCAAAACGGTGCGTACAAAAAGACATGAAATCAAACAGGACTTATAGCAGTAATATTTATAGAACAAATAAATAATTCTGAAATAAATTATTGTCTGTATCCAGAATTTTAACATTTCTATATACAGTATAAATAGAATCAAATGTACATTGTTAATACAAATTAACTTCAAATTAACACTGATATTGCTAAAGCATTTTCTCTCCATGTTCACTGTAGGTTTTAAATGTCAACAATGTAATGCAAAATTTCATCTACAACACTAAAATGGCCTAACCTCAAGCCAAAGGTAAGAATTTTAAGTGGGCCAATCGAGATAATAAATACTGTACAGTATATTTTATAACCACACACCATACAAGTGTATATATTAGTGTTAAAGCACACTGCACAAAAGCAAATTGCTTCTATTTTTCTTTATTTCTGTGTTTTGCTGTCTGGAAGGTGCTGTATATATTTTATTTGCTATTGCTCTTTACTTGTAGGGAAAGGTCACCCAAAAAGCACAATGAAACATATGTTTCTTCTATACATTTACAGAAAATAAATATGCTGTAGCTCTGTAGCGTTGGATTTAACTAGGAAGCAGCTCTCAGTGAGACTAGTCAGAAAAAGGGTTATTGTGGGTTGTTGTGAGTCACCATGTCTTTATTCTTGAAAAGACATGTTGCCGAGTTTTTAAATCGCTAATCACTGGTACTCTGAGTAACATACAGCTAAAGCCGATATCTCTGAAGCTCAACAAATCAAACGCTATCTGGGTGGCAAAATGCATTGTATTGTGTTTTAACCTCAATTTTAAAGACCTATACAGATTTATCAATATGGGTCTGCTGCTTCTCTTAACTGATTGTCCACAGCTCAACTACATGGAGATCCTTGTGCTTAAAAAAATTAGTAATTAGCATCACCTTGAATTGGATGTTTTAATGGTATTTGGCACTGACATATGCAGTTATAACTCACAGACAGGACACACAGCTTGGCACACACCAAGGGAATTCAGTACATTGTGTATTCTTATCTAATTCTCTGCTCTAATACCATCTGAATTGCCTCATCTAAAACACTTAATGGTTAAACAATAGAAAACTGCACAGTAAGAGGATTCTGCAATGTAAAAATAGATAATGAAAACTTTAAATATTTAACAGTCCTTTTCAGAATTTCTGTCATCTTGATTCAGCATGTTGTGCATTCATTGTGCAGATTTCTTGGTGACTGTTAGTCCTACATCTGGAGAAGAGAACATCTGGATTGTGTTGAACTCGGAAAACAGAAGTGTGTGTACAATATAGAACTGAACTACTCTTTGGTTAACTGTGATGAAACAACCCACTGCTGCCAGATCTTTAAATTGAAAATACACAAAAGATGTAGGCATACAGTATCATGAGTTAATTCAATCTAAGTTACTTTACTGGATTTGTTGTATGTGGGTGAAAGCTCTGGAAAGGCTAGTAAGTGGTCCTTTTTGTTAAACGTACTGTTTCATCTTCTGTAACTTTTTTTCTTGTTTTTTTTTAGATGGGAAGCGCTTCACCTGCTAAGAACAGACTCTTATTGCAGGCTGCTGATTCTCCACGAGGGGGAGGTGTTGGGTCAAAGAACAGCTCTACACCTGCCAACCTCTGCCATGTGGAAGAAGTTATAATAGCAGCAGTAGGTTCGGACCTGCAGATCTAGCACTTCCACTTTTTTCCTAGAACAATTCTGAACCGCTGGCATTGCAGCTGGTCCTTATGGATCAGGACACTGTTGTAGATCTATGCAAACATGTAAATATGTAAGTCTTTTTTCTGCTTATTCCCCGTCTCCGGTGAGAGTTTCCTGATTGGGTGGCTCTCTCCTGTGGTCGGCCAGGATCATGCAGAGTCTGATTTGCCGACTGAGTCCTGAGAGAGAGAGGTGAGACAGAGATAGATTGTTCCTTGGCAATCCGACAGTCTGGCTGACAGTGGGAAGGAAGTGGGAACTGTCTCTAAGCACGAGGCTCCAGCCTGTGGGACAGTTCAAACAGAGTCTGCTGATTGTCGATGATATGCAGGTAATCAATGTAGGCTCGCACTTCTGAGCTGCTTTTCTGGGCGATGCCATTACCTGGAGGGAAAGAACATATTTACTACCAAGCTAAGGCAGCAGTCTCAAGGCCTCCTACTGTACAGTATGTAGACTATACACAAAGTCGCACATGCTAAATGAACTTGTACTGTGCATTTCCAACTCAATCATATAATGTTATAAAAAGCCATTAAAACCATCTTTTCTTTACACATATTACATTGTGGTAAGGTATCAATCAATCCAAACAAAAGTATCAATATGACTTAAACTTGAAGACTATAACTTTGGTTATTTGTCTTGCAAATACTAAAACTACAACA
This sequence comes from Etheostoma cragini, assembly GCF_013103735.1. Classification (NCBI taxonomy): domain Eukaryota; kingdom Metazoa; phylum Chordata; class Actinopteri; order Perciformes; family Percidae; genus Etheostoma; species Etheostoma cragini. The sequence goes on along the minus strand of NC_048412.1, from coordinate 14,944,506 downwards.
CTGAGTAGTGTTAAAAGGAAACTTCAGAAATGTTCTTATCTCGCATCATAAAACAAAGAAGGACTTATCTGAATAGCCTACTCACCCATGTGATCTTTCTGACACTGCCGGATGAGGCGCACTGTGTCTGCTATCATGTGCTGGAAATGATAGATGGACACAGGCTTCATTAAACATTACAAACTTCTGGATGTTTCTGTGCAGATGCATGAAGGGTTTGTGAACTCACCAGCTTTTCAAAATTGACCAGGTTATCATGAAACGTCTTGTTGCCTTCATGAATGAACGTAATATCTAAAACAGATGCACATTTGGTTCTCATCAACAGGTATTTCAGGTAAAATGCCGGTTTTTTACATGTCAAATATGCCTGACAGAAATATGTCACAGTGCTCTCCTCACAGAGTTAGACTAGGTGTGGGATGTTGAAGTGACAATAATGAGCGCACCTTTCAGTAGCAGAGGAGGGAAGGGGATCTTTGGCGCCTTCATCTTCTTGAAGGAGTCCCTGTAGGCCTTGTGGTTCAGCGAGGGATCCTGGGAAGACAGTTTTTAAAATGAATGAGGGTAATCCTCTGGGGATGAAAGTGTGTATCTAGTGCTTGCATGCTTTGGTAGCTGAATTATAGTAGCACAAGAGACTAATGATCATCTAAAACACCTGATGTTTTGAAATGAAAAACATCTTTTTCACCACATGCACACTGAAGCATAGTTTTAATTCTGTTACAGTGGATTGTTGTCATTGTCATTTTTTAATTTCAAAACTGATATACATATATATATATATATATATATATATATATATAGAGAGAGAGTGTGTGTGTATATATTATATATATATTTTTAATCTGTTTATTGATCCCCAATGGGGAAATTACAATTTACACTCTGTGTACACAGTTTGTTAGTAATCACACACAGTCCTGAATTCACACACACACATGCTCAGGATCTATATATATACTCTAGATAATGCATGAATTACACCTACTGTAATTGTCTCCAGCTCTGAAAACAGCTTTTTAAATTTCCCAGGGATTTTCTGCAGAGAAAATAACAGATTTTTGTTTTCATATACTATGGACTTTCACAGAAAAGATGCCATAGATGAAGAAGAAGAAGAAGAAGACATCCTCACCTCCCATGTCTGACTGAGGCGGCTAACAGCTGCAGTGTTCAGGCCCATTATAATGGCAAAGAAACAGTTGAGGTTCCTCTGTGCTTTACAGCTATAAAAGATCAATGAAGCAAACAGTTCAGTCTCTTGCAGCAAACAGTTCAGTCTCTTGCAGGGGCACAGCTCATCAACACAAAAGCAGTTTATTGATCTGCCACTGGAGGGGGCAGCATACCTATTGTGAGTCTAAACACCTCACCCTCAATATTTAGGGCTGGAATTCTGTACTGTTGGCCCACAGTGTGAGAACCTGGCGTGTATCTGGTCAACAATCAATACATCTCTAATCAAAATGCAGAATAATGTGAGTAAAGCTACTAACTGGGCAGCGATCTTGATGAACTTCTTGATGAGCTGAACTCTTTTACAGAGCATTGGGCACAGCAGTACCTCTGTCATCACCCACAGCTGGACTTCATTGAAGCGCTGCAGCAGCAGCTCCAACGCCACAGTGTGGCTACTGCTACTGTGGCGGCTGAAGGTGAAATAGACAAGTTCTTGCTGTAAAAGAACAACATGTGCTCATTAGTTCAGCAGAGCGGGGCTCACGATGCTACATCACGTCGGATGTCTTTTTAAACTGTTTAGACCTTTTTTCTAAAAGAAACACATTGTGCACAAGTGTTTAGGCTGTGGGACAAACCTCGTGTATTGAGTCAAAGATGGTCCAGTCAAAGTTGGTGAGAGCAACAGCCACGTCCCATGTGTTTAAACTGAGCATGCAAGCTGTCCTCTGTTGCAGCTCTGAGTTGTCTGTGAACGGGTTCTGAAGAGGGGGGAAAGATTTTCTTTAGACATCATACCACATTTAAATATTGATGTGAACATTCAAAGACATTGTTTTTGCATGATTGCGTTATTTCACATCTTTTAGAACTGACAATGGAATTTTGAAGCTTCTAACATACAGTAACATTGCTAGGCACTTTGTCATTCCTTCTGAGCTTTTGAATGTTTTGACACGATTCTGACACCTCAGCCAGTGCAAAGTATGTTTAAGTCAAAGTGACACATTGCAGTGATATTTGTACCAGGACTTCACCCAGGTCCTTCCTGCACACATGCAGCCTCCCCACTGGCCGTACAGAATCAGGGAAAACTCGGTCCTGAGGCTGCAGAAGAAGCCTCCCTGCAGGGGAGAAAACAGATCACTAACAGCAGAATAGCCTACCATTAAATATCTGCCGGGCAGTGTGTAAGTAGCTATCAGAAGCGAGCGATAAGATTTGCTGTGCCAGGCTTCACTCTGAGGTGGCGAGTCACTGATAACAGATAATGACTTTACATAACTGGACTGTAAATGTTCTTCCTTTTAACTGTTGTCACTGGGAAGATATTTAGGTCAAATTTGTTGATTACAATTTCATATGTCTGGGCTCAATATATAACTCTGTATAGGAAAACACATTGCAAGTATGAAATATTGCGAGAAATGAAAATGTTATATAATGAATGACATGATATGGAATATGTTCAATTTCTACCTCCAGGATAAGTGACGGCCACTAGCACCAGTTCCCTCAGTGGGACATCCATCCTTTCTGCCACGGCCTGCAGCAGCTCCCGGGCCACTACCCCAGTATGGGTCCTCATACTCAGGTATGAGTCCATGGTAATATACACATGACACAGCGCTGTAACAGAGAAAATGTTTCAGTAAGTTGCACTATAGAATCCACAGCGCTTACATGACGTGCAGCTCCGACCATGTTGACATGTTAAAGATCCCCAGGGCAGAAAATTGCTGCTGGGTCCCCGTTGACCACACATCCCTACCCAAATCCTTCCTCTCCTTAGTGTGTCCCTAAGTTCCCAATGCACACAGTACACTATACATAATAGCTTCATGGTCTGGCAAGTAGTCTGGATCAACTGAAGTACATTTCTGGGATAATTGCCTAAAATTCGGCACGTGAACATGTCCCTCACCGTCCCCTCTCTGTGTTGCTGTTCTCAAACTCCCCTTCACTTAAGGAAACTTCAAGCTAGCAAGCGTCATGCTGACAATAGAAAGTTTTAAAGCAAGTCTGCTTGGTTCTTTTGAGGAATGATTGTAAAGATTTACAGAGAATATGTTAAGGGAATTTACTGTCCAACTTGGACATTTTGGGACCGATTGGTGGGGTTGCTGTGGGTGTACACACTGTGATATACTGGTAAGAGCAAATTATGTTTAACCGTCCTGTTGTCCTCATGTTTTCCTATATCAATGTTCTTTTTAATTACCCAAAATAACATGATTGATTCCACACAATGCTCTTTGGCAAGTACACATCTCTCCTTTCATTAACTTTTTATTAAATTTGATAGCTTTTGGACAAATGTAAGTGTTTTTGAAATAGTATTGACTAAAAGATGATATATTCCCCTCTGTGATTATCCATCAACATACATTCCTTTAATTTTAGTCTAAATAATTCCTAATTTCTGCTTTTCTATCTCAAACATTAGGTATAATTTCCTATAAATGAGGTTTTATTGACCATAAATTCCAAAAATAACTGTAAAACTAAAGTTAATAAGTGAGTGTTACAAAAAAAGTGACAAACATTGAAAAAAGTGTCAAAAGTGTTGAAAAAAGGGACAAAAACATTGATAAAAAGCGTCAACAAAAGTGTTGATTTTCAAATCTGACAGGAAGAAAACACAAGGGTTAAGCATCTATCCAACTAATTCAAATAGCTCACGTTACTGTATTGTGTGAACAGTTAACTTATTATCTTATGTGGCGGGGTTTTTTTGCGGGGTGAAAATGTTCACCAAAACAAGTCCAGAGGACTGTGGGGATAGGTCTGGCAATGTGAAACTATAATCCAACAGACAAACTAGTAGTCAGGTGCTGAAATAAGTAAATTATAAACGTCATCAGGTTTTCTAAATTGAAACTATTATGACACAAGGCCACAAGACTAGCTAATATTGCAGGAAGCGCCTTGCTATGAGATTTGGTGTTAAACGTATTTTTCCAGACACAGACTACGGCGGGTTATGAAAACATTTAGCACCTTCAACCAAACCAAAACCAATTGATGAAGTCGCCTGCTGCCGTCTCAATAGAGATGTCTGGATTAAGGTAACGGGACAGTGGTAGAGATGTTCTGATACCAATACCAGTATCGGTATCGCCTCTAATACTGTCTAAAACGCTGGTATTGGTACTTGGAAGTACAGGAGTTTATACACCGATCCGATACCACGTAATAATGAAAAATGAAGAAAACTTACAATAAAGTCATTTATTTGTGTTATTTTTCGGTTACATCTGACTGTCAAAATCGATTAAAAAAAAAGTTCATGTTTCACAAGGAGTTTAAACTGAGCCAAACCGACAACAAAGATAAAAATCATATCACACCCATACAGGGATAGTAGTATACAGTTGTTAAAACATTATAAATTACTGGTATTGGATCAGTACTCGGTATTGGCCAATACGCAAGTTCAGGGATCTGACGGAACCTCCCTAGTCAGTGGGAATAATTCTTTTGATCGAGTGTACTTTAACTGAAAATTATTTAAAGTGAGGACTGTGAATTATCCAGAAGTAAAAACTTCTGAGACGGATATTTCCAAACCAAAAAACAGCAGATAATGACATGGCTAGTCAGACTGCCCTTAAAAATAAGTCATCACTCAGGAATTAGCATTTCCAAACCCTCTCATTCCTTCCCTGGAAAGATTTCCATTGTTCCAATGTTCAGACTAAATGTCTCCTCTCGACAGCTTTAGAAACAGCGCATGATGGGAAGAATGTGTGAAGGATGCCGTGTTTTACGACTTACCTTCCGTGGTCACCCTCTGGGTGCCTCTGGACTGGAACCCGTTCTCTTTCAGTGCTTTGCTCTGAAAGAAGGGAAATGGTGTTTTTTTGATACACATTCACATTGCCTGCGAACACTGCGGGCATTTCGCTAGAACTACAGCGCAGGAAATGTGAGAACAATAGCTACAACACTCAATCTAATAAGTCGAAATGGGCAGTCAGCTTTGTTTAATCAGTTAATTTGGTCCTAGTGTGTTCAAGAGAACAAACACAAGGTCTACTCACTCACCTTTCTTTGGGGCGAATATTCATCCACCGTACTGGAAAAAGGACAATAAATAAATCAGTAAAGTTATAACTGTACACATTTTCTTTGGGCTGCAACTACGTTAAGTGCAAAAACAACATCACCGGTCTATAATCTATAAAGTCTATAAGTGAATGTACCTATATCTACTCCTCTGCAGTATTCAGTCCATTATTTAAGATCAGTGTCACGGTGAGATGAGAGTGCTTTGTAGATTTTAGACCTTTCAATGTGATACCTTCATTTAATCACTCTATTCTCATCAGGGAGGCCCAGCTAGCATGATGGATAGCCCTGTGTCCATTATCATCCCTCAGCTTTTACTGGGCTCTGCATCACAATAGGCATGTTGGCACAAAGCCTGCCCTAAGGGATCCCTTCCTTCTGGCCAGCAGCAGTCCTGCACTAATGAAAACCCCACTGTATTTGTCAAAACAGAGCTTGTGATGTAATTCACTCTCTTGCTCCTCAAAACAAAAAAACAGTCAATGAGCTCCGTGAATTATAAAGCCACATGAAGGGAGAGTGCAAGAGAACAAGTGGTGTTTGATTCCAAAACTTTCAGAATGATGGGACTCAAGCTTTCTTTCTTTTGCACAAAGGCCAGATCGAAGTTGACGGGAGCACATGACTAAATAAGTCTTCTTTCTATAGAAATTACACTTTTTAGCTTTTCACTCAACAGCAGATTGCCACAAATCAGTCAACCCTGTCCTCCCCTGGGGTGAGCCCGATTGTGAAAAAGCTCATAAATAGTAGAGTATGTCAGTTAGTAACGCCCTCCAAACATCCACTGCTTTAAAGGAGTGGGTGCTGCGGATCTCCCTCCCTGCTTATAAACATGAATAAGCAACACCCAGATAATGGCAGCAGAGTCAGGTTGAATTATCTGCACTGGTTTGTGAGAGGCGGCAGGTTGGGAATCCCCAGGGAGAAGATCTGATTGGAGGCTGTGGTTGAGGGAGGGGAAGGCGGACATGGGTGTGGCACTGTGTCTGGCGAGACACAATGTGATGCTTATTTTGATCAAACTGAGAAACTGTAGCAACACTTCCTCCTTCACCCACAATATTCAAGACTTTGTTAAATGTCTAATAAAGATATCTGTTTGATTGAAAGTTATATGTTTAATGTACAGCACATACATGCAATACGTAAGGCATGATGTAGAGTGAACCAGTCATTGTTGCGAATTAGAAGGACAGGGAGGTGCAGGAGGGATCTTGCATCAAGGGGTTCAATGTACCACAATCCCATGTCTATACAGAAATAGCTTAAAAAGCTGAGACTCCTTTTCCAATGTTATGGTCAACCCCTAACTTCTATGTACTGTACTTTAAACATGGCCAGAAATATGTGGGATTATACTTATGAGTTTAAAATTATGTGTAGAAAACTAGTTGTGGAGCATTTTTTCTTTTCATGTAAAGTGACATTTCTGACAGCTCGTCATCATTAAAGTCCCAAAATTACTGTAGTTTCTCAATTTTAGAGATTCAACATGAAGAGCTCCATGACCTTCATCTTTCTGTGCAAAACAACCCAGAACACTGCAATTACTCTTCAATTTCTGAATGCAGTCATTGATGAGAGGCTAAATAAAGACACCAAGCAGAGAAGCAGCTCTTTCTTTGCAATCAGAAACCAGCTACTGTCTCTGCTTCTTTTCAGACCTGCAGCAGTCATAGTTGCTGTTTTACACACCCAGATTACCCTGGTGACTTGTACGACTATGCAGTGGTCACTCACTCTCTGCGATGCAGCTGGTACAGTTTCTGCAGTTCCCTCACATCCGTCTCCAGGGCTGGGTGCTCATAGAGATCATCCAACACGTAACGGTACAAAGTCTGAAAGGAAATGTCAATTTTCGTTTCTCCCATATTAAGATCACCTCACGCCCAGTTTCCACCCTTTCCCTAGTACATCCTAATCCCTACCTTCATAAAGCGTTTGACATGCTCATCTTCCCTCAGGAAGTCTTTGCACAGGGCCATCCACTGTGACACAAGGTGGAGGACTTTTTGTTTCCTTTCCAGGACCTCTTTCCTGTCCTCTTTCCCTCTGTATCGCTTGGTGCAATAGGTGGGATTCGGTTAAGGCTTCAGCACAGATGGAGAATGAGATCTGTTTGCTGACATCAAATGTAGGATACAATGAAGCATGCATATAGCAAGTGTGTAATGCTGATTCAAGAACAGGCTAGCAAGATGAACACAGTTGAGTGAAATAGAGCTGATTGTACAGCAGAAAGCAGTTATGTTTTAGTATAAAACATTTATCTCTGTCTGTAGCGTTCACTAGAGAGGAGTACGTGTGAATCTTTGTTATAATGTTTCAGTGTTCAAGGATATTGTCCCAGTAGAGCTTGGCATAAATCACTGGTTGACATGAACACTGGGTAGGTCAGCAGGAAATCATCCAGAAGTGTATCTGCAAAGAAAAAACACAATATTGACAATGGAGAAACGATGGTACAGTTTCTAGTAATACAACTTTTAAAAAGGTTTACAAAATATATCGCAGAAAATTAGATGCAGCTCAAGGTACAAATCCTACACACACACACACACACACACA
>NC_048412.1:14815490-14936664 GCF_013103735.1 Etheostoma cragini | reverse complement strand
ACACACACACACACACACACACACACACACAGCCTCACTAGTTTGTAATATGTTACATGATGCTGCAGGGCGAGGTACACCAGTGATCTTGACAACTTTATGCTTAATGTTTGCTGAGTTGCACATACAGTAGGCCTGTTCTTTTAATTGAGATGGCAGCTCGGTTTCAGCTTTTCCTATTCCTTCTAAATAACACCAGAAGGAGACCTCATTCTTTGCTGTCAAATATCGGTTAACAAGCACTAAGCAGAGAGATTTCAGAGGAGAGCATAACATGAGAGATTCTTTTCAAGGGCACATCATTCTTATTGTCAGTATTAGATAACAACTTGTGCTGAAACCACTGAGGATTCTTTTGTTCCATTATGCTCGAACAAGTTCAAACAAGCCGTATTGTCAATACCACGCATTTGCTATTGCAGGCTATTAGTATAGAAAAGCCAATAATGTGTCTGTTGACTCATTGACCTCTGATTAAGTTTGTTTTTTCTATTTTGATTATCTTGCAAACAGAAAAGAAAATCTGATACTGCTTAGCCATCGTCCTAATGTGTTTACAAGGAATAATTTCTGCCACTGTATCCTTGTGTGAATTCCTCCCAAGGTTACCCATGGGTGTTTCTGTAAATTGATTAAATCCAAGCTGGCCAAATAGATCACCAGCTTACTTTGACAAGTTCCCTTAACAGGGGATGTACGGACTAACATTTATTTTTTAACCATGATAAATAAAGACTAAACCACACTGTCCAAGGGGTAAAAAGAAAGAGGAAAACTTTATAAATGCTATTAGGGCCAACCTCCTCTCAAGCCATCTGTAAGTGTGTCTCATAGCCAGAATTGTAAATTCTCCCCTTTAATTTCACACTAGCTTCCCCGGGCCTTTGTGTGCGTTCTGGTCCACGGGACTTGCTGACATCATTATGTTAATCCGTGCAGAGCAGCTGTGGATGCATCGCTCACTGCTTATGAGAGGTTACACACTCATATACACATGTAGCTCCCATAACAGAGTACAGTAACGCACCTGAACACAAAGTCAGAAAAACAATATTCCCCCCCCCCGCGCGTTCCTCCACACAGATGTTCAATATGCAGTCACATTGCTGTGTATTTATGACTTTCTCCAAGCTATTTTAACTGAAGCCCATTCTCATTGGTAGCATCTTACCTACCACTCCCCAGGCTTTACACTCTGCAAGTTTTTGGAAGTTGGAAAAACAGTATACATATTTAATTCCATGACCAAAAGTCATGTTCTCAAGTTTTTCTTGGTAACACAGCACAAAAAAGCAGGGAAATGTCCTTTGGAGTAGCTTTAATCCAAACAGTTTGGCATAGGATAAGTTTGCCTCTCTGACCCAGACAAAGTAATGCATTAATGGTGCTGTATAAATAACATTTAACAGTATGTTTGATTTGTGAATCCTACACATCACAATATTTAAAATGTTCAGTTATCATCAGTAGTTGGCCTCGATCAGAGAAGTGAATGTAGAATGTAAAGAAATCAGAGATTACTGCTTTCTGGCGCCAGAGCCAACATCTTTTTGTGTATATTTCTCTTTCTGAGGAAATGCAGAATGGATACATTTAGATTGTCAATCTCCTGTGAAATCACTCCCACTGTCAATCCACCTGACGTCCCTTTTTGTATTTCAATAAGTGTTCGTAAAATTGATCTATGCCACCTTTGAAATAAGCATGTTAATGTGTCACTTATTGGCTCAGTAAGCATCATAAGACAGCCTCTTGGTGTAAAAGCCTTGAATTATATTGCAAGTCTGTATTTAAACATTTTTGTTTTTATGTCTGATGACTAAATGTGATGTTTTCTACTACATCTCAGCACATGGTGCCTCAGTAAGAGAGCTGCAACATCCCCTCATTAAAAACACACTGCTACACAATGCTAGCCCACAGAAGGAAACGCTAGCATATAAGAGCTCAGTGTACATACTATTGCATTGGTCCGTGCTTGCTTTTTCTCAAACACGCCCGTGGTGCTTCCAGAAAAGTGCCATCTCTGGCAAAAAAAGCTCCTCTGCATTCTTAATGTTGTGTACTGAGTATAGATGGAAGCAAGTGCGACCATGATGAAAATGCCTTTCTAATGTGCTGTACAGCATGTAAGTCATAAACACAACATCAATAACCCGCTGCTACCATAAGTCATGTTGCTGCACAGTCTCTCTGAGCCATCTTTGAGAAGAAGACCAAACACGGTAGCTTGGTGGATGTTCAAATAAATCTCTTTTTGATGAAGTCAAGGATCTCGTGCTATCATGCTTCTGGTGAGCTAAACCTCCAAGGGAACTAGCACTAGAGCATGGGAGCTTCAGTAGCCACACAGAGAGCAGAGAGAGCCAAGGCCAGCAGGAGTGAGACTATGAAACATTACTTAGTGCAGATTATTGCTCTTCCAATTTCGTTCTTTCTTCTTTTTTCTCCTCAGGTCTCTGGCTTTTTGACCATGCCCTCAGCAACCTGCTCTGATCCACAGCTCCCTATGAAGGCTTCCCTTCAACCTACTCATTGCAAGGTGAGCTAATAGTGAATAAGTTATCAAGCCTACCGGACCTGAAGGATGTTTTTAAAAGGTTAGGAATAAAAGGAAGGTATAGAAGGATGTCTTTCCCATGTACCCGCTAATTCAGCTCCATATTTCACTTAATTTGTTTTTAATTTTTTTATTTGTTTCAGATTCTATGACAAACAACATGATTATTCAAGTATAGAAATTAAAAGATGGGATAATATTTCACTTTACATCAATGTTAAATACTCAATCATAGCAATACAATATGGGAATCAACATTTAACATAACTCTCTGTGCATGTAAAATGCAGCATCTTCCAACTGCAGACACATCTCCCCAGAGGACATTTAGATCAATTTCATTCATTTCCTCATCAGAATGAGTAACGATCTCTGGTATGGGGTTAGCCTGCCTCCATCTCCAAAAATCTGCATCCCCCTTTTCTTCCCTCCTTGTTTCCCCTTTTCTCCACTCTACAGTCTTTCTCTCTATTAGTTTGACTCTGCGTGTCTGACTGTGCTACAGCTCTCAATCATCATCTTTCCAGCTCAAACAACGGGAGTCTTCTCTGCCTTGGCAACAGTGTCACATTACCATGTACCTGCTGGGATGAGAGGAAATGTGTTTATTTGTCATCGCTGTGAGGCTAGACTGCATGCCACACTGTTTGATATGGCAGTACTCAAAAGATATGAGCAATGTTTATCTCCGACAAAGGCTTTTAAATGGCTTAAAGTTAGTGCGATTCTGGGAATGATAACCCATGATTAGCCCATTAATACCGCCCAAAGGGGGCTGTTGTCCCAGCTCCTCTGCGAGAGACTAGAGGAGTGGGGAGAGTGTGAAAGGAAAGGTAAAGGGAGTTATTTCTGTCTCTTCCTTTCTATCTATGTTTCACAAACACACAGACATACCAGTGGACTTACATCAGCTCACATGCTTAAATATACCATAGTCATGAAGTTGTCTAGGTACCATCCACCAACTAAATATTCTCCTTTTTTTTCATCTTATGCTTTCTGAAATACAAGACAATGCTTATTCACACACTGAAAAAAACGCATTAAGGACAACAGGGATGAGAAAGGTGTTTTGGGAATTTAAAGTATGCATGCTGACCTGACTCTTTGTCCTGTTTTGTCCCTTGCTCGTCGTCTAGTGTCAGGTCATTCAGCAAGTGCTCCAGGATCTTCTCTGGGGTCCCTGATACCACCACGTACCTGTCGGACACAACAGAGTCAGTGGACGAGTCTTCCTCGATAGAGGACAGAGAGCGGCTGCTGCTCCATTCCTCCTCTCCCTCTGTCCCCTCATCGTCTATGTAGCGAAAGTAGGGGACGTCAAAGGTGGGCATGGTCACCGGCTCTGCCCGGCTGGTGCTGTCACTGCTGCTTCCCTCGGAGCCCTCCTCATCATCCCCATCCTCCTCCTGCTCCACCAAGGCAGCATGCAGCAGCCTGCCCTCCTCCTGTCGCAGGTTCGGCGGCTGTGGCCGAGATCCCATCCTTGCAGAGTCCCTGTGCCCTCACAACGGCAATGTTGCCGTGGTTACTGCTGCCCCTTTTACCCATCCATCCATCCACCTGCAGCTGCCACAGCCCAGGATCCACTGCTATCTATCCCTTAAGCACAGTGAGGGATTCCGGTATGTTCACAGCTGAAAAGGCTCCTGAATGACTTGCATGAGAAGGCAGCCAGCAGAGCTCTGCCTCACAGTCCCATGCTGCTTACTTATATGTATTTAATGCAGTCATTTCTGTGTTGGGAGTTGTGATGTAAGCATGCCTGTGTGAGTGAGTGTGTGATCCAGAGAGACAGAGAGGGGGAATGATGTGGGAGAGAAGTAGACAGTGAGGGAGGGAGGGAGGGCATCAAGAAAGGAGGGGAGTGGAGAGGCTTACCTCCTGTTCCTAGCCTCCTCTCTCCCTCCTCCCCTTGCCGATGCAGAGAGGGCTGGCTGCTCTGACGATATTCTCTGGAGAACCAGCACATCGTGGCCCCTCTCCCTCAAACACACGCGGGCTGCCTCGTCACTCTGGGGCTGGACAGAGAAAGAAGGGGGGAGGGAGGGATGTGTGTGTTATCACCAAGGAGATTCCCCTGTATTTTCTCCCTCTCACACAAATCACCACTGATTTCCATCATAATACTCTGACAAAGCCAGCACTGTAAATGAAATAGAATTTCCATATATACAATTATTCCGTCCTTATCGGTGGAGCCCATTCAGGGATTAACATAAAAGACTCGCACAAATGTTAATTACCAATTCCAATGTAGAGCCTAATAAATTATGGGTGGTGTCTAGAGACAATCTATTTTCAAGCTGTCATAAGGTTAAACTTAGTATGCACCAAAAATGGTTCACTGGTTCAGAATTTAGTTTAAAATCACATGGTAAGTCCTTGTCTCAATGACCACGATGAGGTCTTTTAAGACATGTATCCTCATTTAGCTTACTGTCTCCTACTCCCTCTTTTTCTCTCTCTCTCTCTCTTTCTCTCGCTCTCTCTAACTGATCAGTTTTTTGACTAATCTACTAATCCCACAAGGGGTATCCATGTAGGTATGTGTTTAAAAATATTTCTCCCATCATATTTGTTACATCATATTAAAAGACAATACCAAGCAAATATAATCAGGGATGTGAAGTACATCCACCCACTTTGAGTCCCACATGCATACTGTAGTTTGATGGGTGTGATGCCGTACACTGGTCGACCTGGACATTCACAAACTTTTCAATAATTATTTAACTTTTGTAGCCCTTCATGTCTGCTGCCTGCCTCCTCACCCACACACGTTCCAGTGACCACATCACCCCGGTCCTCCAGAATCTCCAGTGACTCCCTGTACCCCAACGCATCACAAAGCCCTCCGTTACCAGGCCCTTTCCAAACCCATAGACTAGCTCCACCACCCCAGTGTCCTCCGTAACCTCCCCACCTCTGACACAAACCTTGTCTCTCCATAACTCAGAACCAGGCACCATACCTGGGTGTGACAGAGCTTTCACCATCGCATCCCCTTCCCTCTGGAACTCCCTACCTATACACATGCGTGACTGTGCTGACCTGGACACATTCACTTATCTAAACCTACCGCTTTTGATTTGTCTTCAGCCTCTATTTCATCCGCTGTTATTTGCTGGTTTAATTGTTTGAGTTGATTTTTAAATGCTTGTTGTGTCTGTTTTATTGCTTCATTTGTTTTAAATGTGCTTAATGTACTGTTTTTTATCGTAAAGTGTCTTTGAGTACCTTGAATAGTTATTATTAGTATTTTTGTATTTTTTAATGGCTTGTTGCAGCATCATTGGCATATAAAGATGGCTGTTAGCTTGACAATGGAGGGTCTGGATCAGAGATATTGGTCTTAATGAGGAGTTAACTGTATAGTGCACGCACATGCATCCTGCATCAGCTACACCCTCCCTCTACACCCCCACTCTCGTCAGCCATCAGTCAATGCAACACAAGCCTCTGTGCATGCAATTAGCCAGGCAGACAGTCTGGAAGTGGTTGCAGTTTTCTTCCCTAATTGCCTTATGCAGAGAAGCATCCAGGACCCTTCAGCTAAGCATGACTTCCTGGCACATTAGCACTTATCTGTGATCTCTGGACATACATATACATGAACAGACTACTGTAGATTCACAACCAAGACATACACAGATGAATATACTAACACAACACGCAACCACGCTCATACAACAAAGACACAACTGTGTCTATCAGTGAGCCACATTTTTAGCATTAACATTAAACAGACTGGCTGTGACATCTATAAACGGCGGAGATTGTTTACAAAGCTTCAGAAAGTACCATTAATGGCAATGTTTGCTAGCAGTTACTTCAGTGCTGTGATTCATGACTCTGAGCGAAGTTTACATGTCAACTTATGAATTTATTTGTTCACTATCACACATGTATGAAAATGGTTTTTTTTTATGTAGTCCTACTTACGGGTGTGTCCTGTGTAATAGCAGACTGTATTATCCTGTCACAGGACCACAGTGGGGCATAAGGTTAGGAGCGTGACGAAAAGAAAAGAACTAAAAGATTCCCAGAAAAGGAAAGCTGTGCTGATTAGCTTCCTGGTTCTTGGGAAAAAGACACTGGTGGTCAATCTTTATCAAGACATGACTTACACTGTGTACTCTTTAAAGTACGCTGTTTTTGTCCAATTAAGAACAACAAAGATGAATTCTTGTATATAATGTCACAGTGTACTGTTAACGATTCAAACAAACAATCCTTTCCTCACAATGAATTATTGATGCTGCTGCTGCAGGCCACTACTTAGTGTGCACTGGGCTTTGTGGTTACCAGTTTTCCACTAAAACACAATCAGATCTTTAGAGTGGATGCTTGTAATGAGACCAAGTGCCAGGGCCAAACAGTTCCTACCATTGGCTGGAGGTGACCTCTACTCACAGCTACCACCAAGTCCTCCCAACATGGACACTGTCAGCAGAAGAGTAAACTCTAGTTATCAAGCCTCTGCACAGTCATGTCATGTCATGTCCCGCCCAATGTTTACTTTACAAATGTCTCTTTCAGGGTTCCAGATGCATTCCTCTAACTGGAGGAACACTGTCTCTATGTCTCTGTGCTGTTGCATCTGGTCTGGGGCGCATGGTGTGAAACAGTTCATACCATTTGGCCTAAATTCCTCTCAAGGAATAGCGTAGATCATACAGAATAGTAAGATGAGGAGGAAGAAAAAGATCAAAGATTCATACATCAGTGTTGTTTTCAAAGAACGCTTTGATGCAAATGCACTTCATTATCTCCAGTGTTAATCAGCTGTAATATAATGTAAACAAGAATATGTGCATGTACACATACAAATATATTCAGCTCTGTGTGCTTCACGCATTGACAGAGAACAGCAGCACTATGTTCAGATAGACAGAGATAAGGAAAATAAAGTTGATGAAATAATGTTATGTAAGGTGTAGGAAAAGTGTCAAAAACAACCAATGCTCATGCATATATCAAATGGGTTTTTACAGCAGAATGAATTATCTATGAATAGTTTGATTTTATCTTTTCTCCAAATTTAAGGAGATTTCATAACATTCATGATGTCCCTCTTCCAGAATCTCAAAACTTTCACGGGCGTGCAGTCTACTGTATGTTAGGCATCCATGTTTACACCAGCTGGGATTTAGCTCATTTCTAACCTCTTTGATGTCTAGGCTTAGACATTTGTAAAAATCTCATGTAATACAGTATATGCATTGTAGCATCATTGGATTTTGTTAAACCACTCTACAATATAGAAACAGATAATCTCACATTATCTTAATATTTAATGTCAAGTATTAAATACAAGGTCAGCATATCTGTCGATTACAGAAAAGATTACATAAATGATATGCAAAAATGCCATTGGAATACTTTTAAATTCACAATATGAGAAACTTTGCACAATGAATGTTACTAAACAACAAAGTTAAAACAGATTAGTGTATTAACCAGTCTAACATTTGATTATACGCAGATTGGCAGTGGCTTGGTGCAGACGAAAGGTCATTATACGGAATAACAACATCAATAAGGAGATCCAGCCTTGTGTTTTCAGAAAAGGTCAGTGAACCGATGCACTGGAATCCACCCTAAAATCATACAATGTCTTGGCATGGTGGTGTGGCCATTTGCGTCAACTTTTCCTGCCATTGTTGCTCAGGTCAACACACACATAAAGCCGGCAGGAAGGGAGAAGCTGAGCCCACCATGAGGTCAGCTAATCAGACGTCTCCTACGCAGCCAACTGGCAGGTGATGTAATGTTTTAACAAAGTGTGCAGGCCAAACTGAACACTCAGTACCTGCACTTATGTTTTCAAGGATACTGCCATACTGACCACACAACTGTACTCTAAACATATGTAACGTTTCTGTACTGACATTGTGACTGTAAATAGACCTAGCCGTTGTTGAAATGAATGGATACAATGCATTTATAACACACATTTTTTATGCATAGGATCGAACTCTACATTGTACTGTTGTGAAATCTTTTTTGCAGCAATCTAGAAACTTTTTGGGGTATGTTTAATTGAAGAGAGCTTTTTGTAGCCTGGAAACATTCATCTTCAGAGAAAGCAGAGGCACTATGGAATGTATGGAGGCCAATAAAAACAGTCGGCAAATTAAAAGCAGTTTGATGGATGGAACACTGCAGGGAATGCGATAAATGATGCTTAGACACCAAGCCCAAAGAACAGCAGCATAGAACACAGTATAAATCTGACCATAAGGGACTAATGTTCTCAAACTGAAAATTTTAAGGATAAAGCATGCTAATTGAGTAGTGTTCACGATGTCAGAAATCTCATAAGCAGCTTTATGTTTTTGCTGTCACAAGCCCAAAGCTAGCTGCTCAGGGAAATGCATCAAGCAGTGTAGCATTTCATACTGAAGCTGTGGTTCTATATCTGGATACTTATGAATGTAGTTAGTAGGATAGTAAAATAAATTACATTTAAAGTGAATGTTCTAACTGCAGCAGTGCTGTTGTGTATCTCACCTCACTTGTCCTCTCTGGGCCCTTGCTGTGGGTCTGCAGGAAACGGTAGCCATCCTTGGCCAGTCTCTGGACCATCTCCAGTCTGGACAGGTCTTCTTTTTCATGAAGGATACACATGCCACCCTGCTGCAGCCCCGGGGGCACAGAGAACATGTACCTCAGGCCACAGTCCCACGACATCGCTGGCTCACCTACCACTGGCTGTCCACGAGGCAAAAGAGCAGGACTTCTGCCTGTGAGCTCAAAAAAAGCTGTACGACAAAGTGAGCAGCTCAAGAATGAGTGTATGAACTGTATGTGTTTCTGCTTATGCTCTCCAGGTGATTTACAGTGTCTTCTGTCACTGCAGCCAAAGTACATCCCAGTCGCCGAAAACCTTGGTCAGCACAGTGGCGGAGAGGCACACGCACGTAACAAGGACTTCACTAGTTCACTCCAGGTATCTCCCTGTCCTTGGCTTCACTGAGAGTGAGTGACAAATCCCCCCTCTCTCTGTTCTTCCCTTGCTTTTCACCACTGGAGAGGGGTGTGAGTT
Source organism: Etheostoma cragini (assembly GCF_013103735.1). Taxonomy (NCBI): domain Eukaryota; kingdom Metazoa; phylum Chordata; class Actinopteri; order Perciformes; family Percidae; genus Etheostoma; species Etheostoma cragini. Next base: position 14,927,053 of record NC_048412.1, on the reverse strand, counting down.
AGGAACACAGTGAGTTCAGGAAACATCTGGTGAGTCTGACAGCCCCAAAAAGGAAGTTTCAAAATCTCCCAAAAGCAAGGGAGAGCCTAGGACTGGGCAGAGTACATTACACTTGAAGGTCAAACACTTGTTTGGGTGGAGATGTGTGAGGACATTTAAGGTCATTCAGGCGCAAGAAGTAAAACAAAATTGAACTGTTGTTTTTAGTCTGAATGAATAAAATGCAGGAAATTAACTGAGAAGCAGCTCTGAGAATATAAGCATACACTCTGTAATTTTGCTAACCAATTACATGTGAACTGATTATCTATGGACTATTACTCAGACAAATAACAATCAATTTAAAGACACAAAATCGTGCTGGGAAATAGGACTGGCATGTTTTATAGGCCAAACTGTTTGTAGATTTAGGACTTAATCTATTGATCAGCCTGTAACAACAAATCAGTTTAAATCGTTTGGTCTCTAAAATGTCAGAATTTATGATTTTTTTTAAACTTTTGCTTGGAAAACGAATTGATTATTCAAATATTTGCTAATTTCTTTTGTTGATCAAACAACCAATTAATTGACAGACTGTTTTATTATAATAACAGCAAAACATAATCCGAGTGTAACTCTAATACCACTTTTTTTTTCTTAATAAGCTGAAGCCTTCAAAGTACCCTGGAGTTGTCATGCCTAGTGGTGCTGTAGAGCAAAGCTTTGTTGAGCTGTCCTGTTGGATCTTGTCTTCCGCGAGCACAAAGTGCCTGTTTTTATTAAAGATCATCGACTTTTCAGACACTAATTAAATGAAGCTTGTCAGTTGCTTAACGTAATTACAGAAACACCAGCATTTGACCAAGATAAAGCAAGGACATTTATCCTCCGTCTAAACACTTTATCTATTAGCATTATAACTGTTTCCCCTCTGTCAGCAGTGTGATGCTTGACTGGGTCCTTCCAAAGCCATTCAATTGTGCTGCTGTTCCGAACTGCTGACACAGCAAACTGCAGAATGAGAAAAGGTCTCTTCTCTTGGTGTAATTTCTCTTTCATGTGAAGTTGAGATCCATAATTCCACAATGCTCTTTTGTTCTTTCAATTAACTGATTGGGAAAAAGCCAATTGCATGTGTTGTAACATACAGCATATACTGTATAGTATACTGTATACATACAGTACAGGCCAAAAGTTTGGACACACCTTCTCATTCAATGCGTTTCCTTTATTTTCATGACTGTTTACATTGTAGATAATCACTGACAGCATCAAAACTATGAATGAACACATGTGGAATTATATACTTAACAAAAAAGTGTGAAATAACTGAAAACGTGTGTTATATTCTAGTATCTTCAAAGTTGCCACCCTTTGCTTTTTTGGTAGTGCTGCAAATCCTTGGTGTTCTCTCAGTATGCTTCATGAGGTAGTCACCTTAAATGGTTTTCACTTCATAGGTGTGCCTTGTCAGGGTTAATTATTATTAATGAATCAGTTGTGTTGTGCACAAGTCAGGTTGATACACAGCCAACAGCCCTATAGGACAGCTGTTAGAATTTGTGTTATGGCAAGAACCAATCAGCTAAGTAAAGAGAAATGAGTGGCCATCATTACTTTAAGAAATAACGGTCAGTTGGTTCGGAAAATTGTGAAAACTTTGAATGTGTCCCCAAGTGCAGTCGAAAAAAACATCAAGCTCTACAACAAAACTGGCTCACATGAGGACTGCCCCAGGAAAGGAAGACAAAGAGTCTCCTCTGCTGCCAAGGAGAAGTTCATCTGAGTCACCAGCCTCAGATATTGCAGGTTAACAGCAGCTCAGATTAGAGATTAGATGAATACCACACACAGTTCTGGCAGCAGACATCTCTAGAACAACTCAGAGGAGACTGCGAATCAGGCCTTCATGGTCAAACAACAGCTAGGAAACCACTGCGGAGGAGAGGGAACAAGCAGAAGAGATTTGTTTGGGCCAAGTAACACAAGGTATGACATTAGACCAGTGGAAATTTGTGCTTTTGTCTGATAAATCCAAATTTGAGATCTTTGGTTCCAACCGCCATGTCTTTGTGCAGAAAAGGTGACCGGATGGATTCTACATGCCTGGTTCCCACCATGAAGCATGAAGGAGGAGGTTTGATGGTGTGGGGGTGCTTTGCTGGTGAACTTGTTTGGGATTTATTCCAAACTGAAGGCATACTGAACCAGTATGGCTATCACAGCATCCTGCAGCGACATGCCATCCCATCCAGTTTGCGTTTGGTTGGACCATCATTTATGTTTCAACAGCACAATGACCCCAAACACACCTCAAGGCTGTGTAAGGGCTATTTGACCAAAAAGGAGAGTGATGGAGTGCTGCGCCTGCACAGTCACCAGACCTGAACCCAATTGAGATGGTTTGGAAGGAGCTGGAACGCAGAGTGAAGGCAAAAGGGCCGACAAGTGCTAAGCATCTCTGGGAACTCCTTCAAGACTGTTGGGAAACCATTTCAGGTGAATACCTCTTTAAGCTTATCAAGAGAATGCCAAGAGTGTGCAAAGCAGTAATCAGCGCAAAGGGTGGCTACTTTGAAGAATTTAGAATATAAGACATTTTTCAGTTATTTCACACTTTTTTGTTAATTACATAATTCCATATGTGTCCATTCATAGTTTTGATGCCTTCAATGATAATCTACAATGTAAATAGTCATGAAAAAAAGAAAACACATTGAATGAGAAGGCGTGTACAAACCTTTGGCCTGTACTATATATATTTTAAAAAATTATAGTATATAGTAATTATAGTAAACCTAGCCCCTGTGATACTGTCTTTTGTCAGTAGTATATTCTATACTCTATATTCCTTCTGAGTGAATGTTCCTTAGTGAGACAAAGCAGTGAGGACAACTCCAGCTTTAATTTGCTACCACTGACCCAGTTTCTCAAGTAAATGAATTGCAAAGTGAAATTGCCTAAAGTCAGACTTGTTAGCAAGCTTGCTCTTATTCCGTTGTCTTTAACCAGGGACTACCATGACAACCAGGGGAGGTACACTGTAAGTACAGGCCTACAGGGCTGCAAAAGAGTTCAAAAGTGATGAAACTCTATTGAACATGTTACTGCATACCCTTTCTAAAATAACACCCGGTAAAGTAGGCCCACAGAAATTCAACAGCTGCACACTCCCATAAAATGAAAGAACGTACTAAACAACAGGAACAGTGAAATCATCGCATACAGTAGTGTATGAATAATGAACATAGCATATTTTCATGCTTTAATACCTCACTGTAGATGTCAAGCACAAATCAAAGTTGCACACATTAGTCAAGAGAAATGTAATCCCTGGTAGTATGGGGTTCCATTTGTGCCAAAAGTATGTCAATGTGTCTATGTGTCATTTTCCAGGTATTTGTGTCTGCTCCGTTTTTGCCAAAATTAAGGTGACATTACTGTCTATGTTTTGACTTCCATGTATATATGTGTCTGTTTACTGTCTATGTCTGCCGGTTGCGCGCACGGCTCAACTTTTGTCTGTGTCAACTCAACTTACTCCTGTCGTCTTGCTGTGTCAATGCTGACAGTGTCATGACTATGTGTTGTTTCAATCTGTTATGTCTTCACTCTCGCTTTGTGTTGTTGCTACGCGTCGTGTCAGTCTGTTGTTAGCAAGCGCTAGCTATTAACATCTTGTCATATGACTATGTTGTCTTGCTGTGTCAATGCATGGCAGTGTCGGGACTTGTTTCACTCTGTCGTTTCTTTGCTTTGTGTGGTTACTATGCGTCGTTGTTAGGGTTAATTTATAGAAGGCTTCTAGTGTCAGTGTATTGACCATGCAGTGGCTGCTTGTGCTTCTCCAAAGAACACAGTGAACGCCGCCACATCAGAGCGTCAAAGCGGCATGCCATTATTATCCCATCTGAGCAATTATTACAAATTATTTTCAAACGGCTTTACACATTAATAACAGCGATCAGAATATGAGGAAAGTTGGCTAAATGCAATCTGAATGGGCTGCAGTATAGGCTATTTATAAAATAACAGTATTGATAATAAATCTAATGGCCTAAAGTTTAATTCTTTTCACAAAATAAACACAAATACCAGGTCAACAATGGTCAATGTAAAATCCATTGTAACATAACAATAGCCAATTTGTTTGTCTCTCATAACCAGATCTCAATAATTACAGTTTGAGGGCTTTTTCCTTAAGTAATGTTTACTCAACTTCAAAGTTTACTGTACAACGCAATGCAATTTGGCCACAAGTTGCCAATTCATTTTTAAAAGTTACAGTATACATACCCTGATTAAAAAGTACATTTGTGACTAGATTTTATTCTATTAAAAACCTCTGGTCTTCATTTTGTAACGTTGTCTTTGGAGTAAAGAGGGGAAAATATGGGGTTATTCTGTAAAGAATGAAGGTAGATAACAGCAGAGGACACATTATCATAGAGAGGCTCTTAAATGAGTCACTGAAGGGAAAAAGGCCACCATTTTAGGAAGTAAGGATCAGGCACACACAAATCTGCTTTGTGAAAATTATTTTGTTCACAGTCAGATATTTAATTTTTTTTCTCCGGTTCATCTACTGACAGAACTGAAGAAGTCCCATATTGGCACCAAGGTGGCGCTAACACCAAAACATATTTCACTGACACTCACCCTATGCTAAACTGATGATTGACAGCAGTGTTTAAGCAAAATCAAATAACCCATTTTCAAATTTCGTCACCACCAGTCATAAGAGACTGATATCTGAGTGTTTGTTCGCTTCATTTTACAAGAACAATGATTAGTCTAATTTTGTTTTCTTTTGGCTTTTGCTAAAGCAACAATCAGCGGTTTGATGCATCAGACAATACAACCTTTATTTACCAGCAGACCCAACATTTTCACCAAATACATCAGCTATTTGCTGGGCCAACCTCTGGGGAATTGTCCCAGCTGCACAAAATAAACAATCAAAACTAAATTATGTAGTAGTAGTGTGAGTGCAGTTTTGCAGATTGAACAGTTTGGATGTATGTGTTTGTGTGAGACCACAGGCAGCACACATCCCAGGACCTGTCAACCTTGTCATCACAGTTCTGGCCTTCCATCGACGCTTCATGGCAAAACCTGGAGAGGGAGAAATTGAACAAATAATAATCACGCTTCAGAAGAGCTTAAGATCAAAGAAGACATTACTGAACAGCCAGTCAGCATAAAAGTACCCAACCTAGAAGGCTTAAACTTTGCCAACTGTGCAGACATTTTTAGACATTAAAAATAAAACATACAGCCTCACGTTGATCATGTTTGAGCTGCCTACATGGTAAGTGGGAAAACCGCTTTGTGCCGGCCTGCATAAAAAACGATGAGGCATATTTGTGCTAAGTATGAAGCCAAAATGAGAATTTAGGGCTTTTACACTGGCAAGTATGTGAATCATATGAAGCATATCAAACATCCACTTTCAAAACAAAAGTATGTCACAAATTCATAGGAGGCTAGTAGAGGTGGGTAATAATTGCTGGCCTTCACAGCTTTAGATCTTCTCATTCCCTTTCAAATGGAACCCCACATGGTAGCCTAGCGTTCTTTCAGACATGCAACTTATTTTTGGAGACCATGGTGGGGACATGTCTGTCAAAAGATGTCATGTGCAATTATAACACTGGTTTGTAATTTATGTAACTTATTTATGAAATGTAAGTCATTTCATGAAATGTATGTGCTTATGAAATGATTGTGCTTTCAAATTTGTTTATATCATTTTGTGTGTGTTGTTGTACTGTATGTCTTGTTCCACAACATTTACAATAAATTTCAATAATTTTCACGGTGGGGACAGAATAAAGAGCTGATATGACTTCATAGGGGCCTTAAAGGACCATAAACAGCATATGCTATGCTACTGTCTCCTGCTTTACCTCTGCGTAAGACCAAGATATCGGTGTTTCTGAAACACTACAACTTTGGAAAGATTATAGAGACTATAGAAACTCTGAGGATTAAGATAAAGTGGAAAGATACTGTGTGTGTGTGTATTGTGTACTTCTCACTTCTATGGTAATAATGTACAAAGGCTTTAAACTTCCCTAGCTGGCATGGTGATGACCATTTAATGTGACATTGACCTCTACTGGCCACAAAAAGCCATTACATTTGCTTGTGGATACTGTACTTTCCTTGGCTTTGACATGATTATGTCCTCAACATTTATATATAGTATACATGTATTATCTTTTCCTCGCAACATTTCTCTTCATACAGTCTCCCCGTAACATATGCATACGTATGGCTATTTCTGCTAACAACCTTTAGGCTATAGCTTTGTGGGTGCTACATATTACTCCGATTGACAATGAATCAACATCTCCTGTGGTAGGCTACTATACCTCAGGTTGTATAAGCGTAGTAGTATTTGGACTGCAAGTTCAGTTACTATTAAAGGAAGTTGACAGCTAAATCTTTGGTATCCCTTTGGGGGTTAAAGAATTTATGTACACATATGCAAACTCCACAGGGGCAGACAGTATCAAACCAAGTGGCTATTTTATTCATATGAAAAACATTGGCGTGTCAGGCTGTAAATAGTGCCAAATGAATTTACAATTATAAATTGAATTTGATTATTGAGTGTAGTGTAGTTTGTGTAGCACACTCATTGATATTACATAATTTATAAATTAATATTCTGATCAGAAGACTTGAGGCCCAAGAGTATCTTCAGTCATCTTTATTATCTTAATTACCAGTCTGAAAAAATAGGACAACATATACAGAAAATTCACAGGAAAAGTATACAAATATATTGAGATGTGTTGATGGTTGTATGACAAAAGTTTAAACTTGGATGTTTTTCCACTGTACACGAAGGAAATGTGAAAACATACAGTAGCTGAGAGTAATTCCTAAGTCATATACCCAACAGTGTTCTTGGTTGAGGTAAGGTCATGTTTAGTTCATCAGAACTACAAAAGAATAAATGCAAAGTGTAATACAACACTGGCAATTGCAGTGATCAACATTTGCTGTCAACATACAGTATAGGTATTACTGATTTCAAACATGTCAAAAAATGAAGATTGCTTTCATCTTGGATTTTTATAAAACTATTAATATCACTCTTTATATGGGAAGGAAATAAAGTGTGGACACTATTTTTTTTCGTCTAACACAAGCAATTAGAATAAAATAGTTTGGAATAAAGTTTGTCCATTGCATGATGTGATAATTTTTGTTGTTGTTATCCATAACCAAGGTTTACATGCATAAAAGAAAGGCATATGTTTGCTTGATTCATCCACAGAGAAACAAACCAGGGGGAAGGGAATACTTTGTCCTTTCACTTCTGTCCATTAAAAGGGGGTCTGCCTTTCAGATATATATTTGTTTCAAATGTAACCATTTCACGTCAAGTTCCCTTTATGTTCCTTTTTGGACATCCTGGAATATTTCCAAGTGGACGGATCAGTAACATCGATGCCACTTGCAGAAGTACTGTCTCGCCTTGTTAGCATTTTCATATCACTGTTAAGTTTTCCTCACAACACCAGTTCTTTACTGAGTGAAGGTTAGAAGAAGTGCTCCATCCATCCACCCTCCCATCCAAAAAGCTATGTAAGTTAACAGGCTTGTTTGATTAAAGTCTTGCAGTTATCTTACAGGTTTTTCAAAGGCATGTGCTGGTGCCTTAGCCACTACCTTTGTGTCCTGTTGTACATTAGATTAGGACATTTCCCCTGGAGGTACCAATGCTGCATTTATCGTAGCCACCTCAACTTATGTACACGAAGGGAGAGCGTGTCTCCCACTCTATTTCACCTGAGTTCTTGTTTGCTGCTGTGGCACATGGCCCTGCAGGAAGAAAGCAAACGAGGTGGGACAGGCACTTGCTGTTTTGTGCTGAAATGAATGGCTAAGTCGGGAGTGGAGTGTTGCAATAAGATTGCTGACGGAATAGGAGGGAGACATTCATTTCACAGGTGCAGAGTGGAGTCAGTGCTGATAAGCATCTCATGTCTGGATGTGTGGGCCATGTCTGCTCCTTATGTGTCGAGGCGGCGTTTTCTCTTGGCTTTGTGTGCGTACAGGAAGTACATAGTGTGCCCAGTGGTGATGAATAATACAGAAATGATAACTAGAATGCCAAAGTGCTGTGGCTGTGGAGCGGAGATGACCATGATGAAGTGAAGCAGATCCATCAGGTAATTCATGGAGCTCTGCACCCCGTTTACCACACCCCTCTCTGACTCACAGATGTTCTCCTGCAGAAGCTGGGTCACTGTCAGGTCGAAGGACCAGAGACCTAAAACACAGATGTCATTGGAGTTTAAAAGGAAACCTGGACTTTATTTGGTCAGTATTCATACTAATTGTATATAGCACTTTTCAAGCATTAAGCACAAAGTGCTTTCCAGATTAAAATATTTACTAAATACAAAACATTTATGGGAATGGTTTTATTGCCTAACATAGATGGCAATATGATAAGCTGACATTAGGTTGATAGTATCTACAATGCCAATTTATAAGTGGAAGCCCTGTTGAAAGTATTCCCATTAAGTCTATTTTATCATTCACTCATATAAGTTTGGGTGTCCATTGGAACCAGTCAGCTTTGGATGTCCTACTCACCAATGCGTGCTGTGATGACACCCAAGAACAGAAGGATAATGGAGATGTAAGATTCTGGCGCTGTGTCAGAGGGGACGTTGTCAAAGAGCACAGTGTTGTTGGTCCAGTGGATGGAGGAGCGGTCCGGTAGCAGTGGCTGATTGCTGCCCCCCCTCAGAGGATAAGTGTGTTTTTGCCTTTGGCTTGCCATCCCTCCAAGCTCAGTAGAGGAGTTGGATGTAATGTAGGGCATCAGCAAGCTAAGATCCATAGGGCTGCCAGGGGCAAACACAGAGCACACACACAGCAGCAAGCAGCCCAGGTGGATGCAGCTTGAGATGATGCCTGTGTTAACCAGGCCATAGGACTTCCTAAGTCTGGTGAACATCACGGTGCCCATCAGCCCTGTGATAGCCGATACACCCATCAGCAGACTAAGGAGGGAGCCGCTTATGCCCTGAGTATATGCATAGCCAGTGGTGATGCAGTCAAAGCCCAGCACTGTGGTGTAGAGGAAAGCCAGACCCATTCCTGCCAAGAAGACAGGCTGGCGATAGTAGGCCCTCCAGCCGTCCTTGCAGGTGCTCACCAGCCAGCGAAACCTCCGGAAACACAGTGGCAGGTTGGTGATTTCTTTTAGGTGCAGGCCTGTGTTGCAGTTGCCTTCGGTCAGAGGTAGAGGTTGTGCAACATTACCTTCCCCTGATGAGAAAAAGGAATTTCATGCATCACATCTGTTCATCACTAGTGAAGGCCCAATTGGTGGTGTTCACCCTTTCTGCTCCATGTCAGGTTAGAATGCACCAAATAGAGACCATTTAGGGCTGCAAATGTAGACTATGTGGATTGTGTCAGTTGGGTGCTGTACATAAATTGAGGATTGTTTCTTCCAAAAATGAGTGCTTCAATGAAGCTTTGAATCTTGATGTTCTTGTTCTATAATGCCTTTAGTCAGGTAAGATGATTATCTTCTTTTGTATGATACAGAATTAATGACGTTACAGCACCCGTGTAGCCCGCCGTAGAAGACGGCTCACAGCATTTCATGATATAACAAATACTTTGTATAACAATCTGGGGACATGGTAAATTTTTGGACATCATTTCAAATAATCCTGTTTTTTAACTTTATTGTGAAGTTGTCTAATTTTTAAACGTCATTTCCTTAAGCCAAATTAAAATCTTTTGGCACAAATCTCACCACATCAGTAGTACGCTTGATGATGTCTACCCTCTAAATCCCTTTTATAGAAGTGTTTGCAACATTTTAATTGAATTTCAAAGCGACAATTTTTCTTGATTATTAACAAGTTCTCACTGAACTTTAAAAAAAGAAACCATTGTTTTGTAAATGGTGATGGAAGCTGAGGAAAAAGGGATTTTAATGTATACTGTAGATGTAAACTAAAATTGATCCATCCAGCATTGCATAATCCCCTGCAGTTAACAGTGAACGCTGTATGTCACCTCTACGTTGCCAACTACAAGCAGGCATTGTTAACTTTGTATAGCCCAATACACATTTTATGCATCTTTTATTTTTAGGACTGATGCTCACTGGCCTTTATGCACATTTATGGTAAATCTCATACTCATAGCATTCTAAAAATAAAATCTGGTAACACAGGGAAAGTCAGGAAAACACATAGTCTTTACCTTGTGACATTCTCCTCTCAACCCTCTGCAGAAACACCTGATCCACCTCCACCACTGGTGGTTTGACTGAAAGAGCAGGGACGATGCGGTACACCCGTGACAAGAAGAAGAACTCCACAATGAGAGATACAAGGTTCCAGCCCAGGATGAAGCCACAGCCAACTACATTGGAGGCCAGGGTCATGACCTGTCCCACTGCTAGTGGGGCCAGGATGTTAGTCACCTGATCTATCCGCCTCATGGTTGCATTCATTCCTTTTGTTAGGATCAAAGACACAGAGGTTAATGTGCTTCCACTAGACGACTTTCAGCAAGTGCAGAAACAGACCAATACCTGATGTTCTCTGTAATTCAAGCATGTATCTTGCCCAACCAGTGACGCCTGACAAACATCGAATGCAAACAAATGTGCCTTAACAGAGAATGGATCCCCTTACCAGCTAGGTGACCTCGGTTGTAGCCTGTGATAACCACAATCCAGTCCCTCTGAATGGCAATGGTCAGTGCTGTGCTTGCAAGGTTTGCCACATCTGCCAGGACGATCACCACCGTATAACAAACCACCTTGTGTAAGTTTTGCGATGCAACATGTTACTATGACAGCACAGAGTAGCCACAAGCTCAGAAGCAGAGACAACAGGGACAGAGGGAACAACAGCAGCAATAACTCCTCTGTGTAACAATCATGGTGAGTATTCCATTTGAAGATCAACATGGTGTCAAGTTATGAAATGTAATTATTAGTCAAATACTCACAGTAAGCCATCCATCCCAGATCTGTTCAATCCTTTGCTTATATGAGAACACCAACATGAGCACAATGCTACATACTGTCACTGAGATGTTCTGAATGAAAAGAGATGCATGTGCAACTAAAATAGGGGACAAAAAAAAGTGTTTTAGACTCTCACAACATAGACAATATTCTCTGTGCAAAGTGAATGCTAGCTTTGACAGATGTGAGCCTAGTGCTAAAGTCCTGCTGATTTTCAGTCTAGCTATCAAATCAGTGACTGATTTACACTTGAGACATCAGGTGAATGCAATTCACCACCTGGCGGGATAGGAAACCAGCAGACTTCTGGGCCCAAGATTGAGATCCACTGGTCTATATCACTGTTCTGCAATATACTGCATGCAAAAAAATTGAGTGTGAAATTATTTCTTACCTTTATTCCTGGGATTGCGATCAACCCAGTCTCCAATCAAAGCCCCTAGCATGAGCACGGACCCGGCCACCACCAACCCAAACACCGCAGTCAACAGCAGGTTACGGCCATACAGCTCAATCAGGAACACAGAAATTGCAAAGTGCCACATGCGGTCGCCCTGTTTGAAACAACATAAAAGGGCATAGTTATGTAATAATGTGCAAGCTGCTGTCTGTATGCTGTCGCACAGTTAACAGAAAATAGACTACCTTGCAGTTATTTGAGATTCAATTTCTTATCTCACCAGGAATCTGTTTCTTCAGGAAATGTTCTTACCCACATAGATAATGCTCCACTGACATAGATGAGAAACTTGGGACCCTTGAGGTAGATAAGAGCTGAACCTTAAGAGGAAATGCATGATAATTGAATAAGCACATGTATTTGCTACAAATACGTTGCACAAATTCTAATTAGATTTAAAGTTGACTTCACCTGGTATACTCCTTGCTCTTTTAGCTCTTGCATCCCTGATGTCGTCAGACTCAAACTCGACCACAACCCCACCACACTGGGAGGCGTCTGCTCGCTTAGACATTTTCTAGTGCGGGATCATAGGTCAAAAAAACCTGTTGAACTTGTCGCACTCTTGTCCCCATTGTTAACAGTACAGTGTTTCATTACTGTAGGTCACAGCATCACTTACTGTAGATGCTTTGAAAGACCCCAAGGTTACATTGTTGTTGATGACTACAAGAATGGTTAGTGACATTACATCATACGATTTTATAGATAGCACCAAAAATCAACATGTTGCAATGTTGTATGCACTAATTAAATACACAATTTATTTTACCTTATGCAACACAAGCTGGAACACCATGTCCTTTTGAACTCACCATATCTGCTGTAATCTCTATATTTCCCATCAGTCACTTCCAATTGTTTTTTTCTCAGAGGCATGAAGGATAACTGCCAGTGGTCAACAATTTAGATAGCAAATAAAATAAATAAAGACAAAGTGTGTCAAACTAATGTTTCGCAATAGCATTAGTGCGACACCTCGTATAGCGCTATAAACCGAGTCTTCAACCGATAATAATTCAAGCGTTCATAAGTCAATGCAGGGTCATCACCTTTGTTCTGATGTTCCACTCGATCCTGTTGTTCCTCGATTATGTATCTTGTGCCATGTATCCTATATTGGGATGGTAGTCTTTCCTGAGAGCTAGAATTCAAGCTGTAGTTTTTTGAGAGGCTTAATAACATTGCAGTGTTCAAGTGCACCATTGTATGAAAGTGCCAGAAAAGCAGAACAGGCAGAGGGACAACAAAGGCAGCCAGCATATTCCAAAGCACGTGACACCGGGGGGACAATATCACTGTCCACCCACACCACAAAAAGGACAACTGTGTAACTCGTAAGGCTCAAAATACACACGTGCGCATGATCGGTAAGCACATGCATACACACACAAACACACGCACACGCACATACGCACAGTCCTACAGCTCTCATACTCCCACATGCACTGTTGACATGTGAAAAAGTTACATAAAGGACACATCATGCAACACTACATCACTCTTTCTACACTTGCAGGTAAAAGAGGGTAGAGACAATGATAATGTTAACTGAACATACAACATACATACAAAATACAACATTGCTGCAAATATCAACTCATGTGGCATTTCCACTTTAAATCTTTATGATATTTTTTTTATTTTTTTTACAATAATTAAAGCGCTTATCAAAACCCAGTCAGGAAAGTTATCCATCACTCTCTCTTTCTTCCCATTCAAAACATCAACACAGGAAATTAACTGCTGTCTTCCTTTAATAAAATATTAACACAGACCTCATATTCAGTTCCAGCCTTTGGTATTGTTTTGTTAATATTTTTCTCAGGGATATTGTCCTGCGGTGATTGGATCTAGTAGACACTGATCACATTTCCTTCAACAATATAAATGCACTTGTGTAAATTAAAAAAAAAAAAGTTTTAATTTAGCAAATATACTGAAATTACAGCAAATGAATGTTTTAATTTAGCAAACGTACTGAAATTACAGCTGATGACAAAATGATGAAATCATGTTTACTGTATGTAATGTAATTAGAAGCTTTTAATACCATACTAATCAAAAGATAGAAAACATACTGTATGACAGAAAAATCTGTAAAAACCTTTTGTTTGCCTTTTGGTTTCCAAATGAAGAAGTTATGAAATGACAACGTATCTCAAAGGGTTTGTACTCTACTACTGATAGTCCTGACCACCAATCAGGTAAAGCAGATAAACACTTCCCTTAAAATTCTCCATGAGATTATTCATTTGCATATGGATTTTGGTTGTGCCTGTTCATGATGTACTTCTTCAGAAAGCCCATTAATTTGTAGAGAGCCACAAGAGGAATGGATACAACAGGAAGGACAGATAATAGCACACAGATAACAAAAACCCATTCAGGATAGGGCTGAACATCAGCGAGGGGGAACTGCACCTGTAAGGTTAAAGGATCGGAAAGTCAGTGTCTTTTATTTCATCATATTCTACGTAGTGATGTTGAAGAGCATTTGTAAAATCTTTCTTACGTAATCTGGGTTCCAGGCATTATATGTAGGTTGTTTTTCAGCCTCGACGGCAACGTATGCCACAAAAACCACCAGAAGCATGAAAGGACTGATGAAGCGCCAAGTGGCCTGCCAGTAAATGTTTGGTCTCCGACCTGACATCCATTCAATGTCGTCATTAAACCTGTGGGCAAACAGAAGCCCTTTGTCAAGTCATTTAATGTTTTTTGGTTTTATATATATTTCAAGTAGAATGTTTTACATGAGTTAAAGTATTACTTGTTTATTCCATATATGTATACCACGCTAATGATCTCAAAGAATGCTATGATGAGCAGAGGAATGGATCCCACATAGCTGTTGAAAATCTCCAGCCAGTAGTTTCCAGAGCCCAAAGTAAAGATTAGGGCCACAGTAAAGGAGGTGAGGCACATTAACCCTATGAGCAAAAAAGAAATTACATTTTATTTCATGCCGTGAATAAATGCCATTGATATGGTGGATTCACTAATGCGAGAACCTTTACAGCCTACCTGCATTAAAGTAATTTTACGGCCCATTCTAACCTTATATACGTATTATAATATGTGTTTCACACATGAATACATAACGTCACATTGAAAGAACATTTACCAACGGTTCCTATCAAAACTAATGTATAGAAAAGGTAACAGGTGGGGTTTTAACATTTGACTTTTGTGTAAGTGTGTCATAATTTTTTCTTTTATTAATCCCTGTTATGTAGAGAGAGTAAGAGTATGTTTTCCACCTAAACTTGGATTTTTTTTATATTATAATACAATACAAACATCTGTTGTCAATGCCATGATTGAAAACACTGTATGATGTTATCAGATCTTTTGGTTTACCTGTGAAAATTTCTTTAGGAATCCAGGGTGGAATCATGTGCAGGTCAAGCAGAGGAGTAAGGACCCCCTCCAGATTTCCAAACATAGAGGAGAGGCCCAGGCTGAAGAGCATGACAAAGAAGAGCACCGCCCACACCTGAGAGCCTGGCATTTCTATCACCGCCTCAGTGAACACGATGAAGGCCAGTCCGGTTCCAGAGGCGCTCTACAGGTAGGAAGTGAATGTGATACATGATCTCATACACAGCCATCTCACAAAATTTCATGGAGAAAGCTGCTAGAATCTAAACTATTATTAACTTTTAAATTTTAATAGTAATGGATGTACTGTACTTGGTCCAGGAAAGTCTGCAGGTTACATGTCTTTAGATTGAGGCTTTCGACCTCCGAGGGATCAGTTTTGTTGAGATACTTAAACCAGTCGTCATAGTTTTCAAGGGTTATGTTCTCATCCCCAATGTTGAATGAATTAGTCAATCTCAGTATGTTCCTACAAGAAATTAAATCAGTTAACACTACTATAAGTGTCAATGCTGATAATTATAACTAGGGCTGAAAATCTATTTTTTAAGAAACTGAGAAAAGGTCTTTGTTTTGTACTGGTTAACTGATCAATAATTTAAGTAAAAACAAAATGTTACAATGTTGGAAGAATGTTTTGTATGAAATCACAAACAGACTATGTTTTTTTTTTATGTCAGACTAATATTAAGTGTTTGACTAAGTGGCATCTTAAGTATAGTCACAGCAGTTGAAACAATTTGTGGTCTGACAGCTTGTCTATAAAATCATCAGTTGCTCATCTAATAATAATACTGTATACTTATATAGTTAAATATGTAATAATTATTATACATGATTACCTTTATTGTACCTACCAATTTTTGCAGCCATTGTAGTTTTCATTTGCTTTAAATCCAAGTATGGCAAAAATAGGAATTGATGCATAAATTGATGTAAAACTGTTCACACATCCAACAATTAGGGCATCTCTCTCACAGTTATTCCTGCAAAGATAAAATATAGTTTTTATTTTAGTTTTGGACATTACATACTTTTTCAGGAATGAAAATGTGTTCGAAAGATTGTTACTTTTGAGCATTGTAACTGGAAAAAGCAATAAGTCCCCCAAAGGCCAAAGACAAAGAGAAAAAGATCTGAGTAGCAGCATCCAACCAGACCTCAGGGTTTTTTAGGGTTTCCCACTGTAATGAAAATATAAATTGCTAGTTAGATATAGACATTTTACTATTTATTTTACTATTCTTGTCATGACATTATTGCAATATAAAACTAAAGACAAACTCACATTTGGAGTGAAGAGGTATATTAAGCCATCTATGGCCCCAGGCAGAGTCAATGATCTGACCAAGAAGATGGTCAAAACAAGATAAGGAAAGGTGGCTGTGACATAAATAGCCTGTGGAAAATGTTTTGATGCTGATTACGTAGTTCATATTCACATCCAACAGAATTAGTGGAATTTTTTTTAAACACATGTATGCACTCCTATTTAACTGAAGTAAAACTAAAACGTTAAACTTGCAGGTGGTTTTGTGAGGGTGTTTTTAAGAGCCTCGCAAAGTTAGAGAGCTCTCAAACTTTAGTTACCGTCACTTGTCAAGAAAACAAATATCAATCTTCCATCCATTACCTTTATTGCCTTTAATGCAGCCTCTACCAAGATGCATAATAAATGTGAAAAAAACATCCTGCTTTTGCTGTAAGTATTGTCACTCTGCTCTCTTGGAGACAGCAGGTTTGTTTTAGTTCTTAAAGTTTGATTTGTAAATGGCATGCATAGAAAATATCTGCCACATTAAGGCCAGAATTGTATTTACAGTGGGATGCACTTCTCTCTTCCAGCCTTACATGACTAAGGATGATAAGGTAGCTGCACTTTGTAGTGCATAGTCCATTTCATATTCATGTGTTTAACTCATGTTAATCGGTGTGAGAAAAGTCAGTTACTCTCATGGTTGCAACATGTTGCCATGAAATGCTGGTATCTAGGCTAGAAGATATAACAAATGGATATGTCAACACAACTCCTTTTTTTAGCATTTTATCAAACAGGTTAATTACCTTCCCAATAGTCTCAATTCCACGTATGAAGCAGATGTACACAATGCACCAAGCAGATGCAAGACAAAGCACCAGCCACCACTGTATGGACCCACTGGTCTCAATGTTAGGCGTAATGTTCAGTGTTTCACGATACCAGAAATAGTTCACTGGTGAGCTCTTCTCACATTCACTTACATAGCCTGTATCCAAAACATTATTCATCATGATTAATAAATGGGACTGTCTGTCTTTTACTAGTTATTATTCAAAATGTAATGTTAATTTACATTATCATTATGTAAGAAATTACCAGTGAGATTCAGATTTAATGGGCAGTCCCTCCAGGGAAGTGGATTTTGAAAGGAGTGGAAGAAGTACCAGAGGATCCAGGCCAAGATCATGTTGTAGAACAGACCAACTAGAAAGGACACTACTAAGGAAGCCACACCTGTGTGTATACATTGACATTAATCACCAAGAAATGTAGACTTTGCATACTATGGATGGCAGTGATGCACCTTTACGTTATGAAGCACCTTTTTTGGCATCTTGCTTTTCTGATTTTCATAGACATCTATTTCTCACCTAAACCTCCCAGATACGGGGAGATTGAATTCCACACTCCAACACTTCCCATGCGGAGTCGTTGTCCGATGGCCAGTTCCATGTGCAGCAGAGGAAGTCCCTCAAACACCAAGGCAATGGCATAAGGAATCAGAAAAGCCCCTTAATAGTAAACAAATGTAAAAGTGATAATAAAGTTATTGTGACAACTGACAATAAAACCATAAACATTACTTACTGTGTTTCTCAGTAAGTTATTGACTTCACCTTAATAAACATTGGCGTTGCCTTTATGGTTGAAGGTCATTCAGTTTCTGATAACTGAACATTTTATTATCAACAACCAGAGCTTTATTGCATTCACTCATTTCCAGCAATAGATATTAAAACCAGACATACCGTGTAAAAGTAACAGTGCAGTGTCAGTGTTTTTCCTTATCATTTTAGATAATCCATCGCATCTTTTGGCCACCATTGTATGAAGTACTCAAAACTTTGTGAACCATTTTTGTATTGGATTGATTAAGTATCCATTTTGTATAGTAGTAAACTATTCAAGTAGGAATTGTATTAAGTAGATCAATCAGAGCTATGAAGAATAAGAAACAAATCTGCTACGGTCACATAATCACTTAAGTATTATGTCCCTCTAATTTGTTGGCGAGACAATCCATCTGGTCAGTCAGGTTTCTACATTGAATTTCACTTTTTTATCACAGGCAAAGGTCCAAAACCAAACAAATAAGATAAATCCCTGATGACTTTGTGACAGTCACATAAACTGTTTTTATGTGGAAGTATATGTGGAAGTCATGCTTGGCAAATTGACAGTAAACTAAATCAAGTTCTTATTTTAATGATTTGAATCAAGATTATTGACAACTTTATCTTGAAAATATTTTCAGAATCATCTGTTGGGTGCTTGATTAACAAGATAATTATATCAGGAAATCTTAGCAAAGTCATAACTCCAACCTTATCTCAGTCATGCCACTTGTGAAAATATACAAAGTAAGACGGTAATGATCAAATAAAAGCAGATAGGAAAATTGGAAAGTCAAAAACAGGTGGGACTATCGTGCCACAACTGTTTGTCTGAAGTATGTTTCTATGTGCCTCTGTCTGGGGAAATTTAAGAAAATACAATTATCCAGGTGAGGAAGGTTGTAATTTACACAAATTATTTTCAAAAACATTCTTGATATTTTCATAATTTAAGAGAATAACACATTATTAAAGAAATAATTCCGTTTTTTAATAACAGACACAGTTTTATCAAGAAAGCCTTTAGATTATTGCCTGCAAACTATTTCTCGTCATGGAAACCCCCCCAAAAAGATCAGACAGACTGTCCAACTTTACCTTTGGTATACACATCTCAAAGCACACTGTAAATGAAATGCTCTTACCTCCGCCATAGATTTGACACAAATATGGAAATCTCCACACATTGCCAAGTCCCACAGCAAAACCTATGCAGGTTAGCAAATATTGAACTTTATTGTCCCATTTTGGTCTTTCAGCGATCTCTTTAAGTCCATCAACATGCGTCTGCTCAGTATTTTCAGCGTCTCTATCCATCACTTGTTTTTCCTTTGTATTATTTCAGTATTTGTTGTGGCAAATCGTTTAAAGTCAGACTTGTCCACTCTGTCTAAAGAGAAGGGGAGGACTTGGTGAGTTGTTACCTGTTTGTATCAGGAGACTAGGAGCAACATTTGCTTTATCAGCCCCATTTTTGTTAGCTCTTGATGCTGAGTAAAGTGGCATGATATGATTTGGGAACAGAGGTGATAACAGTTGATTGTAATACAACGCAGCATACACAAGGAACACAGGCAGTATAACTGATTGCGCTCATGTCCTTTTTAATGTATCACCTGATACAGTTTACATTACTGTTGTTTGCCCACAGTCTGGGTTATTTCAGTCAGAGGTATTTAACAAACTTCACTAACATCAGATAAAAAGGCATGTATGTAGTGGGTAGTGTGTATGAAGTTCCTTATCAGACTAAATTAACCAAAACAGTATTGAAAATGTCTTGTACTGAATTCCTATTCTGTATGATATTCCCACAGAGCTCATTTGCTTACGTTCAGTATTCTTTTTTTTCTTTTTTGGGGGGATTTTTAGCCTTCATTTTGATAGGACAGCAGAAGACGTGAAAGGGGAGAGAAAGGGGGGAATGACATGCAGCAAAGGGCCGCAGTTCAGAGTCGCCTGGGCCCGCTGCGTTGAGGAGTTAACCTCCATGTATGGGTGCCCACTCTATCAAATGAGCAATCTGGGAGCCCGCAGTCAGTATTCTTAACTGGAATACATAGAGTAGAGTTATACAACGCACATAGTGTCAATCAGTTTTATTCCGTTTTTATTACAGACAGATGCAGAAGCTAAGGGTTTTAAAATAACAGTATGGATTTAATCAATGTTTAATTTACTTCTCAAATACATCACAGTAGTGCCCCCCGCTGGACAGATGGATGCACCTTCAGTATATGGCTTAAAGTCAGCTTTCTTCTGGGGCAACACCTCCTCTCATTCTCAAATAGAATAGTCAAATCATACTTAACCCGTCTGAAAGATCAACCCATGCCCTAAGATCCTACATTCAGTAGATTTTCATTTCTTTGCATTGATTGGACAATACACAATACAAATAATAAATTGGCCAATTGTATTGCCTTCACAAAGGTGATAGTATACAAATTTGTCGTTAGCTCCATGCATTTAGTGAAGTTGTTTGAGGACATTGTTTGTGGTGTTTTTATGATGGCAAGCTCTTTTTACAATGGGTAATCTGAGAGTGACGCCTCGCAGAAAGCCACACTACTACTTGACAAATAACTGATAGCATGGAAAGCCAATAAACAGAACAACCTTAAGGCAAATTTGCATGTAACTGTGTCTTTTGGATTTTACAACCTAATTCACTGTTAAGACGTGAGCACTGTCACAGGTGGCTGAGGAAACAGGGAGTTCTTTTCAGAAAAAACTATTTTAAAATGGCATCAATTAAACCATGACAGCAACCACTTAAATGTTCTTAAAAAAGAGAAAAAGAAAAAATTTAGTGGATTGTTTGCTCTCATTGTTCATTTGAATTTGGTCAGAGATGGTCGAGATCTGGCTTAACCCTCATCTTTGACTTTAAGCATCTCCAGACACAAACTAAAGGCACAGCAAGACTGGGTATCCCTGCCAGTATAAAGATGATTGCATAGATCCAGCCTGGATATGGCTTTTCTTCCAATGTGGGGAATGTATTCTGCAAACACAAAGAAAAAATACTATATCTTTTGTTTTCAGTTGTGAGTGTATTTTTTAGAAGATAGCCGTAAGTTTTGGGAGATCATGTCAACATAAAATCTTATTTACCGATTCAGGATTCCAGGCTTTGTAACTGATCTTTTCAGAAACTTTAGTGACAAAGTAAAAGACCAAGATGATAAACATGATGAGCGGGCTGATGACTCTCCATGACGCCTGCCAGAAGAAGTTGGGTTTGTGTCCTATCATGAACTTAATATCATCATTGAACCTATAGAAGGACAGTGATACAAACATTTCATTGCCAAACAAGCTTTCCTTAATAAATATGGTGCAATAATAGTGTGGGTTGCTTGTGATACCATGCTATAATTGTGTTCCTCTCATCTCTTAATTGATGAAAGACATAATAAGTTACATAAAGCAATCTATTAACATCACCTGTCTATGCCATATATGTAGACCACCGAGATCATCTCGCAGAATGCCACAACTAGCAGAGGGATGGATCCTCCATAGGTGTCAAAGAGTGAAAGCCAATAGCTTCCTGAGCCTTGGATAAATATCAGACCCACCAGACAGCAGAGCATGCACGTTATACCTGATGGAGAGCAAAGAGTTTAAACAATATACCAGAAATCCTTATTTATATAAAATTAGATAATACATGTTAGAGTTACCAGTGACAACCTCTTTTGGCCATGTCTTAGGGAAGACCTTGAGGTCTTGCAGTGGTACAAGAACTCCTTCAATATTACCAAACATGGAAGACAGGCCGAGACAGAAGAGCATTATGAAGAAAAGGACCGCCCACAACGGAGAGAGGGGCATCTTGGTGATAGCCTCAGTGAACACAATGAAGGCTAAACCAGTTCCTTCAACTCCCTAGGCCCAAACACAGCACAGTGTTATAGCAAAGCATGGCAGGGATCATGTAACAAGAATAAACGTTTGTTGAATTTCCACTAAAAGGGAAGCTGGTGCATACATAATCTTACCTCACTGAGAAAAGTATTTAAGTTGCAGGTCTTAAGATCCAGCTGTTGAAAGACCTCAGGGTGTGTTGCATTAAGATTCTGAACAACCTGATTGTAGTTGCTGTCAGTGATGGTGCCCTCAGGAAGCTCAAACACATTTAGTAAAGCTAGGATGTTTCTGAAATGCAACATTTGTCAGGTTAAAAATGTTTTTACAGTCAATGCACAGCTGAAGAAAAACATATTGAGCTGGTAAAATGTATAATTTGACAAAAAAGGCATGATGTACCCAGAAAGACAGTTGTCAAATCTTTCTGTTGCTCTGAATCCGATTATGGTGTAAATGACAGTTGCTGCATAGACTGAGGTGATACCGTTGATGATAGAGATGATCACTGCATCCTGTTCACAGTTGTTACTAAAGAAAAAATTCATTTTTTTGTATGTACTTAGTTTAAGTAGTTTATGAGTACAGTGCAATTACCTGTAACTTTAAATGGTTAAAACAAAATAACTTACTGCACTGAGTTATAGCTGGAGAAAGAAATAAGACCACCAAAAGCCAGAGAGAAGGAATAGAAAACTTGAGCACCCGCATCAAGCCATGTTGATGGCTTAGCCAGCTCTGTTAACTGAAAGAATAAGTACACAGCTTTGGATACACTTATTGCTATGCATGGTCTATTTGGTAGATCTAATGAGGCTACTGTGGCTGAGGTCTAATCAGAGGACTTTGGTAAAATTATTTACGATTTTTTACTATATTGCATGTTAAAATGCTAAAATGTACCTTCGCATTAACTGTTGTCCTTGTAATTGACAATAAGCATTCAAACACATTTTTAACATTAGATACTTAATTCATTTTGTTCTGCAGACCAGTGTTATTGCTAAATGAATTTAAAAAAATGCAACTTACGTCTGGTGTGAAGAGAAACTTAACTCCATTCAAAGAGCCTTTCAGGGTCAACCCTCTGATCAGAAAAATGGTCAGCACCAGGTAGGGAAGGGTCGAAGTCACATACACAGCCTTGGAAAAAAAATTAAGTATTCACACAATTACGGTTTAGCTAAATTTAAATTGTATCTTTGTTTTATTTTAGTAAGCAATGTGCTGTACCTTCCCGGTGGTCTCAATACCACGAATGATGCAAATATAGAGCACAGACCATGCACATATGTGACATAACAGTATCCACCACTGTAGACCGCCATCTTCTTCAATCGCTGGAGTTGTGTTCAGTGTCTTTCTGTACCAGAAATAATCCACAGGGGAGCTCCTCTCACACTCTGAAACACTGCCTGACATAATATAATAACTGAGTGTGTCAGTAAGCAAAAATCAAGTTTCTATCATAATTGATAATACCACTTGTAGCATTACCTGTTAAATTTGCATTCATAGGACATTGGCTCCAAGGCAGAGGCTCTTGGAATGAATTAAAGAAGTACCACAGAATCCAGGCCATTATGGTGTTGTAGTAGAGACTGATCGTCAGAGATACACACATAGATGCAATACCTGTCAATGAATATTTTAAAAGGGTTTAGGGCATGTTTTCACTAACTGTAGCAAACAGTATGCAAATAATGTTTCTCACCAATGCCAGTCAAATAGGGATGAATTGTAGCCCACACTCCCAAACTGCCTCTTCTTAAACGTTGACCAATAGCAAACTCAAGATGCAAAAGTGGGATTCCTTCAAGAACCAGCAGGATCAAAAATGGTATCATAAATGCTCCTGGAAAAAAAGGAAGTGGTTGGTAATGGTGTCATAAAAACAATGAATCATTAATATAAACAAATGTCAACATCTTGATGTTAATAATTTAAGATACGTTAGAACATGCGGAGATAAAGTCCAACAGCTGATGTAGTTAGGTTTATAATGCAATCTATAATCTATAGTAGTGTTTGTAGTAAGCCCTTATACAAGGATTTACAGTAAGTCAGAGGGTATAACATTACTTATCCACACATGATATCCTCACATTGATTGAAGATGCTTCTACTACTGTAACACATATAAGGATATATTCATTAATGGATCAGTGGTCTTGTGATATGCACTGCAGCAGTTGTTCATTTACTTTTAATTGGACAAGGATATCAACTATTAGGTGGACTTTATCATCATACCCAGTGATCCAGAACTGCACTACAAATTGATTCATTGTAATTCAAAATGCTTAATAATTTGCCCCACAGGGACAATTGAGACAAAAATGTTTGCGAACATGAAACCACAGCAAACAATACATTCACACATAAAAACAATGTAAAAATACCAAATGCGCTCATAATAATCAAACCCAGTCAAAGCAAAGGAACAAATCCGCCCAAAACTACAAATACATGTGCATTTATCAGTATAGGTACAAAGTAAATGGCTTTCCCTTGTATGCTGACTGTCACACATCTTTTGACTTCAGGAATAAAACCAAACCACCTCCTATTTCCTTTACAAACAGGCAATCTAAAATTATTTTTTGATGGAAGTAGCAGGCAGACAAATACCTCACTGATGTCTGTAAAAGAAATGGTAACATAGAATTATGGGAGTATACCTAATGCTCATGTACTCTTCCAGTAGGCCTGGATTGGCTATAATAAGGTATGAAATATTGTTGTTTCATTCAAACAGTGTTATTGAAAAAAGTCAAGTATGGAATAAGTACAGTAAAGCATGAAAGTATCACTTGCCTCCTCCATGACTCTGACACAAGTAGGGGAACCGCCAGACATTTCCAAGTCCCACACAAAACCCAACACAGGTCAACATGTACTGGGTCTTGTTGTCCCATTTTGGTCTATCTCCAGCCTCGTCTTTCTCCAGTTCGTCCAGTTGCTGATGGGACAGTATCCTGTCCTCCAGGCCTGGATTGGGGAGTTGTAACTTCATGATCTGTCTAACACTAGTATTGCAGCAATTCAATAAGCACTGTAAAGTGCTGGTAAGTAAATTGAGGCTCCCACTATTAGGTCCTGCAATATGAACCTGGATCTCTGTTATAGATTGACTAGGCTATGGTGTCAGAGGGCGTCACTCAGTGTGCAGCCGTTAAATCCTATGAGTTGAGTAGGAACATACGTGGCAGTTTACCAGTGTCTTATCTGATAAAGAAGGGTTGATGCACAGGAAACACTGGTTTACTGGGGAAAACACATATTTATAAGATTTATTGTAAATTTAAAAAAATTATTGAAACAGTTGTCTGTACAGTAACAATGATATAATTCAGAACACATAAATCCACAGACTTTTATAAAACATGTGTCAACTTTCTATTCACTTTTTAAACTGTTAAAATATATATAAATAAGGAAAACATGTTGAAGGTTCATTATTAACTTTGTAAATAGTACCTTGACAAAAAAAACTTCAGCAGATGAAGTTTGCTTTTTGTCCTAGAGAGAGAATAAGTAATTATAACTAGAACTGCAAGCAGTTATGACCGGGATCCAAGCCTTATGACCGGGATCAAAGCCTCATGGCACCAGTCGTCCCGACGCGAGTCGGCATCGGAAATATCGAGAGGTGTGAGCAAGCTCGGCCGCACAATGCCATTGCAAATATCCCAGAGCCCCAAAGGATCTTTGACAACCTCTGGTCCGTCTGATTCCTATTTTCTATAAAAGCTTGTAAAACATCAACCCTGTTGTCCACAGTCAATCTATGAACATCATTTATTTTCAGGAAAAACTGGGCTATTAGAATATTTGTGCTGCACTGAGTTCACTTGAATGTTAAAAAGGTTGTAGGACCATAAAGACAAATGAATAAATGGAACATGTATCTCACAGAGGTGTATTGCTATCACACACAGCAATGCCACACAAGCATTTGTGTTAACACAACAGTTCTATATTTGGAGTCATCCAGTGCAAAAATAAACATATTGAACATTATAACTCATATAAAGGACAAATCTTTTACATTTCTTACATACAGTGTATCAATCTTGCATGTAACAGTATGGATTAATTGCACAATGACCCCAAAAAACTCTGGGCTTCTGGATAACCTTCTGCAAGAGATAGGAAGACAAGTTAGTTTTTTTGCAGCAAAAGACAGTATGTTTCTACCAGTTATATTGTTAAGTTACAAAGTTATGAATAAGAAGTGCTGTATATACGATGCACTCGACCATAGAATGGAGAAAATTGTCCAAAATGGTCTACGTTGATTATAGTGCCCCCTAATGGCCTAATTTTACCAAATTTGGTAAAGAGTCTCCGAGCGGCCTGCCAAACAATCATCACAGGTTTGGTGTTGATAGCATTTACTGTGACAGAGATATTGCACTTGTAAGTTTTTAGAAAAAACAAACAAACATTATAGCAACCCCTCATGGCCAATCTTTGCCTAATTTGGTACAGAGGATTGCGGATGGATGGAAAACACTGCTTTCAAGTCTTTTGCTGATAACATTTAATTTGGCCGAGACACGTTATGATATGTGTTTGGTAGCTTGCTAGAGTAAATTTGTTTGGTCGTCAAAAATGCATACTTTAACGTAGCAAAAATCTTTTTGTCGTGGCCGTCTGGTGATGCTACATGCCAGGTTTTGTGCAGACCTGTTGCAAGTTTGAAAAAGTTGGTTCCGCTTAGCAAGATAGTGTAAGAAAAAAAAAAACTTTGAGCGGAAATGGGTGTGGTCTATATCAGGTGACTCAGCATGATTCAGTGAACAGACCACGCCCACTTCAACCAATCATTACCCCTCTGTTAGGGGCAAAGCCAAACTTTAGATTCCTTGGTATGATCATACCAAGGAATCTAAAATTTGGCTTCGACGCATTTATTTTGGCCAAGATATGGCAAAGTTGGTGTTTTCATACCTACACAAATGTGTTTGTGCGTAATATGCGCAATGTTTATTCTATAAATATTATTTTAACAATTTTGCTACTGCTGTTCCCAGCCCCTTGGTCTTGGACCCCTAAATATGCACTAAAAATGATTTCATACAGTATAACAAAATTGTATAATGTAGATGTATTATTCAAGCAGCATTGTATGCCTCCTCCACTCCCTCCTACAACACCTAATCACCAGATAACTTCGCCAGACTCGTCTTTATCGACTCAGTTTAGCTTTTAATTCAGCACCACCAGGTGATCAGGAAACTGCATTTCATGTGGAGTTTCATCATATATGCCACTGGAGGCCGCCATTGCGCCTGTAATATGAGCTGAGTAGTCCGGCTTGGGTCTGGCTGCCGTGTCCCCTGGCAGAGTTTATACTTGAGGACGGAGCCGCTTCCCATCGCTCTCCCAGACCAGGCGCCAAGTGTAGCAGTCCCGTCCGCACCTCTGAAGCCCGCTGTGCCCATGGATACTGCCGCCCCGCATATTTCCACACCGCACTGACAAACCGTATCTCTCAACGAGGTACCTTGGATATTTACTTCTGGACTGTTGTGTTCGTTGTCCTGAGTCCTCTGCGCTGCGTGACGCGAATGGAGAAGGTCCAAGGATAACAGAGGGTGCAGGATTTTGCTACTGCAGAAGACCTGCCGGTAGTTCGCTCCCCGCCTGTCTGTCAGAGGCTGTGGTGTCGCATCCAATATTTTCATTATCTAAATCGCCTTGCATGGATGCATCATGGCTACGTTCATATGCCGGGTACAGTTCTTAGATGATACTGATCCATTTAACAGCACCAATTTCCCCGAGCCCACCAGGCCACCTCTGTACACTTTCAGGGAAGATATTCCTCTGATAAATCAGATTGCTGGAGTCCACAGGCTGCTTGCAGCCCCGCAAAAGGTAGGCTATGCAGTATACTTATTAATATCTTGGTTTTGCTTTTGTTCATGTCTCTTTAAATGAGCTCAGTGCAAAGTTAACACCCACAGAATCCTCAATTAATAATTAGCTTGGACATGTTGATGGGGTTACTACCAAACAAACCTAATGGACCATCATAGAGCTGATGAATTGAAGCAGCTTGCTGATGGAGCATCAACATGCAGTGTCAGTAAGATATATGCCTATATATTCCCATTATGGAATATACTAAATTTTCCATAAGGTGATGTTGAAATGATGAAGACACCCGTTATTTTGCTGAGGGGCAGGGATCTGTTAATGTTTACCTCAACCACAACACTAATCCCATCACTTTGACCCGTTTCTTGTGTTATTCGTTAGCTAGACTTAGGGAGATCGTTCACAAAAACATGTGAAAAAAGAAACAAAGGAAAAGAGTAATGCAAATGTGATATACTCAATTTATCAACAAAGGTTGTTTGTTTACTATTACTCTTCCCTCAACTTTCAGTTGGCTGCTTCTTGTCTTAAGATGAAAATTCAAAAAGACAACTTTGCATTTGTCTGTGCCAACCATGAATGGGCAAGCTTAAAGTCCATGTAGGAAAGCACTTCTACTATTGTCACTTCACACAGTCCCAAACGGAGTTATGGGGGTCAAATGCCCAGTTGGTCAGTTGATGAGGGATGGAAGCTCCATAGGGTAATTCTCCACCCCTTATGTCCTAGATCTGGGGAATTAAATTTGCAACCATCTGATCTCAACTCAACTTCGGATTATTTTGCTTGCTAAAGTTGGCCTAAATGGCAAAAATCCAGAACCGCACAGACAGTTTTGACCAACTCAAAATAACTGAGTGCTTCCTTTTGGTATGGTGCGAATTGCCTTGTCTAAGTTTCCTAAAGAAAGCCAGTGACAAATAACGTAAACCTGAATCCCATTATCCAGTTTCTTTTTCTTTTTGAGGCCACTGAATGATATATCTGTTGAAAAATGACTGTTTCTGCCTTCTGATGAGATTATGTGCATCAAAACACATTTTCTAAAGGCCTCATCTACCAACCTTCAAATTTAAACAAAGCAAAGGGGCCGTAGCATCTGAGGTTGAGTCTTTTATTGAGTAGTCATCTTATTCTGGTTGGGAAGTTGCGTAAATAGAAAGTTAATTAGGGTCTTCCTTCATGCTGTCAGATCAATGGTACTCCATCTTGTTTGAGTAGAGCTGGTAAGATAAGTCACGGAATCCTCAGGATGCTGTGGATCACCACAAGCCTGGCTCTCATTCTGCAGCCCACTCAGTCTGACCAGCAGGATGGGATGGGAACGCTTTCCACTGTTTAAGAGAGGAGAGGGAAGCGGGCAGAATTAAAAAAACAAACAAAGAGCTGATGTACTTTGCACAGTTGACTGGTCTCAGTTTAGCAGTAGGCCAGCTGGACCGCAAACTAGACAGAGAGGGAGTACCCGCGGTAGGCTCTGCAGCGCCTGGTTAGGGAGATTCGGTTATATGGGCATTTGTGGTAAGCAGTGACTTGAAGGAGCAACCTTTGTGCTAAAAAATAACAGTCAGGTGAATGACAAGACTGTCACCACAGCTCTCGGACTCACACCCTCAAAAGTTTGAAGAAGTGACTTTGATGCAACCCTTTGAAAGCCATTGGCAGCAAATCTGTTGTCTTTGAGCTGCGTCTCAATGTAGCAGGTCAATCTGGTATAAATAGCACGCTGCTAACACATGGTGCTGAGGGAGTCAAAACAGCAAGCATATGCTGTCCCTAGGCTGTTCCTGTCAGTTTCAGTCTGTAGTCTCAAGAGGCGGGATCTGTACGTGTGTTTGCGGTTGTTGTTTATACGTGTGTGTGTGTGTGTGTGTTTGTGTGTGTATTGGTTTTGTACATGAGGTGGCACTGTAGGCTATGATGCTATAAGTCAAACATCCATTACCAGTAACTGGTTTGAGGTTTAAATTGTAAATGCTTGTTGTCAGGGCAGCAGACACACTTTGTCAGTTTTTCACCCTGAGGCCTTTTGAAAAATGGCATGCCACCATGCATTAAATTGCAGTATGCAATGTATTTCAGTATCACTGTTGAGTACTCTCAAGAGTTATAGATGAAATGTCACAGTTGTAATTTGGCGTTTGTGATAAAGAAACCAATATTCATCCTTATATTCATCCATGTATAACTGTAGCATCTCATTTATAAAACAAGCTTTTCTGTTATTTATGTAGATGGACAGTATGACTAGTCATTACCTGACTCAGCATTTTTATTCTACATGAATAATGCATTTGCCGTGTCAGGTGACAAATGGGGTAGGGGGGAGGCTGTTCAGAATTTGCTGGAGTTACTCCAAATATGCTGGTAATGTCATTGTAAATCGATTGATCAGTAGTCCTTCACATGTTTTTTATTCTCTGTCAATGTTTTGTAGTTTGCGGCTTGGTGGCCTTGAGACATGGCATCGGATTGCAAAGCAGTATTCAAGGGATGGAAAATGTGTGGAAAATGTCTTGGAGAATGGACTCTCACTTTACCAATTTCAATTTTGGGGGCGTTTTTTCCCCTTAAGAAATTACAGAGTCCTATAATGAGAAGTTATGTTAAATGCTGTAAAATACAGGTTCCTCCTTCATGCCTGTCAGAGCTCCTTTGAATTCTTTTACACATTGTTATGCAGAGTTGAGGTTTTGCTGGTCTCTGCATTTTTGGAGGGTTGTCTCAGCAGAGGGCTCTTTTCAGAAGAATGCAGCATCCGTGGACAGACTCATCCTTGCATGCTTGACAGAAATGTAAGATTACTGTTGTGGTTTCTCTTTCAAGTATCAAGTGTGTTTTAATGAGTTTTAAATAACTTGCCTTTGGAGAAAGACCACAAATACCATCCTCACCTTCAAACAAACTAAGCTTTTAGAGTGGCTTACTCTATTCCTCTCATTTGATTTAGAGTACTGTGTAGTTTAAAGACAAAGATGTGTAAGGTTGGCTCCCACCGGGTTAGCATTTGCACAGTTATGTAAAATACTATTTTAGGCTATTTAGTTTCTAATGTTCCACTTCCACACAATATTTGTTATCTCATTCCAAAGAAATTTGGAGTGAGATACAAGGTTTAAATTGGAAATTGCATGGTGTTTTATTTTTAGTTCTTTGTGCTTTAACTGCCTCCCTGGTCAGTGGCCACAGTATGGTGGTTGAAGGGAGAGGCCAGACCTCAGTGTGAGAGCAGAGCACTTGTGGTAACTTTTCTGGACTTGGTCATCACGGCCCCCATGGGTTCAAGTCCTGGGCGGGGGACAGCTAAGGAAGTCACTGCTACTGATAATCTGGTAGTACTGTTCCTGGATTAAGGGCCATTTATGTGCATCAACCTGGCGCGGTTATACATGGCAACACTTGTTATCAGTAATCCGGGTCGATTATATAATGAAATCCTAAAGTGACACCAGTTTAAGGATGGATATGTGAATTCATGGATGAGCAGAAGGATATACAGATGGGGACTGATTAATGGCACAGTTGCATAGTTCACGTTGGCTTCTCCGCTTTCTTTCTGCGAGTCAAAACCTACTGTGGGGAAATCACATTTCTTGGTTCCACAGCTAATTACTGGTTACGGTTGCAAATTCAGCCCAATGTTTTGCCTATTTCAGGTTATGTTACAGAGTGTGAAGCTGAAAGAGAACCAACATTTGTTTACTCTTTCACCAATCCACAGTACTTGTGGATTATCTAAAGTATAATTTAAATAACTGGTACATGTACAAAAAGTAAAAAGAAAATACTGTAATAATAAATCTGATTGATGTTAGAGTATGTGTACCCAATTCACAAAAGCTCTTACGCTTGCAAAATATTTGGTATTTTTCTCAGTATTGTAAGTGATATGTTTTTCAGCTTGCAACGCTTTATTTTAAGGAACCAAAAGAAGAACTGAGTTAGAATTAGCAGTGATGGAGAACACCTTGATGAGAAACTAAAGAATAGTGACTAGAAATTTCAGACCTCTTCAAATGAAAATGGTTCCAGATGTTCACGTTGGTAAGAAATCACTGGCAGGTGCCGTACATCAAATATGTGACACAAGCAAGTGACAAATTAATTAATGAATAAATTAATTAACCCCAGAATACAAACATGTTTTCCTTTGTGTTGCTCAGTGTCTAACACATTATGTAGTTCCCAGCCACTGGTTAGCCTATTTGAAATAGTGTGTCTTCTCCTTCATGATGCATCTTTAATATTATTGTCACACTCATTTTTTTAATTTTTCTGTCCACAGGCATATTTGTATGCCTATGTGGGCCTGATTTTGACCCTAATACCTAGATTTCCTGTCCATCCAGAATCGGTCCTGTAATCTGGAGAAGCAGTTCCTTCCCTCTTCTGCCTGTGTACAGAATAGCTTTGTTTGCCTACCTGTCGCTCTTTCTGTCTTACGTACTGTAAGAACATCAGCAAGAAACTTACTGAGGCTTAATCACTTGCCCTAGGTACAATTAGGATCTATTAATCAATTAAAGTTTTCAGTGTTTACTGCGTCAGCATTGTGCATCTCTATGACTGTTATAGTACCAATAATCATTTGGTCTGACCTACATGGGAAGCAAACAAGACAGCTCAGAGTCAAGGAGAGGGAGAGAGTTGGAGGAAGAGTGAGAATTATCCAAAAACAACCACATGTTTTGTTTCACTTCTCAAATATGACACAGTCCTTGAGCGCTGCAGTGCAGTAATGCAAACAGAGTGGCTGAAGAGATCAAAGCCATCAGACACATAATGTCTTTCCCGGCCTTTCTCCTTCACGTTTAATTAAGTTACTGTCATATGTGGGAAGGAATTGAATGGCATCAGACCTTGCAATAGCCAGTCTGATTATTAAAACACATGGTTTTACATGTTACATATACATATACATATACATGTTTACCTGCTTTACTCTGCTTGTAAGAGAAAAGAATCTCGCAGGCTGTTTATTTGGGATGTGTAAATACACATTTGTATCATAGCCTTTGCCAGCTTACAAAGCCCTCAATGTGAGCTAACAAGAGAAGACAAATGTACTGAGTTCAGTATATTTATGGACTGTACACTAGTCTACATTCAGTGTGCCATTACTCTGTGATGAAAAAAGTTAAGATGGACACCTTTGGTCAAATCACACAGTTGTTTCCACGGTACATTTATTGTCTAAAAACACGAAACCAATTAACAGCTGGAAGACATTGTTTGAACTGCTCCCTTGCAAATTACTTCATAAACATAAATTGAACCAGACTGATACAGTATACGGTTGTTTTAGATACCCTGGCTGTTGATCGAGCAGAGTGGTGCCAATCTCTTTTCTTAAGTCATCTGTTTGCCCTCCAGTAATGGTATTTGTTTTTCTGTCCTCTGCTTCACTGCTGGAGCTGCTGTCCCGTGGAGCTGTCAGACCTTGAATATAAATAGGTTAATATCTCCAATTTGGAGTTCAACCAGACAAGTGAACAGACACAGACTCATTCCTCATCTCCTTGACCACAGTCAGCTGTTGACAACTATTCAAGACCAGACAAATCCTACCTCCTCTGCAAAATCATCTTGTGTGATGATAGTTTATCACTTATTACACAGGGAGAGCCAACCAGACTGCCAAATCTGTAGGACTTCTCTCCAACCTTGCCATGCTTGTCATTGTTGAATGCAGGAGCTGATAAAATAACTTTCTATGATCCACAGGAGACTAGACATAAACGTCATGCACTATGCATTTGCCCATTGACCTATTAAACAGAACAAAGTTGTTATGGTTTTTTATAATACCACCATAACTAACATAAGCAGTTGTGTTGTTGTAACTGATGTTGTGATTTAAAGAATAAAAGTCGTACCACATTGTGATTAATATGCATGTGGTTATGAACTTCTATTTTGCTTGAAACATAGACATTTGTCAAATAGATCCTTCTTCAAACCAACCTCTCCAGAGCTCTATGCCAGTAAAATAAATAAATTTTAAAAAAAAAACTGTTAAACTTCTGTAGATAGATTTTCTCCCTCACAGCTTTGGAAAGGTTGACTTTGCCTAATTTTGATACCATACATGGTCATGGTTGTAACAAGTTACTGAGTCTCCAATTGTTTTGAACTTGTTTAGCTGAAGTAATGTGTGGGTTCTGAGCAGTGTCGGGGGGGGGGCATACAAAAAATGCCCCAATAAATCTCAAAATGCCCGTAGAAAATGTGATTAATGGGCAAATATATATATAAAGCACTGTTGCATATAACTGCACTCATAATAGCAATAGTATGCTTTTTTTAAACCGATTTATAAACGTGGTAATATGCATTTTAATCTGGGTTGATTTCACATAAAAACTGCAACTTTTTGCCCCCTAAATGTTTTTTTTTCCTACACTGGTTCTGAGAAGGGTTTGGAACAATATTTGGTACAGCAGCCTCAACTGACAGTATACTCCTAAATTTACTTTAATGTTACTTAATGTTCTTTACATATGTAAAATGTACATGGCATGACTTTTAGAGAGTTGAAGACAAATCAAGGTTTAACTGTGTCTTCTTCCTGTCCAGCCTGATGACTGTGCACTTCAGCTGTCCCACAATGGCAGCTACCTGGACCTGGAGTCGACCCTGGCAGAGCAGAGAGATGAACTGGAGGGATTTCAGGAGGAAGGAGGGTAAGATAAAGAAAACTCTGCCCCTATCTTAGCTTTTCCTTCACTAGCACCAAACTCCAAAAGCAAAAAAAGTACACAATGTGCTAAAATGAAGAAAAAAAACATTCTCTATCACTGCAACAAAGTTAGTCATTTATTTTTTTGCACTTCAAAAGATTCAGATTAAAAACACAAGAGCGACTGGCAAAGGCAGGTTAATACTGTAAGTTTACTTGCTAGGCTCTGATTGTCCAAGTATAGATTGTTCACGTTCTTGTGGCCTATTTAGCTATTATATACCAGAGAAAAAATTATTATTGTTATTATATTATATGTTTTATTCAAGAGTTACTGACTTGAAGTGTTGAGTACAAGAATCTATTTTTTTAACAACATAATCAGTAAAAGTGATTACTGTTTTTTGAGAGAGAGACAAAAAAATGTAGCCGAGATAAGAGGGAAAAGATTATTATTTAAGATTATTATTATTTAATAAGTATTCTTATTCTGCTTGTTATATTCCTTTGCCTAATTGGATTCTATTACAGTGATTTGAATCATAATGATACCTATTTTGTTCCAGGATGAATTCAAATAATCCCTTTTCCGGGCCTCAGCTTATGGAGCTGCTCTCAGGAGGTGCTTGGGTTTGTCAGAGAGCAGAGGGGGACAGCTTTACCTCACCTGAGGGACTTTCAGTTTCAGAAGTCTTTCAGCACTTTTATATTCGAGAGGAAAAATAAGTTTAAAATTGAATACCAGTATTAATAGCTAGCTGCACTAATTCCTCTCAGAATCAGTCACTAATTATCTCAACAATCTCATTGGCTTAGGAAATGTTATTTATTATTCATAATATTTGTTCTATTGAAAGATCTAAGAAAATCTTATCTTTATACATGTGTGATGCTGATTTTGGCCTTTGAAATATTGGATCAATTTTGTGGTGGCATTAGTGCCCTTTTTTAAGAGACTAAATGTCAGAGTTTCCATGGCATTCATCCATTCATGTCCCTTAAAATACCTGGCCTCTCTGGCCCAGTGGCAGCAGTGATGTCATCTAAACCAATTATGAGGTGTAGACGAGGCTCATGAGTAATCACCCTCATCTCTATTGAATGTCACCTCATTGCCCTCATTAGAAGTTGATAAATACAATTGCACAACCCCCAAAACACAACTCTCAGCTTCTAATTTAGTTGCATTGTTTCCCTGTAATATGTAGTTAAATTGGGCTTTGTTTCAACATAACTCTTAGACCTGGATGACGAAGAGAAAGGTTTAAAATTGTGTTTCATTTCTGTCTCATACACGTTCTTTGGCCAGTTACATTATTGACTCCATATGTTTTTTCACGTACTGTGGAGTATGTTGATATATTATTCATGTGCCGCCCACTTTTAGATGATCACAAACCAAAGGTTGGCATGAGAGCTGCTGGTCGACTGAACCACAAACATGTATGGGTTTATTTGTCTAACTTGGAATTCATAAGCTGCTCTCTGGCTTGGTGTTTCTATTGGACGTTGAGAGTCCCGTTCTTTCCCAGTTCCATCTGAAATTGTTAGGAGCTTATGGGAGGCTATTGAGAGCTGTGAGGTTAAAGTGGTCCACTTCTTCTCTTGTAGAAGACCAAGCCTGCCAGGGCCCGGGTCTTGCCAGCTGGCACAGGCTGGAATGGATGTGTGTCATTAAACCCACACAGTGTTGTCTGAGGAGGCTGGGGGTGAAGGTGGTTAGCCAATTATTTTGTAAAAATAAGGCAGTTCTGCTCGCTGGCTTTTTATGGTGCTGATGTGCCCAGGATTACGTCCCCCACTGCTGCGGTGTTGTTGATTTGATGATTATTGAGCTAATAAATGGTCTGAAGAGACATTTCACCTTTACTTGTTTCCATTTCATTTCTTTCCCTTACCCTCCTATTACATACAGAAAAGAACGTACAAGTTGATGTCAAAACAACACAGTTGCATTAACAGCACTTAACAAGCAAAATGTTGTTTTCATTTTTTTTTATTGCATTAAGCCTAGCAACCCACCTTTGGAAAGAGAATAGTACATACTGCCTGGGTTCCTTAACCTTCCTGATCATTGGCCTTTAAATCCATCTGTAATTGATATTACTGACACGTTACATTCCTGAGGCGCCTGTGTCATACCTAGTGTCTTTACAAACAGATTAAAGTATGATCCTCTGACAGAGCGCTGCAGTGCCAGGAGATATCCATGTCACGGGAGCTTAAGGGACATAATCACTTCCACACCGTGTTTGAAGCTCAGCTATAGGCAATTGTGAGTCATAAATACCCTGTCGCATCTCTAATGCAGTCTCACTCAGTTATAAACTGACCATATAGCCCAGACATGTGCTCAGAAAGATCTTCACAGTTTAAGGTAGTCAGTGTGTAATTTAGTTTTCTAGCTGTAATGGATTGATTGACCCCATACACACAATTTCCTGTTTTTGTAGTCCTGAGCCGAGGTGGAGTAGGCTATGGGGGACAAAGTTAGTATCAGATGGCCTGACATGTGCTTACATACATTTATAGCCCTTGAATATTTTTGTGGATTACATGGATTGAAAAGTGAGATCCTGTTCCTAGGGTCTAATGTTGTTGAAAAAAAATGTTGCATTGAACTCATGTGTTGAGTTTTTTGTTGGGCTTGACGTTGTTTTTGCTCAAATTTGTAATATTAAATGGCTGATGATCAATAAAGTTGTAAGTCCTCAATGACATATTCCCTAGTTTGTCTTAAGAAGAGGACATGAAGCGTTGTTATTGATTGCATAATTGATTCAGTGTGTGAAATGTGTAGCTGGCAGACAGCAAGGGAGAAAACACTTCTTAGCATTTCCCTACCCCTACCCTGGTTCATGTGAAGCATCTGAAGGCCAACAGTTTTGTGCTGAATATGCCTTTCTTGGTTTTATTGAGTGTTCTTGATGCATTCGACAACCAGTTAGATGTTGAGCATATTAAAATCCAAATGTTCCTGCCTCAACTCTTCAGAGTTTCTGATCATCTCCTCTCATCTCTCATAGGACAGCTCCGCTTCAAAAAATTTCATATTCTTCTGACCCATTTGGACATTGTTTAGTAGACACTCACAGTACACAAGATTTACATACACAGTGCAGCTTAAACTTCAGGGAGCAACATAAAACACCAGTTGCCCGTTCTGCGTTTGCAGAGCAGGTATTATTAACAGAACAGAACAGCTTGGGGATTGTTCAGAGCGTATGTGGTTGTGCGTCTTGAGTGTGTGAGACTTGGTCAATGGTCAGTAAAGCAGCCTCGTCTGATGGAAATGAGCCCTGTCTCTCTGTCTGATCCTTCAGCCTCCTTAACCCCCATGACTTGCTCAGGCTCTGTGGGTCCCTCTGCAGACACTGATGCAGGAGTGTCTCAAGCAGGGGTGTTCACCAAGAAAGTGCTGAGTCAGTAGACCTCCGTGGGGTCTTCTTGTCTGGCATTAATTCATCTTCGAGGAGGGGAACTGGCTTTATGTGTTCCAAGAATGTGTACACCTTCTTTGGGTACACATTTTGTGTTGTTTTATAAACAGTGCCAGTAATGCTCCCTTAGATAAAGCCAGAGAGCATGGACTGGCAGGTATCCACTGATCCAGTTGCTGCTGCTATGGATATTGGGATTAAGAGAGAGCTTTATGAGGGTATAACCTCATAACCTCTTATGAGGTACAGCAGAGCAGAGACGGGAGAATGGAGAAAAATAGAGAAGAAAATAATGTGGGTATTGAATTGGCAGGTAAAGTTGTTGCCTTCTCACAGCTGCATTCCTGTTTGCAACATTGGATAGGCAAAGTGAAAATGATGAATAACACATCAATGCTTTTTAGATTAATAAGAATAGTCCTTGTTATTCAAATTGTAGCAACAAAGGAATTTCAGAAGCATTATGTCGCACATGATGAATCAGATTTAATAGGAGCGTGGCTTAAGTTGATTAAACAGCACCACTACTGGAAGAAACCAGAATTTTCTGGCACAGAGGAATGATCATAAGGACTAGGGAATCTAGTAGATATTATATCCCAACATGTAGCCAATTTAATTGGTTAGGGGTTCTGAAAACCTCACTTATATATTCCATGCACATTTGTTTAATTTGATAATGAGCACGTTGGCCTATGTAGCTCCAG
This sequence comes from Etheostoma cragini, assembly GCF_013103735.1. Lineage (NCBI taxonomy): Eukaryota > Metazoa > Chordata > Actinopteri > Perciformes > Percidae > Etheostoma > Etheostoma cragini. Next base: position 14,888,736 of record NC_048412.1, on the reverse strand, counting down.
GTTTTGGTTAAGCCCAGGGATACTGTTGCAGCCAAGCAGAGAGAAAGCAGACTTTTGTGACAAAATGGCTCTGGTTGCCCATTTCCCTCAACAGCATCACAGTGGATTAAGTTCCTGTATGCCATCTCATCTCACCAGCAAAGGTCCATGTTGACAGATGTTGCTCCTGTGTCTCCTCCGCTTGCTGATGGATATTATATTTCAAAAATAGATAGCATAGACAGATTTCCCCTGCCATGTAATCTGCTGGTGTGCATGTCAGTACAGTCTCCCACTGACTGGTTGGGGCAGGAAAGATGTATGTCCGGGGCAGTTCTGCGGTTATTCTGCTTGTTTATGGAGTGGCAGCAGTATTATCTGCCCTCTGTGCTGATAGGCTTTTCCCTCTGTGTCAGACCCCCGGCTGCCTGATTGTCACTAAGAGTAACAGTCTGTTGCTGGCACTGAGCCAGCCGGAACAATTGCACAGCCTTTGTGCATGCAGGATAAAAGCCTATTTGTCAGAGATCCAAATTAGAAGGGGGGTTGTCGCGCAACTCTACCTGCTATGCTTTTGTCCACAATTGTGTCTACTGGGTTTGTTTGAGGCTTCTTTAGCTAGTAGGGAGGTGAAAAGCACACTGTGTGATCCAAAATGTAAACAAAAGGGTGGCCCCAACCACCAGAATTCAAAACATGGGAGTGAAATCCTCTTGATTGAAGTCCTTTTTCTGTCAAATGAATGAACACTACAACTAGATCTGTGTCATTATCTTCTTCTTATGTTGTTATAGGTTTGTTCACATTTGGGATGCAAACACAGGCAGACATGCTTAATAATGACTGACTGAAAAACACCTAAAGGATAAGGCTGATATCATATTATGTATTTTTTATAATCCTCAACACTCCCAATCCCAAGTATTGAATGTGCAGGGAAAGCCTTATATACGTTATTTTTTTCATTATTGTCCAAAAACTTAAAAAAAAAAAAAACTGACTTGGTCCTTCATCACATTTGAGCAGTATTGTTTACTTTGAGTCAATCCCACTAATGCAGATTAGCATTTTCAGGATTATCAATTGAGGCTGGCAGCTACAGACAGGGTGGGGAAGTAGGACAATGTTGAGAGAGGGATGGAGATGAACGCATTTCTGGATTTGGGCTTTTCATGGGATTTGTAAAATACGATTTATGGCAGCCTTATCCTTTAAAAAGGCTAATTCTATATCAAACTTTGTAAAGAAATTAGAGTGTGGACTTCTGAGTTGCCAAATAATCCTACAAACTACTCTCCTCTCACATTCACTTTTACAATTGAATAGAATCGGGGTGCATTGTTGTCGACAAGATGGTGATGGGGTATTGGCATATCTCCATTAACACTGGGAGGAGGTCTTGACCTCTTAGCTGCTCCCATCCTTCATCTTCACCTATGGAGACCTCCCCTGTTCTGTTCCACGACCTGTTCCCTGTTATATTGAATCTGCAAATATAGAAAGGTTTGAATAGGACTAAACGGTTTAATTTGTCATTATTCTGCGCCTTTGCACAGTAGCTTTTCAGATATGTTTTCTTGTCACCACATGCCTGCCTCCGGCGTTTTGATGGTGGTCTCAGATTTAGAGAGACATTCGGCTTCTATATCTTGATACAGTTGCATGTGTACCACCCCAAACACACACACACACGCACACACACATATTTAAATAATCATACATGGCTTAATGTCCAGTAACATTTCTCTTTTTCTCCATTTGTCTTTTTTCTTATCAGAAGAGGCAAGAAACACAGCGTTATTCTTCGAACGCAGCTGTCCGTCCGAGTTCATGCCTGTATTGGTGAGTAATTAACTGTAATCCAAACTGTACATTCGTCACATCTCACTTTATGATTTTCTAACGATATGTTTGTCTGTCTTGGTCTATATCACCAGTGAGGTATGAGCTTTAATTATCTCATTTACCAGTGGATTACTTTATGGAGGTCCTTGTTTAAACTTGCACAGTGGCAGGTTTGAGAAATAACCTAGAATATTAATTTGAGCCAGAATTAACACCATTTCAGTAACACCCTAAGAAACAGACCAATGGCGCAGAGCAAAACCTGAAAATATGTCTTGTTTTTGGACTTACTGTGTTCTGTCACTTTGTTTTATTCACCCTCCTGGTGTCTTTGGGTAATGTAAGGGAACCAGCACAAAGAGCAGAGTGAAAACATTTGCAAACTTGCATGCGTGTGGCATGTGTGTGAACACATACAGTATACACACACACACACACACACACACACACACACACACACACACACAACGTGCTTATCAGAGACTGGGTTTTTATTAAACTAAGGATGCTAACTGCCTCAGCTTTTACTAACTACAATGTGCAGTACAAATTTTGGAGTTCCCTTTCCCACATCTTTTTCACATTCAGCCTAACTGATGAATGGGTGTTAATGGTTTTGCAACTTTGTTAAATGTATGCATAATTTAAGAACTTAATACACAGCCCTTGTAAAGTTACACACAGTGCCTCCTACACAGGCTTCAAGTGTAAAAAATAACCCAGTGCCTGGAAAAACTATTAGGCTGTAAATTGTCTGATTTTAAAATTGGCCGTAACTCACTATTGCAGTAGAAGTTAACTAAAGGACCAGACATTTGAATGAAGTAACTACGATCTGAGAACTATCTCTGATAGTCGTCTCTGGTCATTTATTCAACCTGCTGATGCGTGACGTGCCATGGAAAGGTTTGCAAACTCTGGCTGATCTTTTACTGAGATTGTTCTGTCATGTTTGATAGCTCATAAACTAATGGTGAGACACACAAGAGAAATGAGAAAGACGGCATTCGTTTGTTCTTGATCAGGTCTAGTTTGCACATGTTGATTACAAAGAGGATTTCTCTTTCATGCTCTTGACACTATAATTATGTAATGGATACAGTAAACCTATCAGATTTTGTCATATGCTGTCTTTTTAAACTTTGATAATTGTGGAGAGATGCTTCCTGGTTTTATTACACCGGATACCTAAACGACATATTCAGTCTTTGCCTGATTACCAGGTAACGGACTGAACATGGCTAAACATTTTCAACACTACTCTGAACTGGCTTCACCTCATTCTCTCCTCCTGCTGGTGCTTTGCTTAGCTTAGCGGAGCCTGGGGAGTGGCAGACAGACATGCTGCTTTACTCTAAGTGGATGATGACCCTCTTTCTCTCTAAGTTGACAGCCACCTGTTGCCCTCCTCTAGTCTCCCTCAGTGACTGCCCACATGGCTAGCTGATTTATTTCTTCTAGGCGAGGTGGTTACTGTTACTGTTTACTTGTCCAGACATTTGATCCTAATTTTATCTGACTAGAGGGCTTACCTCGAAGCCCCTGAGTGCAGAATTACTGGGTGATTTCCCCGCTCCACACAGGAGATAATTCATTAGTCTTCCAAAGACAAATGGCACAGTATTCTTTACACTGTGCACTTGCTCTATATTGAGCATTTCCCTGCTGTCAGTTTAGAAAGACCAAAATGGCCCCCAAAGAGAAGCCCCCTCATTGTCAGTGATTATTTTTTGTGGCCATACTCTTTTGCCTTTTGCCTTCGGAGAATAGCTAGCAAAAAATGTACATATAGGCATCAGAGTGGCTTTTGTTTTAGTCGGACGAGCTTAAACTAATAGTACCACTCTTATGTTCCAGTAGCTTTAGGTCAAAGGATACTTGTATCAAACATCACCAGTGCCGTTTGGATGTGATTTGTTTAGTGTCACATTTTGAATGTATCCTCACATGATTGATTGCTAAATTAGCACACCCACGTTGTCAAGATATTTAGTTTATCCCCACTTTATTAACATGAGTAATAAATTGGTTACAATCATGTATGTAATCTGTGTCATGTAGAACTATTATGTGGAAAACCCCTAGCATGTTTTTGAAGTTTTAATTAAGAACTTTGTTTATATTTTCTGTTTTTAGAGTGTCTACAAATGTACACATCCCAGGGATAGCTTTCAATCTTTGTGTATGTTTGGGTATGTTGAATTGCATGTGTCATAAACCACAGCAAGACCTAATCCAGGCTTCCATAATCATAGTCATTAGCTGCCACATACATATGGTTCTGCTGGACCAGGCGGAAATCTAAGCATCAGAGTCAGTAAAGGAAGGAAAGTGCTCACCCGAAGAGCTAATGGTTTATTAAACTGCTTTTTACGATCTACCTCTGGCACAGTGATTTGTTTTAGTCACACAATGAAGCAGTCCAGGCTCTTTATACCATCAGGCACCATACAAATATTTATTCCTGGGTGTTCTGCCGAGTATGGATTCATGGTATGAAGCTCCATGGACATTTGTCTGTATGTTAAACAGTACTGCATATATGCATCAGTCCTTTCGTCTTTTCGTGGAGAAAAAACTTTAAATTTACTTTTAAATGGTTGCGTTTTTGTCAAAAGATGACCAGTAAGTGGTGATCTTTGTTTATATTTGTTTGACCAGGCTGGGATTTAGAAAATAAACTCAACTCATCCCTCTCTGCGTGTTAGCATTGGCCACAGCCTGTTTAAATTGCTGGGCTGTTATTGTTGTTGGTGTACTAGATGTGGTAGCGAGGGTCTGATTTAAGCAAGCCTGTGCTTATTTTAGTATTGTTTGCAAGTACAATAAAGAAGGTCCTCTTTTTTGTGCCATTTTGTTTTCTAAGGTTGCCTGAGTTGCCGTGATGTGATGGTGTATGGAGAATATAAAGACAGTAAGAGAGACTAGTATGGGCTGCTGGATGTTTAAATGGGGATACCAAGTTAAGAAGTAACAAATGCCACATATGTTTTGTAATCATCAGCACTGACTGACAGATGTTCAGTCAGAAACTGCTCCTCTGGCAATTAAATACATTTATGACTTGCTAGACTAACATTTGATGTGACAGATCTATCAACTACTACTCTGCAATCCAGAAAAATTGCCTTGATGTGCAGAAAATCATCTTGAACTCTGTCGCAGTCAAACTAATTATTTTATATAGAGCCAGCTCTTCATCAATCATAGATTAGCGGGTGGTACAAACTTATTTTTTTGTTTACAGCAGGTCATTATTCATTGAAGATAGTTGGTACTCCCCTTTAAGAGAAGGTTCATCTGTCAACACACTGATCTCAGCTGAGAAGTGACAGCTGTAATAAGAGTTGACACATTCTTATTGGATTATCTGCCTTGTTTTTTACGACCTCTTATAATCCGGGCTCAGCACATGATTCATTGTGACCGCTGTTAACTTGCATTTTTGCACTAAAACTTTGTCAAATTGGTAGTTTTGATCTTTAGTTTGACAACTGAAAACTCTGTGGTTCTTAAGATGGAAGACGATAAGCAGTAAATTCTAAATACAATTATCCCTCTGCAAATCGTGTTGGAAGATGAGTTCCTGGCAGCTAGCAATGTAGTTGCATGGAGATGTACACAGCTAAATGGGGGCTTTTCACTGTTGGTTTATCTAATTAGTGTATAATTATGTGTGTGTGTGTGTCAACTGTACTTGTGTGTGTGTGTGTTGGGGGGGAGGGGGGGGGGTTGGGTGTCAGCACATTGACTTAAAACAATAACCTGCAGGATAACATGGTGCTCCCAACCACAGTATTTGCCTTTCCTCACACTCTGCCAGATCTGTACAAAGCCATCAACAGTTCTGTGAATAGACATTAAAAACAATTCCAGTACTGGTAATTCACCTGCATATTGAAAAGAAGATCAGCTTTAAATACCTGCTACACTTTTGTAAAAAGCAAAGTTACTCAAGGTTATGGCTCATATCCAGTACTCTGTGACAGATACAATTTACTCTGGGAAAATGTGAAAAAGCTATTATTACATTTATTTGACATTTGTATCTGGTTATTAGTAACTGTATTATAGCTCTGTCACAATGCACCTTTGGATTAGTACAAACACTGAGGATCCTCCGTACAGAATCACACTTTTGAGTCACAATAAAGCAATAATTCAAATATCTACATATGTTTTTATGACTGGAGAGTGCCAATCAAGCGGGGAATAATTAAAAAATTCATATCATGTGGCACCCACGAGACACCGAGGATGATCAAATGGCCTCTTTGACTTCACATGACAAGACCCTAAAATGGGATCATCACCCCAGGATGCCACCCTAAACAACACCGGGCCAAAGAGGAGAATTCTGAGGCAGAAAACATCTCAGGATGGAAGTGGAGTGCAGTGGGTCTTGCTTTTTAAATCACAGCTGAGAGTCAAACTAGATCAGTGGAAGGTTTGATGGTATCCCTCACCTCACACTTTCCCTAGGTCTGTTTTTATATACTTTCTGTTTGGCTGTGAGCCCAACAACCCCATGCAAAGACATAACAATGTAGTTTAGGTTAATTCTTTATTTATGTATTTATGGGCGACCATAATGGACCATGTTTCCCCTAATTTTTTCCCTGGGCCCTCTCAACCAAAATGCAACTTTTTCCATTTTTTGGTTGGATTAGAGCTTATTGTTGGATCTTTTTGCAGATTTGCTTCACATACTGTACAAGGTTTTAGACTCCTGTGACATTAATTTGTATGAGCACACTCATATGCTCACATCACATGAACACTCCTGCAAAGGCATGCACATATTAAAAAGCCATCTGGTTCCAGTTGAAAGGCCTCTCAGCGCTGCTCTTCACCCGTCCAAAAGTGAAGAGAGCTGTCTATGTTTTCATCCAAAAGGAGAGGAATTTTTTCTTGCTGTTGTAACAGGGTAGAGAGAGAAGTTTGAGCGTGCAGCCTGACCAAGGGACAAAACGGTTTTCCTGTGAATAGGGGTCCTACTGAATGGCCACATCATTGAGTATCAGTGCAATACATAATGATATTCTGTCTTTTTTATTCTTTTCCATTCAGTGCTGGCAACTAGCCAAACTCCTGTCAGAAAAAACGCAATGATTGGTTTAAAATTGGGCTTTAATTCCATTTACAACAGTCAACTCGTAACAAAATATAGTTTTTCAAAGTGGCGCATCATGACATATCAGTTGGACCACTAAGAGGGGATGCCATGTGAACTAGAGCCCTCTGGGGTTTACCACTGCTGTAAGACTGGAGCAGTCCTTGTTAAAGTGGACAGGTGTGTAACCTCAGTAGCCACAGACTATAAACAGCTGCCTGCTCAATGAAGGACAATTTAGAAGGAATCTGTGTTTGTTTTTGCTCAAACCAACATTTATTTGATGTCTGCAGAGAATTGTTTATGGTACATTTTCTGCACAGCCGGTGTTTAGCCTCTCTCTGTATCCTTAATGGAGGGAGAGCGAAGAGGAGTAGACTAAGAAAACATATATGAATGTGTCTTCATTTATCTCCTTGGTTGTAGGCAATACTGACTGATTTGAATGCCATTATGTTTAATATTACTAGTTTAGGGCTGCAATCAACAATTGTTTTCATTATCAATTAATCTAAAGATTGTTTTCCTGATAAATTGATTAATTGTTTGGTCTTTCAAATTTCATTAAATGGTGAAATATTCAGGCACTCTTTAATAAGACAAAAAAACAACTAATCCTGACATGAATGTTTGAAAACATTTGGAATTTTTTCAAAAAGAAATTGTTATGTTATGTTTGTTATCAAATAAGCGCTTTCTTGTCTAATCATTTCAGGGCTAAACCAGATTTGATTTGATTTTGAGCTTAAATTAATTTAGCTTTGTAGCCAATCACATTTCACCTGCTACTCTGGTAATTTTATTGTTTTGTATGCCTGTTATGCTCTGCTAAATGTGCCTCTATGCAATATGTCTATAAGCCACCACTGCCATCTATCTCTAAACATTTAGCAGTTCAGCGTAATTCATCATTTTGTCTTATTTGACTTTGGGATTTGTGGTTATACTAAATGGGCATTTGAGTGTCAGTATTGACAAGAAAAAACCCTAACCTTAAACGTAGTACCCCACTGGCCTTTAGCCAAATCCTAGTATGCCATGGAATTCCATCTCACATCCTCCCTCACATGTCATGCAGCCTCCTTTTCTTTCCTTCCACTTTGATGTCTTTGTAAGGAAACGTCTCTTTCCCTCTCTGCATCTATGAGGAGAATATGAGAAATGCTTAAGAGTACCAAAATATTTCATTTTTTCTGTTTGTCGTTACAGTAACTGTCTGTCACTCATATAATGTTCACTGAAACAGCGTTGTTATTTCTTCTCTCACCTTGGCTCAAGTAGTGTTGCTACAGCTGGCTAGCTTTGAATCATTTACCATTGCTGTTTTGCTTTGAGGGAGGATTTATTGGATTTTTGGTTACATTCATGCACTGGGATCGATTTAGTTCTTAAGCTGACATCAGCTAGGAAAATAAAGATAGACATGACCTGCTTAGGGGAATGTGACAGTCATTTTTGAACAGCTTTGTTTTTGCAGTGCGTAAATTGGATACTTAAATCTTTTACACATTCTTGAAAACTGGTATAGAGATTTCTTTCATAGCATTGTTTTGGTGTGGAGAATCTGTCACCGTTGTGGCAGCTGCCATGCTCTCTTTCCTCTGCTCTTTAACAAACTGAAAGACACAGGGACAGTAGTGTCCCCCTGTCTTCCACCTCTTTCTGCTTCTGCATCCTCTGACTTGCCAGCTTCTCATGCCCTAGGGGAATGTGATGATGTAGTCAGTGCAACCTTGCAGATTCTATGTTTCTATTTTATCAGGTAAACAGTAGCTGCTTTAAATCATGGCGTTAGACATCATTTTATCTATCTCCATGACTCTACTCTGTGCTGTAGCTCTTGGACACCTGTGGCTTCCCATGTTTCACATTGTGTTGTGTTGTGGTGACTGGCTGGGGGCCAAGAGAAACGTCAGGCATATTCATCAAGAGCCATTTGGCAAAGGTAGAAAGTATGTGGCGTTTTGTGGTGATGTGTTAATGATTTGAGAGCCATCCAGTCGTGTTCTGGTTCAAAACAGTGTAACCACCCAAAGGAGGAGGCATGATACACAGCTGTGGAATGATTATTGATATTGTAGACCATATTGTGAGCCATTGTAAATATTAGCTAGATATCTGTTTCTTTCTATCGACTAGTAACATGTTCAAGGCCAAGGAACAACTATGGTTGTTATTTTTAGAGCTGATGTAAGCTCAAGTCCAGGGAAGAAGTGGGATAAGTACTGTATTGTATATTTAAAGAAACAGGATACCCTTTGCACTGTCAACTTTACAACAAGGCATTCATTTAATTTCAATTCACTTTTAGGTGTAGGAGGGATTCTGTAAAATGAAAAACAAACTAGAGAATGTGATGCAGTTGATACTTATGAATCTGGAATGAGAATTTAAGGATTCATATTTTACAGATATAAGATCACAAAGGAGGATGCTGTCTACAGTGAGGCAATTAAAGCACATTTTAATCAAATTTGAAGTACATTTCAAGGAATCAAAATGACAAAAGTGAGTGTTCTAACTTGGCCTTTGATTAAGGCTGCCCAGACTGAAGCTGAAAGACGCGATCCTCTGACCTCCATCCCAGACATGGTTGACTAATTGGAGAGCCCGGTTGAAAAAAAGAGCTCAAGCACCAGGAGAATCTCCTCTTGCAGCCCACTCAGGGCTCTGAAGGGGACGACTCAGAGTGGCTGCAGCAGGAGAAGATTGGACAACCTTTGTTACATTTTTTTGAAGCCGAAGAAAAGAGCCATACAGTAGATAGAGAAAAAAGAGAGGCCTCATTGCCTTGTGTGAATGTCGGCTAAGAGCCTACTTAATCGGTTCAGGCACGTCGGGCAGTTGGGATAGCTCTATCTGAACTGCAGGTTACAAGAGGATTCAGAGTGTCTGTCTGAATTCCATGTCTTACATGGTAGCAAAGTGTCTTGCAAATGCAAAACACTAGTGTCAAGCATTTGAACACATGAATTAAGTTTTCGGACTGATAGTGTTGATGGAGATGAGGACATTTGCAAGTTTAAAATGTTCTTAAATTCAACAAGGACTTGTTAAATTATGTATGGGAAAAAAACTGAAATTCAGCACTAACTACATTTGAACAAACAGATTACCCAATCTTACTCCGTGGTGAGCCTAAAAGAAACATTGTCTCATTTTGCTTAGTCTGGATTATAAAGAGGAGTGAAAATCACTATTGGTATAAACCATAAGTGATGTCTCCTGACGTTGTGAGGAAGGCGAGCCATGTTTACATCATTGTTGTGGTTAAAGCTGTGTAAAGTTAAGTCTCATCTTTCAGTGAATATGTCAGGCATTGTTGTGATCCATTCAGATCTATTCATATGTGTTGTATGGTGGTTTTCTCAGTGGTCACTTAAGGATCATTAAACACACAAAGCCCTAAAATGTTTTGCTTAGACCTCTTGTTTATAAGATAAAAGCCCATGTATAAGCCTTTAATCTCTGTGTTTGGAAATGTGAAAAATGTTTGAATCTCTCCCAGTGTCTGGACCTCAGAATTCTATGACATCAGTGGCTGTTCTCTCTGCTTTTTCTACGATGAATGCCTTTTGTATTAGCGAGGTTCAACACAAAGCTAAGAGAGGCCGTATAGGGTTTCATTCAGAATTTGCTGTTCACACACACACAAATACTAAATACAGGGGTTGGACAACATATACACACATCTGTTCAATAAAATACATTGCATTGTTCTTCTTTGCATTATATTACCGTCTTTTCTTTTTTTCTTTTTCTTTTCAGAGGTTGGGGTTAGGGAGTAAACGGGACTGGCTTGAAATATAATGCAATCCAACAAGTCTAACAAGCTAATATAAAACATAAAAACTCAGCTGAAGCCTGCACCAGTAAAATAAAAAGGAACATACATCAGGATTAGTCGTCTATCACCCACAGACCTAAATCCAGTATGAAATTTTGGAAAACAAGGGACAGTATTAGATCCAGTGTCTGCTGGAAATAAATAAACATGATGCTGGATCTGTATTGGTAAAGGCAATCAACATAAGTAGCTTTTTACTTCCTCCCTCAAGAGAGGCAGAGAGTTGACCTCAGGAGAAGAAAGCAGGGGAACCATCCAAGCTGTGTACAGTAAAGATGGGAAGACGCTGTTGACCTCAACTGAGGAGGTAATAGGGCGGTGGAAGGTAAAACTTTGAGGAAGTCCTGAATCCAGGTAATACAGTGGGGCTCAAAAGTTTGGGCACCCAGGTGAATATAAGTATAATATGTCACAAAAAGTTAGATTTTATTTCCATCATTTAAACTTTCAAAATAACAGAAAACAAAAAAATTATGTCTGCAAAAGTTTGGGCACCCTGCAGAGTTTATAGCGGGCACCGCCCCCTTTGGAAAGCTGAGACCTAACAGCGTCATGGATTGTTCTCAATCATTGTCTGGAAAGACCAGGTGATGTCAATCTTTAGGTTTAAATGCCCAGACTCATCTGACCTTGCACCAACAATCAGCACCATGGGTTCTTCTAAGCATTTGTCTAGAAAACTGAAACTGAAAATACTTGACGCTCACAAAGCAGGAGAAGGCTATAAGAAGATAGGAAAGGGTTTTCAGATGCCAATATCCTCTGTTCGGAATGTCATTAAGAAATGGCAGTCATCAGAAACAGTGGAAGTTAAAGCAAGATCTGGAAGACCAAGAAACAAATCTGACAGAACAGCTCACAGGATTGTGAGAAAAACAAGTCAAAACCCACGTTTGACTGCATGATCCATCCAGAAAGACCTGGCAGACACTGGAGTTGTGGTACACCATTCCACTATAAAGAGATACTTGTACAAATATGGTCTTCATGGAAGAGTCATCAGAAGAAAACCTCTTCTACATCCTCACCACAAAAATCAGTGTTTGAAGTTTGCAAATGAACATATAGACAAGCTTGATGCATTGTGGAAACAAGTTCTGTGGACCAAGGAGGTTGAAATAGAACTTTTTGGCCGGAATGAGCAAAGGTATGTTTGGAGAAGAAAGGGCACAGAATTCCATGAACCTCCGTCCAACTGTTAGGCATGGGGGTGGATCAGTCATGCTTTGGGGTTGTATAGCAGCCAGTGGCACAGGGAACATTTCACGAGTAGAAGGAAAAATGGATTCAATATAATCTCACCAAATTTGAATTTGACGTTTACTTGATGCCATCTGTGAAAAAGCTGAAGTTAAAGAGTCAACAAATGGATAATGTTCCTAAACACACCTCAAACATCATGGTGGATTACATCAAAAAGGCGTGAACTGAAGGTTTTGCCATGGCCTTCACAATCTCCTGAACTCAACATAATTGAAAATCTATGGATACACCTTAAAAGAGCAGTGTAAATGATGGAAATAAAATCTAACTTTTTGTGTATCTGTCATCTGATGCCTTTTGGAGATTTTTACATCTTTTCTTGGCTTCTTTATGCACATTATTACAACTTTTTACGTGTGGTGCCCAAACTTTTGAGCCCCACTGTACTATGGTAGAGGCAGTGCATGAGGATGATGGGGGATTGTTGTCAATTTCCCTGGAGGAAGTCGCTGAGGTAGTGGCAGTTGCAAAGCCCCAGGGATTGATGAGATCCGTCCAGAAATGCTGAAAGCTCTGGGTGTGGATAACCTGTCTTGGTTGACACGCCTCTTCAACATTGCGGGAAGGTTTGGGACGGTGCCTAGAGAATGGCAGACCGCGGTGGTGGTTCCCCTCTTCAAAAAGTGGGATCGGATGGTGTGTGCCAATTGCAGGGGTATCACACTTCTCAGCCTCCCTGGTAAAGTCTAAGCCAAGGTGCTGGAAAGGAGTGTTTGGCCGATAGTCAAACCTCGGCTTGAAGAGGAACAATGCGGGTTCCCTCCTGGTTGTGGAACAACGGAGGAGATTTACACTCCGGGCATCTGGTACGGATGCCACCTGGGCGCCTCCCTAGGGAGGGGTTCCAGGCACATTCAGCTGGAAGGAGGCCTCGGGGAAGACTCATGACTGGGTGGGGGGATTATTTCTCCAACCTGGCCTGGGAATGCCTCGGATCCCTCAGTTGGAGCTGGTTGATGTGGCTCAGGAAAGGGAAATTTGGAGTCCCCTGCTGGAGCTGCTCCCCCCGCGACCCGATTCCGGATAAGCGGACAAAGATGGATGGATGGATGGACCATATGGCAGATAAGGTTAGCAGAAAGTGCAGAAGCCATACAACTTTACGACCATCCATACGACCATCAACTTTATGCCATTTGTAGACCACTGGTGACCTTCTGTGGCAAAGATAGCGAGTCATTTTTGTTGCACTTTATGAATGCAATCATTTTAGTTTTAGTTTGGCTACTTCATGCAAATAATGCAATCTTATGTGTCATTTTGAACCACATATTAGCCCCAGACTCCCCTCTAACTTTTTCCCCTCCTGCAGCTGAGCACAGCCTACTATGGCAGGCAACAGGGCCAGCTGTGTTGGAAGGGAGTCATGGAGGAAGTAAGAGTATGATTTCTTTTGTTCATCCGTGTAGGGAAACATCAGACCGCTAGGTTCTGTGTTTACTTAAAAATTGAAGTCTACAGGATCTACAAGTCTGAGGGGATGATCAGTGTCAGGTGTTTTTCTGATGCAACACAGCTGACAATGTGAGACATTTACACATTAATGGCACTTGTAACCTTGTTCCAGCCTTATTATTTATTACTTATTATTCAGTCACAACACACAAAAAAAGGCGTGTAAACTCATTATCATTTAGCATAAAGAGGGGGATGTGCTCTTTCTAGCACAACATTTTGTAACTGACTCAACAATGCTTTCTATGTATGTGAAGTCCACACTTGTCCCTATGAGACCCTGTCAAAGGCGAGAGAGGTCCAACACATTACAGAAATACATTATCACATTTTGATCTGACCAGCTAGATTTCAGCCACATAAATGTTTAATGAAAATGTTTATGGTCCTAGGCAGATTTTTACAACCAATCCCATATTTATCCTAATGGTCAAAACAGACAAACTCTCATACAGTGCAGAATCTATGTGTAGTACACCAAAATAAAAGTGTGCCAGTGAGTATACTACCGCATGTTTTATCTGTTATAAATCATTCTATTGTTGGGGCAAGATTTCATGCTTTTTGGTGTGTGTTTAGTGCCCATTGAGGGAGAATATACACAATAGCGCAGTAAAAAAGAGTTACAACACAGTAACTTTATTTTCCTCACAATTGTAAGGTACCTTCAACAAGTCTGTGTACACTCAGTAATCTCCCGTTTTGTCATCCTCTCTGGAAGAAAATATAACAGTTTTAATTCAAAGAAGCATCTTTAGATATCCAAAAACCTCAATGTCAAAACTTGTCTTTAGTCCTTACCTGGATGTTGGAACACATCAATGTATTTACATAGTTTCAAGAATTTCCCCTCCACTTCATACCGATCAGTAAAATTAGACTTTGACCTGTCAGCTGTTGCAATCTTCTGGAACTACTTGACTACCTAAAATGACACTAAAGGAGACCACCACCCTGCCATGTGCTGCCATCTAAGACATTTGTGTCTCCGCATTTAGGGGAAGTGTTAGAGCTCAACCTGCCAACCAGACATACACTTCTGCCGAGGCTTGTCCTGAGACAGATACTAGGTTATCATTTCCCTTTATTGGAACATATACAACTGGTATTTTATTTAAACTTGGCATACAACGATAAGAGTTTTGGATATGAACATTTTTGGCATGACTACTTACTGCCATTTTGACATTTAAAACTTGTACAAACAGAAGAGTGTTCTTGATGCACAGCCATTTCATGACAACTGAGTTTTCCTGATTTATGCTTTCATAATAAAAAGACACAAAGGGACAACTCCAGCTCTTTTCAGGTACTGTCTTACATGAGAGACATGCCACATTGTCCTGGTTTCCTTGACAAGCTAGGGGTAGATCTCCTACTTCTGACAGCATAGAGCCAGGGTCAACTGGGGTTACCCCTGTCTAACCCTCTGGGCCATCTGGAACCCCACAACTCACCAGGATTATCCCACACCCTCCTACACATGAGCTGCACACATGAGCCCCTCTCTCACACACACAAACACACACACACACACGCACATACAGTCTCTCTCTCTCTCTCTCTCTCTCTCTCTCTCTCTGTCTTTGATGACTGTGTTCTAGGATGCTGATCCTGTAAATGCTACAGGATGAAAGGGCTGCTTTGGCACAGGCCTGTTTGACCTCAATAGCTTCTACTATGGGAGCTGGCTGCACCCCTTTTTGGTTTGGGTTGACATTTGAGGGAAGCTGTAAACCCTGAGGTCAGCCGGTGGGGGCTGGCTGAGTGACTAGAGGACCACCTCCTGTCACCATTAAATGATTTATGGAGAAAAGACACAATCCCAGCTCCTGTAAGCTACATTGAATACTCAAGCCATAACATCATTTTGGTCCTCTGCCTTCTTCTGTGATGTTTACAAAGGCAGAGTTGGAAAGAAAATATTTTAAAGAGACAGTTTGGCATGGGTTGCCTTTAATTCCTTCCAAGACATTACCTTTTGAACATACTGTAGATACTTTCTCCTCTTAGAGAGATTCTGTTAGGTAATGGTAATGTTTGGCAATAGTAAAACCTTCAACTATTTTCTCATTTTATTTGTCATTGGAACACAGAAAAAATATGTTAAGCGGAATTTTTATTTTGTATATGTCTTCTTGTGGAAAGTTCCCTAATATGAGAAATGATTTACATGATGAGGATGGAATTTAATTCTCAGTCTGAGACATTTCACATATGTCAGGTTTTCTTATGGATTATTTTGCATTAATCTGCTGCCCCATATTTTTTGCGTGTAACCACTTTTTTGGCCCCCCGTTTCTTAATCGAGAAAGATGGTTTTAGAGGGAGAGATAAAGACATGGAGGAATGTACCCCTGCTTAGGCGTCATGTGGTGTGTGACTATGCTCACCACCACGCCGACCCTTTCAGAGGGACAAGTCTTTCCTGGCAATCTCAATTTACTTTAGAATAACAAAAAAGAGACATTATATCACAGACATGTACATCTACGTGAAACAGTGAGTTTGGAGAACAGGAGAAATTAGTAAAGTTTTATACAATGTTTGCATTTAAGTATTTAATGACATTAATATTGTTCTCCTTTGAGCACACTCTTCTTACAAGGCTGGCCCCTGTTTCTCTCATCCAGAGTATCTAACTACAGACCTTGAAGGTATATCACGTAGTACAGTGCTATGGATCTTATTGGATGTCTTGAGCCAGCTCTTTTTTGTCTGTTCCCCATCAGACAGGCTGCCTCAGCAGGGCCTCAGCCTGCCCGTGAGTGGAAATCTTTGGCCCGTGTTATCTTTGGAAAGTGTTTAGTCCACAAAAACCCAGGAGCATAGAGTCCAGTGTCAGCTAGACATCCTGGGCTTACTACTACTAAGGAAAGATGGAGACATTGTGCTACACCAGAATGAAGATGAGTTAAAGAAACCGGTAGATAATATCTATTTTTGTCATGAAAAACTGAGGGAATGTAGAACAAAGAGCTCCATATGTGTAGTAGGCTGTAGTGTAACCAAAGTCTTGTAGTGAGGAGGGCCTCATCCACTTAATGCAGGAATCCATCTGATTCCCCCTGTCTATATTGCTCTGATTTGTCTCTTCATAATGACCCCCAATAGCCAGCAGGAGATTGGATAGCCTCCTATACATCGTGCATGTTGTGGCGGGGCGTGATAAATTAGCACCCTGCGGAAATGCTGAATTTCTATGGATGTTTGTCTCATCAAAACAGCATGGCCATTTCCGGACTTGGCAAACAGAAGGCTCTGGTATAATGGAACATTCATAAGGCTTTCAGGAAGGGACAGTTTCTCATCAAATATACTGTTTTCTTTTGATGCAAGAGTTTATCTCATTATTTTTACACAATTTCATACTTTTTGAACTGGAGCTGGCTGTGCATTCCAATTGGAAGCGGATGAAAGGACATTGTATAATTAAGTGAACCATAGTATACTGTTCAATTCGCTTTCTTCTATGTTTATTTCTCAAGTGACTGCTATCAGTTTCTACCCCAGGCACAACATACCTGAATATTTTATTGTGGTCTTCACTTAATCTTATTATTTATGGGTATTATCGTATAATGTATCGCCCTGCCATACATATAAGATATTACATAACTTTTCATGTAATAGACACAGATCTGTGTAGCAATCCAACGTTCTTTGGCAACATACTACGAAACCTAATATACAGATTCTGCTCTACATTCACAAATGGGAATAGGAACACATGGTTTTAAAGTTACTTTGACAAGTTTCACATTTACAATTTATCATGTAGTTAATGAAAATATTAACAAATGACAAATTAGCTGCCAAAATTGAAACCCAATTACTTTGATTAAACAAAACCTCAAAAGTATTCAATTTTGTTTCCTCTGGGCTTAACTAACTTGTGATGTTATATTGTATGTTTAATTTGAGCATTTCAAAAACTATTTATAAATAACCTGTTATTTATTTGCACCACTGTCCTTTAATGCCACAAGGTTTCATCCTTTCTTGGAGGACTTATTTGAAATGCAAGACGTACGCAATCAAATGTGACTTTTATTCTTATCACCACCAGACCAAGCACCCTGTGTCATCTAATTGCATGACTAAAATATCACACATCAGCTGTGCTCATAACACAGCAGATATTCTCAGATAGATAAATAGTTGTAATGAAAGAGTGACCTGAATATTAACAGAAGGGCTTTGTCATATGTTACAGTATTTGCCTTTTAGGGTAGAGCTGAGCATCAGCAGGGGGAGATTGTGGTTTGGAGACTTCACC
Source organism: Etheostoma cragini (assembly GCF_013103735.1). NCBI lineage: Eukaryota > Metazoa > Chordata > Actinopteri > Perciformes > Percidae > Etheostoma > Etheostoma cragini. The sequence goes on along the minus strand of NC_048412.1, from coordinate 14,870,955 downwards.
ACTTGCCGTGTGCCACATATGTCTAATTCGACATACTGTATTTTTATTTCTTGTGCTTGTGATTATATTTAGCGTAACCCCGGTCTGTTTTAACTGCTCAGCTGGTGACTCATTAAGCGTGTTTGCAATGGTGCTAATTTATTTTTTGATCTAACCCACATATATTCTAAGTGTAGACAGGTCTCACTTTCCTCTCACATACATAGAGCATGTTCTAACTGCATCAGCTCTTTCCAACTGATTAGTTTGGAAGCATGCTCTAAGTTTAGCAAGTAATTTAACCAATAATAGATCATGAAGAGTTGTGCAATTCCATGTATAGTATACAAATGAAGGAGTTGTGATGTCATGGAATAATTGCTTATTATTTCCTGCAATCCATTGCTGTACAGGGTAGGACCTCATATTAATGCTTAAATCTTACTTTTTTATATTATTTAGTATTATGTAACATACCATTTATCTCCATTTTTACTTTTGCAAAGTTGTAGTGCAGAGTTGCTTACACTGCTATTCATGCCTTAAGTTAGGTAGTGTTTTCTCAGTGCCTGGCTGTGATACTGCAGTATTCCACCACCCATTAAATTGCAACATGAGGGGAAGTCAGGTTGATGGCTTTACAGGATGTCCAAGGAATTTTAGTCAAGAGGAGAGCAGGGATAAGCAGTTGGGACCTGTCTTTCATTTTGGAAATTCACATGCCTCTTTTTTATCCCACTTTTGTTAGAACCCCTGATTTTATTTCACTTATTTGTTTGATACTACTACTGTTTTCCGAGCCTGTCCAGACGCTGCTACCCACGACTGATTTGCTACATATTCATAAACATTTTACTGGCCTTTGCATGTCGCACCTCAAAATAAACTGTACTGAACTGAATATCTGAGCATTACATTACTACAACATTATACCGCTGAAAACATGTATGTTTTAAAAGAAATTAGGGTGCGCCTTGTTGCGCTGGATTTGAACCCTCCTCAGCAAAAATAACAACATACAAGACCGCTTTGCTATCCACTACACTATCAATAATCTCATTATCTTCCAGGACATTAGGCTACTTTGGTTTTCTCTGTCGTAGGCCATGAATGACTAATTGTCTAAATACTCCAAAACAACAGGTTACCTTGATTTAGGCTTATAAACGTAACTATATCGTGCCCTATAACCTGCTACAACTCTGTGCTATCCGTGTGCAAGGATTTATCGTAAATTATACCAGGCAGCACACAGATTCTGAAACAATGGGTCGAAAACAACTGGTTACCCTGGGTTGGAAACGCATGATCTCGAGGCTCTTTCTGCATCAAAAGTTGCACCTGGGCCTGTTAAAACGCTTCATATTTCTTGGCGTTACACCACTATGCAGAGCTAACAACAGACCTAATGCTTGGCATGAGATGGCTACAGATCCACCAGGTTACATGTAGAGAAAGGGGGAAAACAACTTATCACACCATATTACTTTTTCCAGTATTCTGTGGTGCCAGAATATGTCATTGCATGCTAACCTTGGATACAGACCTACAGTGAGTGATTCTTAAATGGCTGCACAGCTGTGAATATCATTTTTGCAAAGTCAACAACACATTTTAGACCAACTTTTTGACTCATCGCTTAAGTATTTTTTATTTTTAGAAGATTCCTCTTGCCACAAAACATAATTTGGGCTGTTTAGTGACTGATTATTAAATGCTTTTTGGACACACCTCTCTGGTGCCTGATTAAGTTCCTTTGAAAACTCACATATTAAAGTTCTGATTGTCAAACCTCTTGCTGACCCACACTGGTAATTGGCATTCAAAATGTGACTAACCTTTGCACACTACCTTTATAACGTTTTTTTTATTTTATATGTAATTTAGTTACTTCAAAGGAAACATCATTCCATGTTGCAATTCCAGTTACTCTCATTATCAGGTCATCACCTTGACTACAGCAAAAACACAAGGTAAAAGTGAACACGCGTCACCTAGGGATGATGCAGTCCACCTCTAGGCTAGCCGGCCACAGATGTGTTACTTATATTTGTGTTTTTAGCACTGCAGTGATGATACATTCCCCTTCAAATTTGAATCATTAAAAACATCTATGGTTTTAGTTTGTGATGGACAGATGTGAACAAATGAAGACAGAAAATAAATCCCTTACCCTTGTATTTCACAAAACAATGCAACAGTATAAAAATATGGGTCAGTGGAATCAGATGATTATGTCCCATGGCTCACAGTATTATAAGATACATTTTATTCTTGCTTTAGTCGATGCAGCTGTTTGGAAAAGTTAACGGTGTCCGGAGGGGAGACCATAGGACAAAAACTCAGACTCCACACCCAGCAATAAAAAAATCTGATTTCAAATATCTAATCTCTTAAACAAGGACAATATAAGTGACAGATTATTGATAATCAAGAGATAACAGTTTGAAAAACAAACACATAACTGCCAGCAAACAAACTTCTTTGCATCTCTGTAGCAAAAAACTGTCAGCTACGATGGCCGTTTTGGCAACGAGTAGAGCCTCCAACAAATCAAACAAAAGTGAATTCACATGTGGCTCCCTGAACGTTTATTGCTGTTGTTTGGGGTTTTGAATATGTCAGTAAGATGTAAGGAATATGATGTTAGTATTTTTTTAACTCATTTTATTGTTTGTTCTACTGTTGTGGTCACAAATTGCTGTTGTGGACATATTTGGTATCTTTCCATGCACTGAAGAATATACAAAGCTGTAATTTTCTCTTGATCTCTGTTGGATGATCTTATGAACAGTGTATTCTTGTCAAACAAATATATATCTTTATTTTTTAACGATTATATTCTCATTTTCCCTTTCATTGCTACATTTTCTGGTGTTTTGCTGTACTGGGCATGCACATCAATGTGACAGGACGGACAAATTGGCTGGTCTCCCATTTTAGTTCATAGTGGCAAGATGTCTTTCTATTTGCTATTTTTGGATCTTCAGGGTTTGGCGCAGTGGCTCCGTGGTTAGTGGTTAAATCATATTGAATGGAGGGTATGATTGAAAAGATTCTGATGGTTATAAAATAAAAGTTTTGACCTAATCAAACAACCCAAGTTGGGGATTTCCATCCATGTTATGTACAGAAAGAATGCTACAGTAGGCAGTACTATCTAGGCCTGTATAGTAAGGAGAGCATGTGAGGTACTTTAGGTAAAACAAGTATCTGAAAAAAGGCATTACATTTGGGTTTAGATCCCTGAACACTGGACTTTGGCTCCTGAGGTTATGTGAGGTATCAATGTTCATATACAGTAGAGGGTGACACAGGAATCAATTGTTGCTTCCATCACACCCAGAGCCCACCAACATACTCCAATCCTGTTCTGCAAGATCCTGAGAGAAAGACTCCCAAATCCTGTCCCACTCCTGTTTCATTCCTTATGTTGTCTAAGCAAGTGATCAGGCTCTGTTTTTTGTTCCAATTTAATGAGTCTGGAAAGAGACTGGAATTGTGTCTTTCCTTCTATCCGTTGTCTCCTCTGTTGCTGATTTTTAAAATAGTATCCTGCATTGTCGTTGTTTGCCCACCTTTTTCTACGTCTTACTCCATCCATGTTGTTTAAACAGTTGGATATCACACCATTTAATTCACCCAGGTGGCGTAGCAACAATGCATGTTTCAGTTTTGCCGTGTAGACCTGACAGGAATTCAGACAAACCAAAGATAGCGATCTATTACCGGATTTTGCAGCTGAGTTAACTACACACATAGGCCTATTATAGCCTTAACTTCCCCTTGTCTCTATGATTCAATAATGACACTGTGTAATTTCATATTTATTAAAAAAAGAATTCTAAAAAGAAATGCCTCGCAAATCTTCGGATTCCTTCCCGCTCCCGTTAATTTCAATGCTCTATCCGTCCCTATCACTTTACCAAGAGTAATCTCACTCTTGACTACCGTACTGCGGGAATAACGTAACCTGCGGGAGGCCCAAAAAACTGTCATCCGCTAATAAACAGTACCAGTCAAAAGTTTAGACACGCTTTCTCATTCACTTGAACGGGAAAGTGTATACAATGTCATATGTCCTGTAACCGTTACCAGGGCTTTCTTGTAAACACTAAAACACCCAGTTGTTTTAAACATTTACCTATTAGTATTTACAAAATAAACTGTAATTAACAGCTTCTGTAATGACAACATGGCATCACCACTTTTGACTTGCAAAAAAAAACGTACAGTGATTGATCCCAACCAAGTCTGGCCGGTGCATGGTCACCCTGTGTTTGTGTGGATCTCCTCTGGGAGCAGGAATATGGGTCAGATAAATGGGGGAACTCTAAAATACTCACAGGTGTGAATGTGAGTGTAACTGTGTTTCTCTGTCTGCATTATAGATGCACTAGCCACCTGTTCAGGCTGTTTTACTGCTTTTCACCCAGTGCATTCTGGGACAGGCTCCATCCCACTCAATTTTGAACAAGATGAGCAAATATAAAAAGAAATGGATGAATGTTGTTGTTGTTTTTAACACACATGACTTTTGGATAAGGTGAATGTGTTAACAATAAATCTGCACTATAACTACTTGCAACTATACATGTATTGAAAGGTTTTCTGATTTACAGTATCTGACAGTATCAGTAAACATAGAAGAAGGAAGCAGGGAAATAAGAGTTTCAGGTCCAGGGGTCAATCACCTGTACCAGCTCTCTGCTTGGCAGTTTGAATAAACAGTGGAGGACTCAGCCTGACCTCAGTGTCAAACACACTGACATGGATCACCTCAAACTCCAGTAAGCACTTACAGCCAACGCCTATCTTTGCTGTCTTTTTTTACTGAGTTATGTTTTTAAATAATGTTGTTTTAGTACTTGCTGCATACGTTTACATTCATATTTATGTTACATAGACAATGTATATTAAAGAGCAAACAAAAATCTCACCATGGATCAACTAATTACAGTTGAGGGTTTGTCGGCTGGTGTGGCCGGTGGCCCTGTGAACCAGGCCTGCAGCTGTCACACACATCACACACATGCAGACTTCACTTTTCTCCTCCTCATTCCCCACTGATGTGGCCCAGTCAGTCAGGAGACAAATGGGCCCAGACATGGAAGACATTAAGACTAGCTAAAAACAACATGTTAAGTACAGACTTGCTCTCCCGCAATGCTAACACAAAGTGTTCACTCTGCTGCAAGTATACACATTTTGACATGGACAGCAGGGGAGACAGTTTTCTTTATTTTTATGTAAACGCTTGTTTCAGGGAAAGTCTAAGATGTAGAGACATTTTGTGGCTTCAAGTAGCTGTGTTAACATTAGGATAAAAGGGTAAAAAAACAAATTATCCATGTCAAGGGCTAACCATGGAGTTTTTTAGGGTATTCAATGCACAGTATGTTAGAAATACAGTTTTAATATAATGCGTGTCTACAACCTTCCTGTTGATTGCATTGAGACTACATTGAAAGAGGTGACACATGCATGTAGGGCAGCCTTCCAGAATAAGTCTCTCTAATTCAAACTCAGCAGTCTGTGGAATGCTCCTGACACTTCTCCAGTTTCAGATCAGATTTTAAGTCTGTGACCTTTGTATATTTGGCTATTCTTAACATGTGAATTATTTCTAAATCAGACAGGTTGGCATGACATAATGTTGCAGTTTGTTGGTTGCAGAACACATTGGGCTCGTATTAAAATTAGATTATCTCCTCTGCGTTCGACACCAAATAAAGAAAAAAAAGTAGGACTGTAGAATTACAATCCTGGCAGTCTCGGGCTGTTTCAATCAAAGCTATTTCAATCAATCCTTTAAAGTGTTGGGAATAAGATTTGGAAGAGCCAAGGGCTTACTGACATGTTGGTAACAAATGACTTACTGTTGCACTGGGCCAGAGAGGTGGGAGGGGGGGCTTCCCCCTGTGGATCCTCAAACATAGTGTATTTTCTTAAAGGAGACAATTAGCTCTTGATGAGGCGGCCCAGCTCTAGGAACTGTTGATATCAGGGAGGCAAAGGTCACTGTTTGAAGCAGAAAGCCAGTGGCATGGACCTGCTGTTCCAGTGAGACAACGTTACCAGCTTTTTCCAATTTATGTGCTAAGCTTGAATCGGTACCAGATGCTGATAGGTTGTTAATTGTTAAAATATTGGTGATGCATTCAGTTCATAGTTCAAAGGGAGAAGATCATTTTGACCTTTGTTCATTTACAAATTATATTTTTCTATATTTGACTGTTTTCCCCCCATAAAAGAATAAATAATAGTTCAAAAAGATTACAAAAAAATGTTTTTGCCATTAACCAATATGTTGTAATATATATTCAGATTCAATGCAAGTCTATCTGATTATAGTACAGTAGAAGAGTAAGTGGTGGTTTGTGGTTCAGATTATTGACTTTACCAGGGTTTGAGACAACGTTGTCAATGGGCATTTATTATTTACAGTTTATCTTGCTCTTTATCTCTCTAAAGTAATATTCTATCACATTTTCATGTATAAAATGTTAATTTTTAGCAACATTAGTCCAGACTGAAATATTTGAACTATTTCATGGTTTCCCAGGAAATTGTGTATTGACTTTTTTTTTGGTTACATTTCCTTAAACAACTAGAGAATGGATTGGCTTGAAATTTGTGTTTATGTCCCCTCAGAGAGCATTGCATTAACCTATGTGATCTCTTAACTAGCGCCAACATCAAGTACAGTTTTAATTTGTCCAATACTTCGTTACTCATCAGAGCAGTTCACACCCAGCTTACTTTCTTACCTCAGTACAGCTTATCAATCACGGAATGGAGCTGGATCATCAGTTTTCGGAGATCTAAGCATTCAATCCCATCCAATCCAACTTTGTCAAGGTGTCGGGGGAGAGAGCTTTTAACCATCCTTCAAGCTTTTCTGAAGAATATACTGTCCCCTTTATTTAAAATATGCATGCATTTTTCCATAAACACACTGCAGAAGTGATTCCATAAGGAAAGCTCACTGTATATCTTTGCTACATTGTATGTTCTACACATGGTACATGAAAAGTTTCCCCATTTTCTGATGCACAATCATTTTTCAATTTCACAACTCTTCCAGCAGCAAACATGCTTGTGTTGAACAGATGAGAAGAACTATTTTTGAAGCTTTCATTTTAACGTGAGCTAGTCTACTTTTGTAAGCTGGTTGTAATGTGGTGCATTATAGTATAGTTATCAATCCTCTTTTTATTGAATCATGGAAAATGTAGAAAAACCTTAACAGAAAAGTAAAAAAGTCAAATCTTCCCGACCCAAACATATCATCAGTCCACTTTAAGGAGACCAAATGAAATAGCACAACCATTTCCCAAACATTGTAAACAAACATGCCTGTTTCCTCCTCTGGATGCCATTAGGAATGTTTCGATGTTTGTTTTAGTCATTGAGCAAAATGCGTTTTTTCTTCCTTTTTTATGCATACAATAGTATGCAAATCATAGCATTCATTTACAAGCCGCCATTGTTCTCAGTCCAAACACAGCTTGTGTTTGTAAGTCTGTAATTGTGTGGTATATTCTCCTCTGTTTATCTAACTTCCACTCTTTCTAATCATGTAATATTTAGAATATATAGAGGCTACGTTGTCCGCTGGTTAAATCCCGTGGCTTTTGCATAGTGCAAAGGCTGCTTTGAGGCCTTTATGGAATCCAGCTGGATGGTCCAGCATTTCCAAAGTTCCTCATTTATCTGAACCAGATCAGAGCCAAGCATAGTCCAGTCAGACACCACTGCAGCCTTGGGAACAGCAAGGATTTTGCAAGAACATATTTGTAAAGATTAAACACTGGCATTATGAAGTTGTTTTCATTTCCGTATCTATTGTATACTCGATGATACTAGTCTTACATCGTGAGGGAGGTTCCTGGAATCTTCAACAAGACTCATTTTAAGTCCCCTGAGTGGTGAAATTTGATCTAAATCAGTGAAGTTAAAGCATCCATTAAGCCTTTGATAAAGCAGCTGGGAAATGGGACCCCAATGCTGCATGCATGCACACACACAAACACACACACACACACACACGCACATCCTACTCCACCTATGGTAAAGTATTTTAACTCTCAAACACCCCACATCAGGTGTAGCAAACTTTAACAAGAACCTCACCCTTGCTCTGTGATAACCAACCCCTGTGTATTTTTATCAAAGAATACTACCCTCTGAATGTGGGTCAAACCTATTTTATGACTGTTATTTTTTTAGAAGATGTTTTGAAAAATACAAAATTATGCATTTGCATCCCTACACTACATGACACTTCCTGACTTGGAAACATTTAGACTTACTAAAGTTTGCTGCACTTATCTTTGGTTCAAATGTACCACACACAAACATACAAAGTAGCTAGATAAAACATTAGATGTGTAAAATAAAGTGTGCAACGGCCAGTGCATTAAACTATACTGAGAAATACAGAATAAAGCTAATAATTGTTAATGAGAGTGCTTTTTTGTCAAGTTTTTCCTGTCTTCTACAGCAGTGCTCAGGAGCTTTATTCTGTGAGCCTAACCACTACCAGGTGTGCGTGAAAAGGTTTTGGCGAAACTGGCACAGGGTCAAAACAGAGTGGAAGTTGAAGGGGTGCGAAAGAGGGGGAGGACCAGAGGAATGGAGTTGCTTAATCTGAAAACATCAAACGGCTTGAATCTGGTACCAGAGTGTTAGGCTAAGGTGTCTGAACTTGTTACGGTGTGATCATGCAGGGCTTTGGCCTGTTGAAATCTTGCCTTACGCAGACCCAGAACCCCCCCCACACTCAGCATTATTCTATTTTTTTCTCTGCCTTACGGAGGTGGTGGGTAGATGAACAGACTTATATGTGGTTCTTGTGAAGTCATAAATATTATTTTCAAGATTTGGCTCTTAAATCTGGTTGATTTTACGGTTAGGCCATGGTCAATCAAGATGAAAGACAAATGAGGTGAGCTCTAAGATTTACAATCCATCATGGTGTCTGTACAAGCCCAGTGGGGCACAAAAAAATCCCTCCAACTATGAAATTCACTGTTTTGAAAGGCATCAAGGCTACACCCTGCAGTACACCCACAGCTGCATGCAAACTATACTGCAAAGGTATGTGTGGTCATGCACCGTGTAAAGAGAGTCCAAACCAGCCAGCTTTTGTTGCATATCTGAGCCAAGTTATTTTGTGTTTAACAATTGTTGTTCAGTGACTTTGTTCTGGGAATAAGCTTTGGGAAAATAAAAGGGTTTTGCAATATCCTAAACCTAATTGGCAGCAAAATCCATCCCCAGTTGTGACAATAAACTTTATTATTATTAAAGTAAATATAGCAGTGAGTTTCCATAAGTTAACCTTACTGGAAATAACCTTATATTAAAGCACTAAATTGTAGTAAACTTAGATTGTGGAAAATAAGAAAAATACCCAGCAAATATGCAGCCTATGAAACATTCATTGTTTTTTTTATTTGCATATCTGCAAAAGTATGCAAATACAAGTGGAAAGGAGCCATTTAATATTTTGTATTTGCTTATTTGGGGGAAAAGGTTGAAATACCAGTGCCACAATGTCATCACATTGACTAAAATTATGCAAAAGCTGTTTTCCTTCACACTTGTGCCTCCATAGATAAAGATCCAGCCATGCGTAAATTTTACCCCCTGCATTACAGAGACCAAGGTCCTTCTCTCTTTTTTTTCCTCAGGCTTTATTACACCGTCCTCCCGTCTTGTTGGAATAGTTAAACCTGTTAACTCTACTTCTCATGCACAGTAAAGCTTGGAGGAAAAAATACTAGACAGAGACCTCTAGGGGTTGGGATGGTGAAGACACCAAGTTTACACAGATCAGCAACAAACCATAACCAAGGAAAAACTAAGCTGCTAAAAGCTATAGTATATTTAATTTACCATTTTTGTCCATGTTTTATTGAATCATTTATATTTCAATATTACTTACTGTAATGTCTCAGTCCCAGTCCCATATGTAATTACTTTCCTTGTAAAGACTGCCAGGAATCTCTTGCCTGTATCATCCTGGGAGACACACAAACAATTGCATGATAAAGCACTCACTCTCACACACACACACATACACACACACACACACACACACGCGGCATACCTGTGAGAAAAAAAATGGAGAAAGTGGATAAAATACGGTGATAATAACCACTAAACGGTGTATATCAGAGTGTGTCAGTAGTGTGAGCAAGGCTGTTTCAGCCAATATTGTTGGAATTTGATCTAATGTAGCTGAGATTAGAAAGTGGCCAAGGTAAACCTCTCATTCTGTATCTTGTCATGTTTGACAATGTCAAATTTATGCACTTAGTTTCAGATTGCATTAATCTGGATTTAGTCTTTGGATAACTCGCCCACTTATTGGAGTAACAAGAGGTGCTATATATCCACCTTCAACAATTCCCTACTTAATACATGTTATAGAGACTCTCTTATCCCACAGCATGTGCTTCCTCTCCCCTCTGAAACAATGTGAGTGTTGGGGCAGGGGCACACTTCTTGCCATCCTCATACCACAAATATTTTTTTCATTATTACTTCAAGGTATGTTTTGTTGACATCGTTTTTTTATAGCTTTGGATCACTATCTTGGCTAAGTCTCTGCCTTTCTTCCGTTTTTACGCTCTGTGACATGATGGCTTGCTTTGGCTAAATAAGGCAGCTGAACGCTTCACATTCTTTGTGCCAAAAGATGGTTCATCCTCTGTAGTGCTTTGAGCCAAAACACCTTTTTATCCTATCAGGAATAGAGGGTACTGTAGGTTTGCCAGACAATCCCACTCCACCTTGACACACTCATGCTATAGGGATGCATGACTGGCTCTTAATGGTGGTTTTCAAAAATGTCTTAGTTAGATTCATATTTCCAGGGCATGTTTGTGAAACCCAGGTATGTCTCTCTTCAAAGTGGCCAGCAGTTGTTGGTAAAGCAGACCTTCCCCCGTTTCACTGTTCCATGAGGCAGTAATTTTCCCCTTTGTTTTGTATTGAAACTATCGGGCTTGTTAAATTTTCCAAGAAGGAATATTTTTTTAATAGTCATTCTAAGAAGACATTGGTTAGGTTGTCAAACTAAAAACTGAAGCACACCCATTATTTGTCTCTTTTTTTAAATGTAGCTCTAATATGGATTTATGTAAGAGAATTATATTTTGCTGGCAGCTGCACCTGCGACCCCAACCTCGGCACCTGGATAAGTGGATGAAGGAGATGGAAGATGGAATATTTCATACATTTTCTGTGACTCAAAAAATAGGTTTATAAATAAGTTCAGGAAACTCATGCTATTGTAGACATTTAGTCTTAACCCAACAATAAAGGCCATGGTTATATGAAGTCATTAAGGTTTATGCATGGTAAACAGGCCTTGGTCTCCTCCACACAGTCAAACAGTACGGTTTGGACAATGCAGTAGATACCCTCACACAAACAGATGAATGATGAGGAAGAGGCCCAGCATATTACTGAAAAATGTAGACAAGGAGAACTGCAATGTATGAGCCCATCTCTTGTAGATTTTCTCTGGGTAACACAATATCACAAAAGGCTCTCATACTGTATCTATCAAATGGTTATTATTGTGTTTTATCTCAGATTTGTGGAGTCACTCTGTATCTCCTTTTATCATGATATGGATTAATGTCTACTGTGAGTGTGTCAGAGTTTGATGGATTTGAGCTTTCCTCTCCGAGACAGGCCCGGTGTGGTAAAGTGAACCTGACTACCTACCGTATTTATTCAGATCAGTCAAAATATGTCAGGAGTGCTATAAGGCCCAGTGACTCTGGAGAAAAATAACAGTTGACCCTGCCCAATAAGATGACAGGGAGGTGGACATACCTGTACTTGAAAATTTGAGATACTGGTAATGTTTTCTTGCACTGTACAGCAAATAGCATCATGCATTGTGTTCTCTTTGATGATGTGTTCTCTTTGATTTGGTAACTTTACAATGTGCCTTTGATGGCATTAGAGCCATATTGAGGTGTTACAATGCAGCTATAGAAATTGCTTTTTCATGCCAGTGCTTGTCTAACATCTACCATCAGTTTGTATGAGTCAGTCAGTGAAAAGTTTAATCTAGGTCCACAAGAAAAAGAAAAAAAATGTATTATGCCAATAGGTGATTGCTGACTGTACTCATTTGAAGTGCCAAGTTAATATTAAATCCCTTTCTGCCAATGCTAACATGAGTGAGACCTTTTTTGAACTGAACAGTGAACACATCGGTCATTTGGCATTAAGTAAGATTTTGAAGACAGGGCACTCAGTCATGTTGATTGTGAATTGGTTCCAGTTGGGCGAACAGGTTGGCCCCAGAGGACAAAACATGTCTTTTGGCTCTTTGAATGTTTGTGCCAAGCATGGATTATAGTCATTTTAATGACACCTCAGGATAAAGCAGTATATAAACAATACACCTCCTTGACAACAGAGGTAATTAACAATTAAGGGTGATACTGTCTCCTCTGATCCAGAAGAAACCAGTCAAGTTTTTTTCCAATTTAGATTGGCTCGGAATTACATCTCATGTTTGAGATTTATAGTGCCAGATCTAAGTCTATCATAAGCACAAATATCATGCCTTTCTAACTACATTGTACTTTTCTTATAAGTCCATTATATCTTGCCCCTTGGGTTGTCAATAATAGTGCTGACTGACCTTTCTCCAAGCTCTGCCACCTGTCAGCAGTCAGATCACACTTCACACCCTGCTCGGCAAAGCCAGAGCCAAGGTGCAACAATCTGACATGACAAAGCACTCATGCAACACCAGAAGAGTCTAAGGTGTGTTTATGATCACAGATCACTACAGTGTCATTTATGCCTCATTCCATGCCCACCCATATCAATTAAAGCGGGACAGCATTTTGATAAAACTCATTCCGCATTCTTGTCCTCCAGGGATTTATTAGGAATTATGAAGACTTTAAAAGCCATATCCAAAAGGGAAAGCTCACACACACCATACAAAACAACTCATGCGCTAGCTCCTTTGATGATTGTAGTGTAGGTAATGTTTGTGCCTGTCTGATTGTGGATCTAGATCAAAGATAATGGCCTGAAGTTCACACAGCCAAGAAATGAGTAGTGTTTGAACTTAAAGTATTACACAGTACGTGAGCGAAAGAGTGCTCAGTCTTTTTTTTGTTTCTGTTGTCATAAGTCTGTGAGGATTGTCCATACTTGTAAAATCCTCTGCTTCATTTTCCTCATATTTTTCATAGTTTTCAGATATTTCATTTTGTTCAGAATTTAAGCCAGTTAAGTTAGCTTCTAGATGCTTTGGAATGTAGCAAACACTGCATGTTCCCTTTGTAAGTCATACTGTATGTACAGTTGCAACTTGAAAATTATTTATCTTCAAAATCTCAGGTTTTGAGACATTGTTTTTTTATGCTGTATTTAACCTAAGAGGTAGGAGAAGTCTTTCAATTTCAATTTATGTGAAAAATTTGAAATTTGCAAATTTGAAGATACATTTTTTTCAGTGGATTTCTTTTCCCTGTCAAATATGCTTTAAGTGTCCATCTGTCTCTGACTGGTGGAAGTAATTACCTCGGGTCATTATGGGTTGGGTGCAACACTGATGACAGGGGGCTGCTCTTATTAGACTGGATGTCAGGTTGACCCAAACCACTGACAGATAGGTGCCAGAGGTCTTCTTCTTCATCACTCAGGAGGAAACATATTTTACCCTTGCAGAAATTGGAAAAAAAGAAAAAGAAAAACTGCTGTGTGTCCTATGTACAACCCAGGTGAGAAAGACTGAGATGGGGGTACTTTTTGCAAGTGCAGTCACCGTGGCCAGTATGGAAATGACATGGTGTACTGTCACAGATGTGTGTGCTTCCACATCTGTCTGCTGCCTATTCCGAGGAACAGAATGTGAAATACGTTAAATGTGTTCTGAGCACAACTGTGTTTATTGGACAGCGTTTCCACTGGTACATTTCCCCCACGTGTCAGGTTGTTAAGAATAGGAGGGAGCAGAGTAAATCAGAGGCAGAGGGACAGATAAGAGAAGTAAATGAGGAAGAGGGGGATGAAGTAGATTGGGTGAAAGTCACTGAGGTCGTTGTTGAGAATATTTTCCAACCCTACAAAAATCACAATTAATAGATTAACCGAGAAAAGAAATCCCCAAATTAAAAAAAGAGCTTAACTGTGTGCGCACATGTGACAGTAGGGGATTATATGTTGACTGAGTTTTAAAATCTTACTCTTTAAGCATCAGATCCTTCATCTATGTGGCTGTTTTTACTGCAAAAAGAAAAGCTGTTTGGCTGAAGCAACTGCCGAGCAACACATGGGGAATGGCCTTGACCCAACCATCCTTCCAAACTTATTTTTAGAGATTGTTAGAGAAGCATTCACCTGCAGAATCATAGAACTAATACTACCGACAAGCTTTACCTCTGTTAGCACCATAACTTGACTTTAACTATGTTACAGCTGTTCTTGTCACCAACCCTTAACTAGACCCACTTCAGTTGTCGATCCCCTAGTTTATATCTGTGTCAGGCTTTTGTCTGGACTGCTGAATGAGTACATGCCTTTAGCCAGGTCTGCGCTCCACTACCTCTATCAGTTGTGGGAGTGTGGGGAAGCCCTGCTGAGGAGGGGAAAGGGGGGTAGTGGGCTACAAATGCAGAGTGGGGGGGGGCGGGGGGCTGTAGTGAGGGTCACCCCACCTGGTAGCTAAGGAATGACTCATTAGACAAGCAGGCACTAATGAAAGATTTGTCTGTCCTCACATTGGCCTTGCTGTCATGTGCCTCTCCTCGTCTGGAATACTGCGGATTCCATCCTTGCTTTCCTCTACTGTCTCTCTTTGACAGCGCCTGATAGCATCTTGACGACTGGTTAGCATACCATTTTATTGAGGAGTCTTACCAGGAGATAATTAGCCTGTGATGCCCTTTAAGTGTTCGGCAGAACATTTTCAACCTCTCAAGAAAAATGAAAACGTGTATGAGGCTGAACAGTAGGTCTTTGCTCCAAACTACATCCTCCAATCCAAAAGACAAATGCCACTGCTGCCTTCTAGAAGAATTATTTTGATTGACAAAAACAAACTTACAATGATAGTCTTATGTAAACACATCAATAAACACAACAATCCAATTTCCACGGCGAGACAATGCGTGCTGTTGAGCTCTGCGGGTAGGTTTTGTGTTTATTGGAACTAAGCTCTGGCATGCCTCAGTATCAAATGTCTCTGCCAGGATAGAATGTCACAGCCCCAAAACCCAATCTCAATACTGCTCCTGTGAGATTTTGGGCACTGTGATCTCCGCACAATGGGCATAGGAGGTCCAGGTACAGCATCCGTGAACGAAATTGAATCAAAATGAATTAGCATGGTTTAGTTGCAGGTTCATAACGCAATCATTAACATAGTAGAAAGGATGTGTGTTCATACATATTTAACTTTGAACCTTATATAGAAATGATCTATATTAATGATATATATTAAATTATGTAAAAACACAAAAAGGCAGCACACTTTTGACTATAATAGTTAAAGTCCTGCACTGTGTTAACTCTTTTCTCATCACTATATTTATTAATTATTTTGATGATTGTCCCATGCCTCGGCTGTTTGTCTACTTAAAGCAGGGGTCTTAAACTCAACTTACCTGGGGGCCGCTGGAGGTAGAGTCTGGGTTTGGCTGGGCCGCATCAAGTGTTCCCCAACATAAGTGTTTCAAGTATTCCAAAAAAGACCACAACTGATCCAATCTTCTTTATTAACAGTTCTTCCACATGAATGTTTCTTCTGAACATTAACCTTTCCTCTGAATTTGAACATTCCTTTCTGAACATGAACGGTTCTTCAGAACATAGTATTCTCTTGCCTACTCCTTGCTGCCAGAGACCTGACAGTGCTTCCCCTCACACAGCTGAGACAAATTTGGCTTGAGGGAAGAAACAGTTGAAACCCTCAGTATGGCTTGAAGATTTCCATCAGTAAGTCTGGACCTGCACTTTAACTTATTGAAGTTCATGGTGAAGAACAGCTTTTCACATAGACATGTGCTCCCAAAAAGGCACAGGGTCAATGGTCTGCCTGAACATACTGGAGAGCTCAGAGAAGGTGGGTGATTGTCCAAGCTTGTCTGCATTTCCACTCACCTCTCAGAACTTGACTTTAAGTTCAGAATAGCACTGCAGTTCTATGAGCTCCATTTGAAGTACAGGAGGAGCATCTGGCAAATTGAAGAAAAAGGGGTCAGCAAAAATTTGAATAGGAGCTCTGCGTTTCTTGAAGTCAGCAAACCTTTGATTAAATTCCTGCTGTAGCTTCATAATTGCATCAGCATACTTCTCACCACTGAATGGTGTGCACACATCCATGAGTGCCTTGCATGCTGGAAAATGGAGGTTTGTCTGAGAGAGCTGGGCTTTCCATATCACAAGTTTTGTGGAGAAAGCCCTCACATTGTCATAGGCAGCACTGACAAGCTGCCCCCTGGCCTTGTAACTTCTTGTTCAGTACATTCAGCTCCTGTGTGATGTCAACAAGAAAAGCTAAGTCCATGAGGCATTTGGGATCACTTAACACAGGAACAGCCATCCCATCCTTCTCCATGAAGGCTTTAACTTCTGTCTCAACTCAAAAAACCTCTTTAAGATGTTTCCCTTACTGAGCTATTGTACTTTGCTGAAGAAGAGCACATCCCCATATTCTGATTCTATTTCCTCCAACAAGGAGCTGAACTGTCTTTACTTTAAGCCCCTAGATCTGATATGGTTGATGCCTTTCACAACAACAGACATCACATTGTCGGACCTCAGGCATTTGCCGCAAAGGGCCTGCTGAGGGATAATACAGTGCAGAGCAATGGCCTCCTCCACATTCTCTTACAGTTTAACAAGTGCCACCAGTCCCTTTTTCCTTCCTGTCATTGATGGTGCCCCGTCGGTTGTTATTTCAGCAAACGCTCTGCCACTGTGTTAGCTGAAAGGCTGATATTGCTAAAATTACCCTTAATTTCTGGACAGACTTTAATTGCAGCCAGTAACATGCACTTTTTGATGAACTCGCCTTCCTTGAACGGCTTCACGGCATTAGCAATCATCTCACTCACCACTTAGCTAGCTTTGACTGCTACTTTCTTCTCTTTGTTTGCTTTCTTGAATAAATCTTGTTGCCTCAATAGACATTTTTTTAGATTGGCGACCCGGTTGTTTCTCTCATCTCCCTGGTATTTTGTAAACTCCTCAGCATGTCTAGTTGAGTAATGACGTCTGATGTTATTGTCCTTGTACACCTCAACTTTCTCTGTGCATATGAGACATAAAGGGGTTCCCCTGGGCTCAACAAAAAATTTTCCGGCTCCCACTTTCCCTGAAATTGCCTATGCTCGTCGCCAACCTTTCTCTTTACAGCACTTTTTGAGAGAGACATTACTGGAACTGGATGATGGAATATATTTTGCGTCACTCCGAAACACGTTTCAACCAAGTGACTAACGTTGATACTTCCCCAGGTAGTTAGCTAGCTTGACAATCGTTGACAACAAAGGCCGCTGTCAGGAGACTACTATGACAGCCCATAAGTGACAAGCGCATTGATAAAAAGTTTCAGAACGTGCGGGCTGCACTAACAATAAACTTTGATGTCAGGTAGGGGGCCACAAAATATCATCCCGTGGGCCACAATTAGCCCCCGGGCCGTGAGTTTGAGACCCATGACTTAAAGACTTTCACTCCCTGTGGGTCTATCCAGGCCTTCCTGTGAGGCCTGCTGCCAATAACAAGGCTTCTGTAGTCTGTGTGGCCTGACTCAGTTTTTCTCTAATCTAAACCATCATCTCCATATGTCTTCCATCACAACATCCAAAGCATTTGAATAAACTTCAGGCAACAGGAACAAATTAATTTATGTCCTTATTCTTCTGTGCATTTTGTAAACTGCCTGTTTGCAGTGTGCACACTATACCCACACACACATATGCACACCCACACATATTGTCCATATAATTGTCTTGATCCACTTATCGGTTGCACTCAAAACCCAAACACGTTGAAAGTGATCTCATTCTTACCTGCATTCCTGCTTGATGATTTCCACCTGAGTGCTATAATCTGCTTTTATTGACCTATCATTCACCTTGTGTTTTTATTCAGGGGGAAAAAAGATCATAAGAAGCTACGAGCGGATTCACGTTGGGAGGTCCACCTTAATTACTTGTGTTTTCTTGTCATAAAAGTTAAACAGGAGATTTCCCTTACAGAGAGAGAAAGGAGGAAAGGAAAACATGAGAAAGAAGTACTGTTGATGTTGTTTCTTATGACAGTACCAGGGGACAAAAATGAAAATGGGTCCTTTTATCCTTACACAGGATGGCAGGCAGTGATGTGGCGGTGCTGGCACACACGACACTGTGGTCTCCCAGCTGGCTACAGTTTGACCACTGTCAGACTGAGCTGCAGACATGGGCAGGGCGCTCCACTCTTAAGGTCCAGCTTTGACTGGACCAGAACTTTGCAGCACACACTGACCTTTATTTCTACAAGGCTACACAGAAACACATCCAATCAGAATCTACCTGTACTCTGTGAAATTTAATTTTTTTGTGAAGTTAATTAGCTTCACTCCCTATACTAATCTGGGCTTGGACCATGGTCGCGGGAGACAGGGTGAGGGGAAAGGCACTTATCGTGGTATCATGATCAAAATGTAGCTTTGACATTAAGCAGATCAAAGATTAATGATACTATACAACTTGTTAGCCTTTCTCTACCCTATGTCCTCTAAAGAAACTCTCAATGTTTTTGTTTTCTATTTATTTTAGCCTTCTAATTCCAACGGTAGGGGTTGGCAAAGTGGATGATGTGCGTTTTCGCTGTTTCCTCCCAGCTTGTTAGGAAATGTTTCATGCTCTCGTACTGTACTGTATTCTTTTTAGTCTTATCATCCCTGCATCCCACGTGAACACTTTTGATATGATTGTAACACAGTTTTATAAATAATCCCCGATACGATGCTGGGGATCCTCCCCTTCAGCTTCTTGTCTGACAGGTCCACTCCTTAAAGTACACAGTTTAATGCACAACAGTGTGTGCGAGGTTGTCATGCCCAGCGGGGTCTTTGTGGGTTTCCTGGCTGTGCTTTGGATGTGGTTTATGTGTTCCGCCAGTAGCGCAAAGCATGAGCAGAGGTAGTCATCCTTTTCATTTTATGGCACTTTCTGGAAACAGAGGCATGCGAACAGATGAGTAGCTTAGCATGTTGCTGAAGACGTGTTTGCAGATGGAAAATGGGAAGGGTTAGTGACTTTATTGACAAAAATATTTCTTCAAATAATTTGTTAGTTGTCTAGCATTGAGTGGTGGGGATGGGTCTGGGGTTGAGCTTGGCATTCAGAGTTTTAAAAAAGTGACCAATGACTCGCACAAAATGTTATTACTAGACTGTGCTGGCACTGACATAAAGAATCCAAAGAAAAGTCAGGTGTCTGAAGCAGCACACAACAAATTTGTTACTAAAAGTTGTCTTCTAAGCAGAATGACAACCATCCATGAAGTCCCGGCCTGTCTGAATGCACCAGGCCCCACAGCAGGTTTTCTCCCCTCTCTTCTCCCCGTGTAGTTAAGCACATTCCTGACGATTATAGAAATTCCGCAACTACTTTTATGATTGTTATAATTACAAGACCATTACATGGTCTTGTAACATATTTATTCCTTGTGAATGTTAGTGCCAGTTGACTGGCTGGGATTCTTCACAGAAAGACCAATGCTCATCTGCTCATCATGCATCTGAGCCATGTATGGATTGTACTGAGTGCACAAAACATTTGGAGCTCAGCTGCAATCATACCAAATACCATCAGAGTCATAAATTAAAAACAATACATCTTCTAAAGATAAGAGACTGCTGGAATTGTACTGTGAAGTTTGATTGCACCACACAACCTCAACAAATGGGAGCCTTTAAACCACGTATGGCCCACTCCAAGGTTGTATGCATTACAGATGCATCTCCAATGTCTTGACTGTCTGAAGGTAGAGTGAATTACACCAATACTCTATGTGATAGTAAGTGTGTAGAGTTACACAACTTTACCCTGTTGAAGACATTTGGCAACAAGTTTTAACCCAGGACTCTAACACAGAATTGTAAACCAAAGTAGGACTCATATTTAGGATTAGTAAGATTTGTTTCTCTTTTGTATCTGTTTATCAGCTGAAGAAAAAATAATGAATAGAGGCCTGCTGCTCTGAATGACACACTCATCAATGACACTTTAATAGAATCAGTGGGAGCTGTTTTTGAAGAAAAGGAGCTCATGGGCACAACTCTTTGTGTGTGTGTATGCTCCTCTCAGTTGCATGTTTGGGTATTCAAGTTCCCTAAGCCCTCCCCGTCCAATCAGGACTTAAACTGCTGCAGTGGTGCAACAAACAGACTAGAGCCACATTGCAAATTGATTAATGCAGGGTGTGTGTGTGTGTGTGAGAGAGATTGAGAGAGAGAGAGAGAAAGGAAGAAACTGCCTCGCTGTGTTCATGTCTGTGTACATGCCAGTCTCCTCTCAGATCTTCGCTGACTAAGACAAATCATCTTCAAGCAAGAAAGTGTCTGTGAAAGGCAGACAAAAATTGATTTTTACTATACCAATAAGAGCAATGGGTGAATTAAACAAACATACAAAGACAGAAGCAGAAAGAGTATTAAACTGTACTGCATTGCACTGCACTGGACCAAACTGTACTGTACGTACTGTTTGCTGCTGTATCTGCATCATACAGGTTTTGCTGAGTCAGAGAGAGTTCCCACAGCAGTAATGAGTGAGCCACAAGGACAGAGCTCAATGCTGCCACTTCACGGCAGACTCTGCAGACTGCACACACAGGCTGAAGGGTTGTCAAAGTACTTGCGAGGAGATTTCCGCTTCCATCACAAGCATCTGTCATCCATCATATCTTCTCTTTTTATCCTCTGTGGTGTTTCCATAACTGATTAATGGGTTCATTGTTTCTTAGCCATTGTGGTGGCTATTGGCTTAAGTTTCTGCTTGACTTTGTATTATGGGAAGCTACAGATATGGCTTTGTCAGCAGGAAACATCCACTGTTAACTAACTCTCCGCAGATGTGCTCTGAGTTGCTTCATGTTTTGCTATCCCTTTTCCTCTTGCAAGGCTTTTTTTTTTTTAATTTAGCTACTCAGGTTAATTGCTGCCAATGATGTGTGCATGGCGCAGATTTTTTTGTCATGGGCAAATCGCGCAAGTGATCCTCAAAAACACTAGAAGACAGGCAATTTATTTTTTCAAGAGAAGTCACTATGATTTTAATCTCTTGTCCATTTGTATCTATTCACTATTAACATAGCAGAATAATTCCAACCACGTGTGTGACTTTTGTTTCCTTTTTTCTTTTATAGAAAAACTCTACAATTCAACTGGACGGGAGCTACGGAGAGCCCTCTTTTCCCTCAAGCAGATTTTTCAGGTAATTATTTCTCTCTCCTAGTTTTTGTTGAATTCTAAACAATTATATCTTTTTAAAATCTCTAGCTCACAACACACAGTGATTCATGTTTTTCATGATTTAATAGGCATTTTTTTTCAAGAATGCAACATTTGTTAACATGTTAACTATCTTCTGCCATGCTATAGCTACGTACACATAATAACATGCAAGAACTATATGTAGTGTGCAGACATGCATCAGTGCACACATGCACACACACACACACACACACACACACACACACACACACACACTCATACACAACATTGTTTTCTTGAGCTGCTTGGAGTCTGCCTTCGTGGCAGCTATGGAGTGTTCAGGTCTGGTCATACTTCACACACTGGGCTGGCCTGGTGGGCAGTCGGCCATAGAGGGGGAGGGTTAACCCACAGTTAGATGGAAAAGAGAGCAACAGACATTGATGCAGGCCCAGAATAGATTAGAATACCTCACTTTTTACACCATGAATGGTGTCGGGCTTCTGTTTTAAAGAATGTTGATTATTCTTGTTGTCAAAGAAAATATCCAACTGGCCTGATATCAGTATAACTTTAAGATGATTTTTTTTGGGCACTTGAGGTCTTTATTGACAAGACAGCTGAAGAATTGAAAGGGGAGACAGGGGGGAGAAGGACATGCAGCAAAGGGCCACACGTCTGAATCAAACCCTGGCCCGCTGCGTCAAGGAGCAAACCACCAAATATGGGCGCCCGCTCTACCAACTGAGCTATCCGGGTGCCCATGTCAGTATAACTTATCAGTATCATCACTATTACTTTGCAGCAGTGCAGTGTGTATGTGTGAGTCTTCAACAACAGGTGTGAGAGATGCCGTTGCTTTTGTCATTGAAGAGAACATGTGGGATGAAGTGGGGAGGCTAAAGCAACAGGAATTCGAACACACTGTAAGCAGATTGCATTGCTCATTGCACCTGCAGTAGCTATAACTAAACGTAAAAAAGTAAATTATAGATATGTTTATTCAGCTGAGGATTTTGTAAAAGCTGAATTGAGAAATGTGCTCATGCGCTCTGCTACATCCACTCATTTTTCTTTGCATTACATTTTCTGCTTTAAGCATGACAAGTAATTTGTCCACTGTGTGCATAAGAAATTATGTATAATTTGTGAACATTAAGGTCAGCATAAATCATTACAAACAGCTGCTGATGTTTTGGGGGTTGATTTTTTTTTTTTTTTATCATGTAAAACTTTTCTAAGTAATTGTAAATAGTTGTATGAGCTATTAAACAAAAGCTTCCAGATCATTATTTCTCTGCACACACTTTTATTATATTATTTAGCCTACAGTACATCATAGAGTTGACATAACCCTGGGAGGAACCCATCGAAGAAATGTATGAGCTTAAAAAGCTGCGCTATTACCAATTTAGCAGCTGAGGCAGAGGACAGAGCAACCATCCTTCAAGATCTCCCAAATCAGAAGTGGTACAAATACTAGGGATTGCAACATCTAGTCCTTTCAATGAACCTTAGTCTATTATTTGCAGCCAATGTTCATGCAGGTTCAGCCAACGTTCATGTTTACATCACTCTGAGGACAATTATGTGGTGGAAAGTGGAACTAAATCCATCAAATGTAATTGTTTAAAATATTGTACATACCAACGTAGTCTCTGGCTCTGTATGTGATATGTGACAGCTCTTTAATATTCCCCTCTTTCTCCTTGACCTCTTTCCAGGATGACAAAGACCTGGTGCACGAGTTTGTCGTGGCGGAAGGACTGACGTGTTTGATAAAAGTGGGCGCTGAAGCCGACCAGAACTACCAGAATTACATCCTCAGGGGTACGTGCACTGTAGAACAAGAACTTTTCACCAGTAATCTCCCAGTATACTTCCCTTTCCACTCCACCTTCTCACACCTCAATTTACAACACATGCTAATCGAGGATGTTATTAATAAATCCTATAACACTTTTCTTTCCATAAACCTATCCAGAGCCACATGTGTTTACAAATGTAATGTAAATTGATGCTTGTGCTTGATGACCTTTTCACACTCACACACCTAAGGCATATAAACAAACTGAAATGTGTGCTACAGAAAATGTAGAAGTAAGCCAAGTTTAGCAGCTGGTTAATTTATCTCTCCCATAACGGTAAGGTGAAAGATCATGTGTGTTAAGGTCGGTTCAGGGAGACTAGAGGTACAAGGGATTCATAGCACTCGCTGCAAGGTCACTAGCATTTAACAGCCTGCTGTGAAGGGGCAGGTCACACATGCTTAAGTGACTAATAAAAGTTCTGGCAGGATGTTGCAGATCATAAAACTAATTTCCCCTCCGTTTTTTCTCTTTACTTTCTTTAATTTTTCATATTTTCCTCATGTGTTCCCTCATCTTTTCATTACAATGTGTTGCATATCTATTTATTCAACATGAGCCAATATGTCATTAGTTAATTGTTAATTGTTTTTACATACAATACATAATGTAAACGTAGACACAAACACATAAGCTTCAATCCTTTTGTGGTAAAAGGTTCCATTTTAGACTAAAATGTATTTGGCATTGGGCAATAATATTTCTTCATAAATTCTTTGTAAATGTAATCACAGTGTACTTGACCCTTATAATTTGGGGTGCATAGTTCAATCAGTTGTTACCGCGCTCATGTTTACTTAATTAGAGGCAGCCTGTTCATAAATGATTGCTCTAATTTCCCCCCTGCGCAAGTTATAAACATAAATAGGACCAGCGCCAGCACTACCTCTAGAGGCTCTGATGTTTAATGTTTGATGCTTTATCTGAACTTGGCCTGGTCCCTCACTCTATGGAGCTAGAAAAGTGACATTAACCTGTGGCATTATATAAATAAAATTTGGCATTGAAACAAGAAATATTGGCACTGAAAAATGTTGAACTCATATATAAAACACAAACATCAAAAAGTAATAATCTCACAATCCTATTATATTATTTGACTTTGACATTTGTTTGCATCATCATAGGTTTTTCAATGTCAATCTAAATTTTTTCTTGATGTCTGTGTCTTTTCAGGGACAATTTTATTTTTCACTGTTAAGATTTTTACAATGTTAGTGGTTTTCAGGTTTAACTGTCTGTCATTGTTTTGGCTTAGGGAGGAGGGGCCTGAGGGGAGGGACAAAGAGGGCGCAGTTTATGGGTAATTTACATAGGCTACTAGCGAGAGACCGCACCACCCCAGGAATCCTCACAGATGTGTTTAAACCGCATATCTGCAATGTCTTCCTTAAGTTTAAGTCAGTTTGTCTAATTTTTTTCACATAGAAGCAGGCTGGTTTAGTGTTAAATGTAGGCCTAAGCTGTGCTGTTAGCAGAGGTTAGCACTGTTCTCCTAATTCAGCAGACGTTAACTAACTTGTGGCTAATTGTAGCTAATTCTCCTGCCGGGGATGCCAATCTGTTTTCTATAATCTATAAGAGCAGTAATTCCTGTCCTCTAGGACTCCTAAGGCCAGTGTTATTGCTGGTGCACAAGGCTTGACTCGCTCATTAGCTCCGTCATGGGTGTAAGAGAACAAGCTCGTTAACACTGGCACGGAACCTTAACGCCCCTCCCCCATAACTCTCCTCCAATCACAAGTATAGATGCTGACTGACAGGTTTCTAGGCAAATCACACACTCACTAACATATCTTAAATGGCCAAAACAAGTCAGAGGATGAGAACAATAGTGTTTTGGAAATTTCAGAGTTTACACGTGTAAGAGTTGTTACAGTAGTGTCATTGTGCTGTGAATGATGAGACCACATCTCTATTACTTTCACTCCTCTTTACTGTGCTGTCCTTTTTTCCCTTTACCTCCCAGAGAATTCAGATAAAACATCTGTGTCAGTGCGGTTCTTTGGGACTTTCTTTATTCTTTTATTCTTTCTTGTGTTAATTTATCACTCCATCTCTGCAGACTCCGCAGTTTCAGCTCATGTATCTCTACATCACAAAGAGAATCTAAACTAAATTTCACCTGTTTCAACTTCTCCTGACCAGCTGAGGATTTGTGAAGTGTAGCAGATCACGCTCCCTTGTGAGCCATGTGTTGGAGAACACAAGTCGAGCATGTGTTAGAACGCAGATGCACAGGTCAGAAATGTATATAGATCTGGCTGCTTTACTGTCGATGACTTCCAAGATGAGCTATGTCGTAAGGATTCCCAGGAGGCGAGTAAATTAAATGCCTGAAACCTTCACACAAGCAGAGAAAGACAGCAAGAGAACCAACAACAGTAATTGCTTTTGGTATGAAGCATTGATCACTTCTAAAGTGGGTTTCATTTACTGTAATGTCTTTCAAGTTGAGAAAATTCAGAAAACAAAAAAAGGAGAAAGAGGAATGCAGTCTTAAACCCATCTGTCTGGTGTGCATTAAAAACCACCCGACAAAACAATCTCGCTCGCTTTCGCGAATAAAAATCTTTTGGTTCATTTGTAGATGAAAAAAGAGTTGTCACACGTGCAGACCAGTCTGCATGCATTTTACAAGAGCAGGTTCCCAGCTTTAGCTCTCTGGAACATTGCCGTCATTGTAAATGGTGGTTCTCTAAGCTTTCTCAGCAATCTACACCATCACACTTTTTTTTTTCTCCTCACTTTTTCATTCCATCTTCTCAAAGCCCTGGAGGTGTCTGTGGCCCGTTAGTGCTCCCTCAGTGATGTAGGTATTTTCTGGCTGGGGTCCGGCCCCCTCTCCGGGCCCCTCACACCTGGCTCGGAGGGCTTCCAGACCTGGACTTAGCTCCTTGGAGGCGTGCGTTTTTGGCCCAAGGGAAAGCTTGTATGCCTTTATCACACCATCAGTGGGAAAGGGTGTGAGGTGAAATTTTCAGAGGTGCCTATGCATCTGGTCCTCCTGTGATCCTTACACTCAGTGCTGCAAACACACAGGGGCCGAAAAGGTAATAAAGTTCTCATTAGAGATATTCATTCATTTGGAAATAACCATGGTCATTGGTCATTTTAGAAATTAAATAAACACAGATGTAATGTTCAAGTCAACACAGAAGATTTATAAGCTTGTCAAAACAAATGTTGAAGTCATAAAATTTTACTTAAAAGCTGAGTAAAGGTTTCATACTGACAAGCATTGTTGTTTCTCAAACTGAAGAGGTCTCATGAGGTTGTAAAATGTTATTTCTCTTTTTAAAAATCTGCATACCATTAATCTATATATTTTAAGATGCTCTCTTAAAAAAGTTGTTGACCCTCAATCTTCTACTCAAGGTTTGAAAAAAACTTTTTTTGAGGCAATCTATGTAAAAACAAATAAAGAAAATGTCTTTTCAGCCATGCTAACAGCAAGGAAATAAATAAATACAAAGGTCATCACAGTAACACATCACTTTTGACAGCATAGTAAGTGCTCCAACAGCTCCTAAATGAAAGCAGATTGCGGAAAAGGTCAAAGACTTTTTCACCGTGGTAAGAAAACGATTCCTACAGTACTTATTATCAGGAGCAAAACTGGGAGACAAGGTGGAAAAACAAACAACAAATAAGGTTTTTTTCCTGGATCAGTTTTCCACTTGTAGTATTTACAGAAAGTGCACTAAGAAAAGTAACAACTGTGTTTTAATTGGTAACTGTAAAATGGAAGCAGCAGAGAGAGAGAGAGAGAGAGAGAGAGAGAGAGAGCAGATTAAAGAGGAACAAATTACGCTCAACTTGAAGCAATTATTACCTGTTTGGAAATGTTCACTGTATTTTCATTTATCACCATGATAAGCTTTGTTTTTAGCAACACTTTTTCTGTTTGCACTTTTTAAAGGCCATGCCATTTCTGTCTGCACATGGTTGTTTACAAAATACCAGCCATGAGTCTCTGTGGAATCAAAATGGAAGCAAAGCTCAAGATTTAGTAGTTTAAGAAAACAGCCTGTTTATACATTTAAAAGCACACTTAGATATATTTCTTTGTAGAGCACATTCTTCAAAATTACATAATTTATCTTCATACTCAGAAAGCCATATCTCATCACATGCTGTTATTTATTGTCTATACATGGGCTTACATGCCATAAGTTATACGTGTGAATTTATAGTTTCCACAAATATGTGAGTTGAGCTGTGAATGATCCAAAAGTATTACTCACAAATACATCATACCCATATTTCATTTTGTGCTTTTATCTCATCTTTCTCTCTCTCTTTCTATCTGTGTATCTCTCTCGCTCCCTCTTGCTACCATTTTGAGCTGTTCTGTTTTTAATGTCACAGCAGTTATACCGCCATAAGTTAAAACACTTTGACTTCCTAGTTTCCAGAGCTGCTCAGAGCGCCTCTGTGGGAAAGGGAGATGTGCTCTAGTCAAGTGTTTCATTGCCTCTTAAACTGTCTGGGACATGGAACATTGTTCCCAATACAGCGCTCACTCCAGCTTTTAGTGTCACACACAGCAGTAACTTTAGTGGGCAGCCGGCTTTTTCACAAGTGTACCTGAAACACAAGACCTTTTTGTTTAAATTGTTGTTGCTCTCTATAGTGTTTCTCACTATGGTAGCATTACATTTTATATGTGGCAGATCAGCAAGGCAGAGCACCCAGTGATGCGTCTGTTGCACCTGTAAGCAGTCCAACAAAGTGCTGCCGTGAGGGACTAAACACTGAGAAATGCATAAACACACTATGATGCGCTCACGATTGTATTGCGATGATTTATTCCTCCACACGGGAAATGCAACTAGTACTGCAGTTACAAAATGTAAAGCTACTTTGTTAGTCGAAACAAGGCCAACAGAAAGTGTTCACTCCCAGGCTCACCCCCTCTCTCAAAAAAACAGGTTAACAGGTAAAGCAAACAAATAATGTTATCACTTACACTCAAACCACAACCTGCACAGTTTAATAATCAATTAATAATATAAATTAAACCGTAAACAACATACAGTATGTGGCTCCTACAGCGTCTGTGTGCCAAAAGTGTGTGTCACTGTAAACAAACACAACAGCTGCTAATTTTCTCTGATTATCTCCTGCTTTGTGGTATAAAGAGTGACTGTGAAACCAGCAGCTCTGGTGTCCAGTGGGATGAAAAACCTGCAAACCTTTAGATCTCCATTGATTAGAGTTAAGAACAGACAATATAAGGATAACCAACCTTTATACCCTTTTTTTGTGGCAGGTTTGGCTTCGTTTGACAGGACAGTGTATAAACGGGGCAGAATGAGAGAGGGTTCTGGCATGCAATTAAAGTCCCAATGCCTGAATTGAACTTGAGCTGTTGCGGCTATATATGGTATGCATTGTAACCACTTAGCTAAGGCAATGTTTATATATATTATTAGGTTGATATCTTCATAGCAATGTTAGCATTGTTTGATACCGATCAACAGATCATTTGTCAAAATAAATTAAAAACATTTGAATGTTGGACTGACTTTACATGTGTTTAAATAGAAGTAATTTAATGTAGCGAATGTCTCTACTACTCAGATATTTCTATTACTTTTTTTTTCTCCAAAACTCCATTTCATACTGAAGTGACATTTTAAATATCTTGATTTAGAATCAAGATCATTGTTTCTGTGTTATACTCTGACCCAAGTTCTTAAAATATTTAACAGAGCGTAACTGAATTCTCCCTGTGCTGGTTTGAACATTTTGCTGAGCATTAAGTGAAAACCCAGGCACAGTTGGGTTCACAGTGACGTTGGAAGCTCTTGCTGGAAACAGTGTGTATTGTGTTGTCTGGCTATGTTATAGGTTGTCTGTTCTAGAGGGGGGGAGACATTTACTATGGCCCATCGTCTGGA
Organism: Etheostoma cragini; assembly: GCF_013103735.1. NCBI lineage: Eukaryota > Metazoa > Chordata > Actinopteri > Perciformes > Percidae > Etheostoma > Etheostoma cragini. The sequence continues at coordinate 14,841,718 of NC_048412.1, read as the reverse complement.
TAAACATTTCCATTCAGTCTGTGCTGTGTGGAGAGGCTTTTCAAATTTATCGTTTTGCTGGTTATTAGACAGTACCAGTCAAAAACTTTCTCATTTGAGTGAATAGGGAAAGTGTGTCTAAACCTTTGACAAGAATTCTAGGTGTGATCATTTCCTTGTTTTGGGGATTATTTAAGAATGATGCACTGGAGAAGTTGAGCAAATAGGATAGAAGGATATTTGAGATAAAAAAAACAAGTTTCTGACACACATATGTGGACAATTCCTGTGTTTGGAGCAAGAATGAGATCCTAAGGAATGCCCTCGTTGTCCTAATCCAAACTTGAACTCCCGGTTTGTAACAAGATCCCATGGAAACATTTGCATGTTTTTTTCTGCAAATCTCAGAGCAGCCACTGCTCACCTGACAGACAGGTTTTGTTTACTTCAGAATAAAATCCCTAGTCACCCCTTTACCAAACATCAACAATGAACATATATATATATACATATATATATATATATATATATGTATATATATATATATATATATATATATATATATATACAAAGTATATGCTTACAGAATATTATTTTTGTCCTCTTGAAAAAGCCAATTATATTTTCAAACATTTAGCCTCTTTGCCTGTCTGAGACTCCTCTTTTGCAATGACAGAACTGACTTAATTTGGTTGGAGGAAATTTAGGAAATGAGGGCTACACATGGTTTCAGCCTACAATCTCTCAGCTCACTTACCTGCACTGGCAATATTTTGTCTTTGCCTCCTGCATGGCCTCTTTTTATTAAGTTAAATCAGCAGCTTTCAAACTGACAGACTGACAGTGAGACTAAAACAAACACTACTGTATACTCGATGGACAGGTTCATTCGGTCTTGAAAAAATAGCACCACTTGTCATTTTAAAATCCTGGATAAAAATTTAACGTTACCTTTTTTTTTAAACTAAATAGAAAACCACACGCTGTTGTCATGTTGTTGTTTAAGCTTAGAGCCTGGTTCCTACCGGATATTTCCCACCCTGTCGTCCCCCTGTGTCAGACCCTGTAGACTCTTCTGATCCCCCTTCGCTGGAGACAGCTTGCATCTGAACCCGGTGTAACCCTACCTGCCTTCCCTGTTTTCTTCTCTCTGCATCTGTAGAAGTTTTCAGCCTCAGCAAACACACTCGCAGTAGAATAACAACTGTACTGCAGCTTGTTTTACTGTAACAGAATTCAGTATAAAAACCAATTATATCATAAGAATGTTTGATTTCTCAAGTTCTTATTTTATCATATTTGAATTGCCATCTAAGATGTATAAACTATGATGTGGAGAAAGAAAAAAATATATATTTTTCAGTAATGTAGTACGCAGGAGATTGACTTAAATTCTCAGCACTCTGGTGGGTTTTACGGCTAATTCCTATGAGCTGACTGTTTTTTGGGACTGAGTTCAGCATATGGTTGGCTAGAACCAGAGCGAATCACATCACTACTCTCTCAAGAGCAGTAAGAATTTACCACAGCTCATCTTTCAGATCACTCTACAAGTGGGTGGATGTCATGCACTAGCTTTTCTCCAAAATCTTCCCCACTTGGATGGGTTGGGGAAAAGCTAATCGGTTGGGCTTTCCCCTGTTCTGTATTGTCCTAAAAATGATTTTCTGTAGTGCAGTACAGTAGCAGCTGTATACTACTTTGAATACCAGGAAATTGAGAAGTATTAAACGTTTTAGCCTTTTTTTTGTTTTACTTACCGTGATGTAGTCTACTCGGCCCAGTGTACCCTGCTCAGCAGTAGTTCTACACATCTGGAAAAGACTCCCCTGCCTTACTTCATGCTATTGTTCCATGAGTTTTGTTTGTTTGTCTTTAGAGAGTTTGTTTGGGCTTAGGTCCATAGTAAATTGTGTCAAATACTGGCAGACATGTATTTAGCACTGAAAATGGAGCATCCCCGTGGTGTTTTACTGTATGGGGCTTAATGTACGTGTGGCAGTCGGCTGGAATTGGTCTGGCAGAGGCAGTTTGTCTGCTCTAATGGTCTGGGTGATTAGCTAAATAACAAACAAACCAAAACCCATGAAAATGTCTTATTTAGTTCATAATTGGCACAAGTAGTAGACTGGTATTTTTTATGGTGGACAGATTCTAAATGAAAAGCTAGCACAAGGCATGCATGGATGCAGTCATGACAAATGCCATTACCAAAAGCTACTTTGGGACTAAAGGCATTCAAATTAAAAGACTAACATCCTGCAAGTACTTGGGTATTTGGGTGCATTTAGAGAGCATTTTAAGAATCTAGTTATAGGAGCTGGTTTATAATTGAAATTGGGCCTGCCTCAATTTAGCATTTAGGAAAACTTGTGCAGGCTACATTCTTATATGTCCTTGACTTTGCGGACATTATTTACATGCATGCTGCCTTACCGCCTTCAGTGCATTGGTTCTATGTAACACAGTTCTCTTCGTTTTACAAACAACTTATTGTCTCGCACACATCAATGTGTACTTGATCTGGTTTCCTGTTTTTTTTATTAAGCCTAAGGAGTAGCATTGGTAAATTTTAATTTACAAAGCCATACTGTAAACCCTATTCATATTGTAATCTCCTGTCTCTTGGCCACAGCTGTTATGATCTTCACACCACTAGCTTTCGGATACCCAGGATTGCAGGATCACTCCACTCTCAAAATTCAAAACATTTTCAATAATTATGGTGACCTAATAGAATCACAATCAGAAGTATTTTTCAGTCTTTGCAGTAAACCACAGCCAGCTCACGTTGGTAGTGGGAGGCAGGCTTTAGTGCAGCTCTCTGCTATTGCAGGGAAGGTAAGAGGCTCTAAGTTGTATTGTATAAGATAGAGATTTGGCCCCTGTCCCAAAGTCCTGGTAAACTAAATGTTGCAAGTTGACAGACAGGATGACCCAGTTTTAAAAAATACCAAATTATAAATGAAACCAAAAGGGCAGAGTTGTGAGTGGAAGGGGAGTGAACAGTGTTGTAGAGGGGAAGCTGTTGAGCTGGTTTCTCGCATCTTTGTAGATAAGGTTGTGTATTTTTTAACAGTCAGCTGGCCTGTGTTGGCGCTGCCACCCAGACCTCAAGATTGGTTCTCACCTCAGCAGTGGTCAGGGAGCTGCCCTTCCTGCACATTCCTGGGACTGTGGAAGATAATTGCTGTGGTTTATGAGAGGGAGAGGCCCTGAAGAAACACTTCCACCAGACTTCAGTTGCATTAGTTTCTCTAAGAATTCTGGTTCACACACAGGAACAGGGTCTCTTCCACACAGTGGGTATGTGGTTCCCTTCTGCCGCTCGATACCGTTCAAACGTTCTTTTTACTCTGAAGACAAACGCATGTTGAGTATTAAAAGAAATGGACGGTGAGAGTGCCATACAGACGCCAGGCTGCTCATAGAACACTTCCAAGTTTTTTTTTAGCTAAATCTTTCTTCCTGGGCTATCCTTTTCCTATAATGGCTTACATTTAAATTCTAATCACTTTGCTTTGAAGGCAGCTCATTGTCTGCCAACATCTCATTACGTGACATACATACAAAGGGACTTCAAAATCTTATTGTTGTACTTTGTGTGAGGTATTATAGAGCTGCACATGATTACTCGAATGGAGGCCCACATTGTTGGCCCCAGATCAGTGCTTCAAGAAGCGGGTGTCCTGTACAGACTCAGCACTCACATGCTCTTCTTATTAACCCCTCTTCCAGAGTTATTGATGACTGTCTGTTGTAGAGTTTAAAAACAAATCCCATGTTCTGGACCCGCAGTCTCAGCTATTCAAAAAAGGTACAACGCTGGAAAAGCATGCCAGAGTAAGGATTTGAGCTCACTTTCAAAGCCTGAACTGCAACACACAGGTAACTTTCCATTTACTGGAGCAGTTTCACGACTAATTAAATCCCATGTGTGTGGAAATCATTTGAACTTCAAAAAAGGTGATTGCTTTGAGAGTAATTAGATGTTTCCTATAAACTGTTTCTGAGACTCTTAAGGTTGCAGCTTCCCCTAATTAAAGGTATTTGTTTTTTAAACAGTTACAGTATCGTTTCACCTAACTGTTCACAGGGTAACTGCATTCCATGTGGTTTCTGGTACTCAAAGTTGAATTGTACAGAAATGGCAGCTGGCAATGAATAATTCCATGAAGCAGCAGTTTTCATGAATCTGAGGGAAAAGGTAACGATTGTCTGGTTCTTGGCACAAGTGTTTGAATTTCATATAATTTCTGTATCTACAAATTAACATATGATATAGACATTCAATCAGATTTTATTTAACTTGGCTAAATGCAGAAAAGTTAAAAAAAGATCATAACCTGTCAGTGATATCTTTGAGTGATGTCTCATGGTAACGTGTCAGAATTATCTAAAAGTCGTTGGATTTTGTAGGTGACGTTTGGATACAGTAACATCTCATCTGTCAGCAGCTGAACATTCACGTTGCTTTCACAATGACACTTTAAAAAGCCTCATTAAGGCCACAGATCTTTTTTCACCCCTGTTTTCAATTGGACATTCCTCAAAAACCTCACCAGATACTGTGCACAGGTGCACACCAGAGATAAAAGTCTGCACATTGATGATAGTGTATGGTTAGAATTTGGCTACCAATCTAAAAAGTGTGTGGCTCAGTACTCATCCAGCCTCAGTCACTGCTGTTTTTGTCTGTGTATAAAGAAATACTGTGCATATTTATTTTAGCCACTTTTTACACTTGAGTTTTTCCCATTAGACCAGCTGTACGCCATGTCATTACCACTGTCACTTGTCTGTCAGCAGTGGTTCCATACAAAGAGGGGGGGAGGTCCTCAGAGAGGGTGACACTCTGGGCCACGATGACTGAGGAGGTTAATCATGTTTTCATAAACACACTCTGATGTGGTCTGCTTTGATTCGCCATGTTGTCCAAGCCGCTGACGGCTGTGACACACAGCCCTCAGCTCACAGCAGGCAAGGCCTGTTAGGAATGCTCTGGCCTGACGTGTTGTGAGTAATTAACCCTGATTGATAAAAAGATGAACTGCCCCTGTTGCTGCAGCAGTGGCCCGTCAGCAGGCGCATGCAACACACACATGCACTCATGCCTCCACCCACACACTCTCACGCACCATGCACAACACAGCAGCTGCACCTTGGAATTTTGGCTTATCCACAGAATATTCACGATTTTCATGCCCCTCTAGAGAATGGGAGAGGAAAAATACACGACAGAATCTGCAGCCTCTCATCATAACATGTAAAACTGTTTTGAGCAAGAGGAGATTAGACGGTGCTCTTAAGGGCTCTCTATAAGTCTGCTTAGGTCTTTTATCTAGTTGTTGGATAAAGATTTAACTCTGCCTGTTTTATTTAGTTCTGCCTTTTTAACAGTGGTTTGCCAGCTTATGTAGCCCATGAAGAAGTCTCCAGGTGCTCATACATTTTTTAAAACTTGATTAGCACAATCTCATCACCTTTTGTCACGTTTGAAAATCAAATTCTGGCATTACCCCCCAAAACCATACAGCTTCTGCCAAGAAATAGTCAAACAGGCCTTCTGAGAATGTTCCACTTTCGATGTGTTCACATGTTTATACTGCTCTGCTTCTTCCCCCATGTCAGCTAATGTATCACCTAAAGTTGCACTGAGTTCAAGCTGAGCTCATCCTGTTTCTGTGGTCTTCTGTGTAAATGCATAAACTCCCTGTGGATGGCCACTGAGATGCTGTTAAAAAAAAGGCTACATATTTAAAGGGAGCTTTTGTCTGTTCCACTTCTTTCCAGCAGTGTTTGTCTACCTTCCCCCATCTCCTTCTTTAACAGAAGCTCTACACTTTTACTGCCCCCCATAGAGATCCCTTGGCTCTTATTATGTTCTTATTTATGTATCCTGTTACAGATGGAAGTCATGTCAGCATCCAGTGAGGCACTCTGCTCAAATACTTTCCCTCCAGTTGTGTCAACTGACTTGAAAGATGAATGGACGAGTGCCGTTTTCCTTTTTAGGTCTTCACCCAATTGTTGGGATTTTGAAAAGGTTTATCTCCACAGCAGCTCCTGTTTTTACATATATTTATTCATAATGGGCAGAGTAATATCATTGACCCTTTTCACTAATAATGCATGTGTTTTTATGTGATTGTTTATGTGACAACTATTTACTCATTAGGGTCTGATTGAGTTCTTTTTGGTGATGAGCAGGACAAATATGGTGTGTTTTTAGAAAAAAGAAAATACTGGAATGACAGATGATTAACCACAGCCCTTTATCTCTCTCTCTCTCTCTCTCTCTCTCTCTCTCTCTCTCTCTCTCTCTCTCTCTCTCTCTCTCTCTCTCTCTCTCTCTCTCTCTCTCTCTCTCTCTCTCTCTCTCTCTCTCTCTCCAGCTCTTGGTCAGATAATGCTGTATGTGGATGGGATGAATGGCCTCATATCTCACAATGAAACGGTCCAGTGGCTTTACACCTTGGTCGGATCCAAGGTAAAGAATATGAATATAACCGCAGTAGATATACTGTAAAATCAACTTGCGAACCCCATCTGTGCACTGATGTCATTAAAATAATCACGTACCCTTTCCTCTGTGATTGTGGTCCCCTCGGCCCTCTAGTGGCCAGATTTCTTCATGTGCAGCATATTTGCAGGAGATGAGGGAACTACGTTGACTCTTTCCTCACTGTTATCTGTTCTTACTAATTGCTTTACTGCCTCACCATGTAAATATTGAAATAATATTTGGCATCCACCTTGTTTTTTTTTATCAAAACCATATCATTTTATATGGAAAGTTTCCATTGCCAACAGTCATTTTAACCACGATCATTGTGGGTGTTGATGCGGCAGCTGTTCAGAAGTGTTAAATTAACTCTGATGGTTTTATCACCGCTGACATGATGTTGATCTCATTCTCAAGCAAATTAACAACTTTGCTGTGTGTCAGCTCTACTACTCCCCTCTCTAATATGTTTCTCTCTCCTTCGCACATTTTTGTGCAGTTGTAAATTTTAGTTGGCTGCAGTAGTATTTTAAGTTATAACCCAGTCTCTATTTTATTCTGACTGTTGTTGTGTTTTTACTTTTGTTATTTTTCCATACTATTTATGTACAAAACAGTATGTTCCCCTGTTAAATGTCTATTTAATTTTCCTTTAGCGTCACACAATGTTCATATCAAACCTCTCAAGACGTTTCAGACAGGAAAAGCTTTTATAAGACAATATGATTCCATTTGATAGTTGGAAGTTCAAGGGCTGGCACCTCCTCTGGATTCTGTGGATCCATTTGTTTGAGCAAAAGCATCAATTTACAGTGGATATTAAGTGGATTTTGCTTGGATTTAGGTGTGATTTCTGTCTCAAATGTATTTTTGTCTTTGTTTAGTTCCGTCTGGTGGTGAAGACAGCTCTAAAGCTGCTGCTGGTGTTTGTGGAGTACACCGAGTCTAACGCTGTGCTGCTTATAAAGGCTGTGAACGTTGCGGATGCCAAAAGAGGTAAACATTACAGAGATGTTTGGATGTTAAAGTCAATACCTGCAGACAGAGGAAACTGTCAGGGCATCAAGAGTTTGACAGACTCAGCGGTTTCACTGTGTGAGGCAAATGACTTGTATTTGAATGTGGTTCTTAAAGCTAATAAGACATTGTTTCCATATCCATGAAATATCAAATTCAAATTATATCACTGTTTCTCTGTTGTTCAAATTCTCAAGTAAAACCTGACCAGTAAAATATTACAGGGATAATGTAAAACATGTAAACTCCCATTTAGGGTAGATTTTTCCAATTCCACTGATCAAGCCATCAGTGGTAGCTGTAGTGCTGTTCAGCTCTCCTGTTACATGGTTGTCAGATCAGTTGTCCTGGGAAGCTCCCTAGCTTTGCACTGAACGAGGAGTAAGACTGTAACTGCAGTCAGCCGCGGGGTTCAGTTTTCTGCCTCTCTAAAGGAGCATCAGTCGTGCAGGGGAGATAAAACTATATTTAATGAGATAATCAGATAAAAACTATATTTTGTTTGAATTCCTGCACCCTAGTGTTGCTGCATGTTTGCAACTTTAAAATGTGCAGAGGGATTAGTTAAGACTTTATTAATGCTGTATCTAGTATATTTGTAAAAAGGAATTACAGGTAGCTCTGTTTTTCTGTGTGTTTGTCTTTCGATATGCAATGTGTTGCATGCTTTTTTATGCTACAGGCACAAAATCGTGGTCAAACGTCATTGAGATCCTGGATGAGAAGGATGGAGTGGATACAGAGCTGCTGGTTTATGCAATGACGCTCATCAATAAGGTCAGTGAAAGAGTACAACGGCAGGCAATTTACAGCATACAGATTATTGCTGGAACATGGTCTGCTCCTTTCTGTATTTTTTTCATTCTGCGTCTCCACCATCTACACGCACCACAGACACCACATTCTGGGATGGGAGAAAAACGTGCTCAGGATTAACGGCATTTTCTTATACATTACATTAAATTACTATCGTCATGGACGGCGTTAAGCACCGTACAGAGACGCTGTAAAATAGTCGTGCGAGAGAAAACTCAGCATGGACACATAGTCCATAAAGTGTGATCTGATCTGCCGGGCCACATTGTGTGCTTGATTTATTCAAATTCAGTCAAGTTGTTGTAATTGCATTTTTTTGAAGTTTATAACAGCAGCAACGACTTCTTTAAAAATAAGTTTGGATTACAGTATCATGTATGTAATGAACCTGCCGTGTTTTCCCATAATACAAAGGGAACATTTGATCAAATTAAATAACACTGGCTTCAAAATACAGACAATAGATGTGCAATAAATAATACAGGTTAAAATTTAATTAGATAGCATATCTGGCAAAAGATTCTATTTCAAAACAAGGATTAAATAAAACATCTTAAGAAGTAATTTTACTCCCATCCTGTCTCTCAGGTGATCCTTCTCTATTGTTCCAGTTATGTTTTTCTTTCACAATTAACCCTAAAATATTAAAGAGACAAGGTAAGTACATGTTCTTGTTTATTGACTTTGTTTGTGTTTCAGACTCTGGCAGGCCTCCCAGATCAGGACTCATATTACGACATGGTGGACTGTCTGGAGGAGCAGGGCATCGAAGCTGTGGCCCAGAGACACCTGAGCAGGAAAGGCACTGACCTCGACCTGGTAGAACAGTTCAACCTCTACGAGGTCAGGAAGCCTACACTGCTACAATATTACATAACAACCAGCTTTAATGAAATGTCAAGTGTTTCTCATAATAGGTAGTGGCTCACATACTCCAGAAATGACGTGTGTACCCCAGGTTGCTGTTTGTTTACTCAGTTTGTCTGTAATGACTTTAATCTAGATATCTCTCCGCCATGAGGACGGAGACGATGATGCCCAGTTGCCTCCCAGCGTCCGCAAGGATCGCCGGCGGGCCAGCGTTGGTGGCAACAACGAGAGGCGAGGCCTGGAAAGAAGACGCAGCCGGAGACATTCGCTCCAAAATAGCAGAGGCCACGCTTCTGCTCCAGCATCACCCAGCAACCCTCATACTCACACAAGCAGCTTCCTGCCCTTTGGTGGCCAACGTGTTGAAGACATTAGTGAAAGGTGAGGTGGAGGGAGGACACAGAGAAATGGAAAAGTTAAAAATATTCAAGAGAAGAAAAGAAGTGTAATCCTTGCTTCAATTATAGCTGGAACTTGGACAGATCCTGGTTTTAAAAAGGTTCAGCCAGGAGGGTTTGTTCTGATGTTGTATTTCATAAATCCTACGAGATAGCTGCACCAAAAAAATAATCAAAAACTATTGCTGGTCCGTGCAGTATTAGTCTGAAACAACATGACTGCAAGTGTTGTATTATATTTCAGCATTGGTGTGTCCATTCTGTACAGAGCCAAAGCATATAATTATATAGTAATGAAACAGCAAAGAACAGACCGTTGCTGCAAAGTAACATTCAAATTAATTTCCCCACTATCAAACATACTCTTTCCACGGATAGAAATAGGAAGCTTCTGTAAACACATGATAAGAGCTATCTGCTCTTTGTCTCAAGTCATGCTTCCTTCAGTGAGAGTGCATTAAACTCAAACTCCATAATGCCATCTGCTTTGTATACAACAAACCTTTGTGACTACACAAACCCAGGGAAACCACAACTGGTGATTCAGGCAGGAAGCAATTTGCAATCTTGTTTAATTTTTAAGTAAGTAAAGTTTTATTACAATTGCACCTTTCGAAACCTAGGTTACAAAGTGCTTTACAATAGATAAAAAGGTCAAAAGAAGAAAAGACGAGTACACAAACATTACAACAGAACAATTAAAGGCATCACTTGTCAAAATAGAGCACATGGCTCAATTACAAATAAGTAGCGTACAGTAGTTTGGACTACTTTACCCTGTAAAAGTACCAACAAAAATGACTACATTTTAATGGAAGTAAAGGTTAACCTGAATTACTTTTTTTAGTACAGGTCATTTTTAACCAGGAATTATGTGTCTTTTGCTTTTTGTCTTTCAAATCTGTTGCTGACTTTCCTATTTCCACATAATTAAATCATCATCATCATTAATAACAAGCTTCTTTTTTTAAAGCAACATGTGCGTATATATTGCCGGTAGCACTTGGGTCTATTCTTCAATTCAGTCCAGCAGGTCATTTGACACTAGACTACCTTCTTCCAGTTCACCAGAGGATATCTAAGCCGCCTTTGAAGATCTCTATTTTCCATATTGTTAATGAAATCCAGACAACCATGAGGGATCCAAATAGCAAAGTGGCCGCAGACTAATGTATGACGAAATGTCCCAGATCAGTTTAAAAACCCAAGATATCTCCTACATCCCTAAAACTTGTTATTGTATTGAATACTTTTTTCCTAAATTAAAATCACTGGGGGATGTGTATATTTAAAAGTCTTGTTGTATAAGTGCTGCCATGGAAGTAACACTTGAATGTGGTTCTAACTGTTGCCTGTGCACATCCATTTCTAACATTTTGAGACTCAACGCTGTCTTTGAATGTTGTCAAAACCTATTAACGACCTCATACATCTTTCAATGTTTGTCTCTCTTCCTCTACTTCTAATGCTTTTAGGCAAGCATGTTTTAAGTGTTTCTCCTTTCTGTGTGTTGTCTCGCTGGGCATTCCTCTGCTCTGTGTTCTCATATTGTCTCTGTCCAATATCTCTTTCCTCTCGACTGCCTACATCCTCCCTTTCCTCCCTTCAACCCTCGATCCCTCCTCTCACAACAGAGAAGAGGAAGTGGAAGAGGAAGAAGAGAAGGAGGAAGAGGAAGAGGAGGAAGGAGAGGAGGAGGAAGAGGGAGAGGAGGAGGAGGAGGAGGACGAGGCAGATGATCAAAGTCATCCAGTCACTGAGTCCTCTAGAAAGGGCGCTCACAGGTATTTTAGGCAAACTGGTTTCCCAAGCGTGATTCCCCATTTCCCTCATACAGTATCTCCCTAGTTTTTCTTCCATTTAAAATTCTGCCTCTTTTTTCATTCCCTTTGGACTCCTACTCTCTTGTATTTTGTCATCCTAGTGTGGCTCCGGCTGTAGCAGACACTCCTAACATGTGTTTGAACTTAAATTGTTTGGCCAACATCCTCCCTAATGCCAGTGACCAGCCAGGGCACAGAGAATATCTCAGCACCAAGACCATAACATCTCTTCCTGTGTCCGTCGCACCTAAAAAGAGGACCTTTAGTCTTCGGGGTGTTCCTCCCCAGCCACCTGACTCTGTCTTCGGTGTTGCTCTGAGTAGAGTGCCACGCTCAGCACACCCTCAGTGTCAGTCTACCCCAGGCTTAGCCCTCTTCCCTCCCCTTCCCTTTCGACCTCTCCCTGTGTCCCCTGACTTGAACCAGAGCCAAGTGTCTATCGGGGCCGAAGAGAGTGACAAGGGCCAGGACAGAGAAAGGCTCTACAGGTAGAGGGCAGGAGCTACAGTTCATCTACTTGTGTTAGACCATTACACATCACAATGTGGAAAAACACTGTCATCCCGATCACTGGTGTCTGTCTCTCTGTGTAGCTCACTGTACACTCAGCAAAAACACATGCAAGCATCTTTGGAGTAAAAGTAGATTTAGTCATTTTAAAATTTGAAATATTTTGTATCTCTTCGTGAAAACGTTCCATCCCATGAGGTTATTTGTGTTGGAAATGCTGGAGCCTAGTTCCTCTTTGACTCCTTCATCCTTAAAAAACCTTTTTCTTGATTACAGTTGCCTTCATTTCCCCTCAGATAGGATTTATGTTGCAGCTCCAAAGACATAGTGTACCAGAAAAAAGGACAGACAAATATTTACCACTTATCTGTCTTCCATTGTGGCTCTGTACTACAGTTAATTTAGGACAAGTTAATATATTATTTCAAAGCATTACGGAATTCAAATAAGTCACAGTCACTGTCTTTAGTTGTTCGTATTCTTGTAGAACACAATAGAAACAGGATAGTTTGAACTGGCATAGCAGTTACAGAGTGTGTATTCCTGATGCCATCTAAGCACAAGTGACCCGTTAAAAGCCTCTAAAATAGTGTTATTTATTAGAATTTACAGTAGTTTTATGCTTTCTAAATAGCACATTGAATCGGTCTTGCCCCCGTCGGCTCTGTTGTGTGGTCTTGCATCCCTCCTACCTTCGACTGCAGTCTCACTATCTTGTTTGTGTGACTAACGTTTAATTATCTGATCTTTGGAGTGACTGACCTAACTCTCTTTTTTTTCTTACTTCTATCTTCAGTCTGACAGATATAAACAACTCTCTTACATCTTACACAACTAGAAAACCCTGCTGGGCTGACAGGTAAGGCCAGGCGTCAACAGGTCAAGCGTAACAAGAGTGTGCTGAGAAAACATGTATAATAGCTCAGAGGTTTTGTGATTTACATAAACTGTTTCATGTGTGCACATGATGCAGTTTGCCTTAAAGGATAGATGCACACCAGTATGTTTCCAGTAGTTGATCTTTAACTATTTGTATTTATAGACAACTGTTCTAGGACAAAATGTGCAAAAATGATATCAGCTTCAACTCAACAAGTTCACGGCCTCTAAGAAAAGTGATAAGACACATTTATGAAAAGTTGACCCCATGTACCGACATGGATGATTAGTGCACCTGCAGATACCTTTCAGACTTTGATGGCATGGCTTTTCTCACAGGAAAGCTATTCAGATGCTTCAGTGTAAACTATCCAGCAGTATGACATTGGAATTCACATCACGAATTCTTGAAGTGTTATCCATCCTTCTTCTCTGTCGTTGAGTGAAAAATATCTTAGGAGAGAACAAAGCATTTATTTTCCCCCTCTCTTAATAGAATCAGTGGCAAAGGCAGTCCATACCCTGGCAGGCACCAGGCTCCTATATCACCCATCCATTGCTTCACTAGTTCAGCAACCTCCACACCAGACTCCAAACCGGTTGACAGGTTGGCATCTCAACCGTTCCACAGTTACTGCAAAAATATTTTGTCTATATGGTTGATTAAATGTAACTTACCTCATCCATAAAGCTCCCATTTGAACGAATGTGCAAATAACAAAACCCAAACTAGTCACAAATGTTTGATAATGTTATCACAATTTGTTCTTTCTCTTCGACGTGTAGACCTCTTCTAGGGGGCTTGCTAACTTCATCATACCGACAGCATCAAGAGTCTCTGGCTGCAGAGAGAGAGAGGAGACGCCTGGAAAGAGAAGAGCGTCTGCAGAGAATTGAAAGAGATGAGAGGAACCGCTTAAAGTTAGTCTCACCTCACAAATCAGACTAAACACAGCATGAAAATGTATTATTTCTTCACTTTGTACCGTAGGCAGCTGTGCAGACAATAAAGACATGTTGGCATTTTTAGAAACACCTGGCTCCAGTTTTGACTCTGGAAAGATATCTACAAAATCTTCCACGAGTATGATAAAAGCTGGGCTGTCTTTCTTTATGAGGATCATAATAAATATTGGAACATGAAGAGGAAGAGTCTGCAAAATGATTTTATTTTATGATTAGCTTTCTTTGTACCATATAATTTTTTTGTTTACCAATTAAAATATTAAGTCACACGTACTGTGAATATAGGTCCTAAATTCTGGCTCTATTTTTGTCTTTCTATCTAAGTCAAGATTATGCAGACAAGAGGGAAGAAGCAAGACAAACCAGAGAGAAAAGGTGAGCTTACTTTGGTTCATGGGTTCACATGGATCACACAATGCTGCCGTTGAGAAGACAGATGAATCAGCTAAGGAGGGTTGTAAATGCTTTGAGATCCTATTTTAGAACTGATAGCAGATGTTAAGCCGCATGCTGAATTATAGGTGCCAGAGACCCTTTAGGCCTGCTCACCATTAAGACATCCCAAAGTTTACAGGACAACTGTGTAATTGTTTTGGCATGTATGAGGTCCTGTTATCTCCCCTGGCCGTGTCTTTGTGTGAGTGAGCATGCAGTATAATGTAAAGCTCATTGGCATCACCTTTTTTACCCCTGTGAACGAGACCATCCACTTGATCAAATTTTAAAGAATGCGTGAACTGAGATCAATAAACACCAGCCAAAATTTTTTGAAATAAGGGCATCTTTTTTCACCATTTGGCTTCCTGAATAATGGGATTACATTTTTTTTATTTTTTTATTATCCAGGAATAAGACAAATAGGTCATTATGTTTACAGAATTGACATTGCAGCTATTACTCACCAAACCCTGACTTCATATCTCTAAAATGTAATCTTCTCAGAGGCCTGTATTGATATTCTTATTTAGTGTTCTTTAAAGACATCTGAAAGCTACTTTTTGTCATTGCAGGTACAAGTCTGTGGAGAGGCTAGCTGCAGAGGAGTTTGAGCGGGAGCGCCCCAGGTTGCCATCGAGAGGACGGACAGAGATCACTTTGTGTTTGAGTCCCAACCCTGCCAGCCGCTCTGCATTCCGCTGTTCCACAACGCCATCCATTATCTCACAGGAAGACACTGCACACCAGACGTCAGGTAACTGGTGTTTGCCAACCATTTATTCATCAGAACTACCCGAGTGATGTGACCGTGAATGGACTGTAATGTCAGCTTCCAACGCTGGTAGAGACATTACTGGCTGTCAGAGCACCTGTCACAGACACTGGACTTTGAGTAGTGATTATCATTTAGAAATTCAATATAGCTGCTCTTGTGCTGAAAGGGATTATTGAGAGTAACTATTTTACTCTAGAAATGCATATCAAAAAAATTATTAAGGGAATGTGTAGGGAAATAGATACAGATATTTTGATGTTGTATCTGTGTTTTAAGAGGCTGATTAAACAGCTAGAATAACTTAACCCCCCTGTTGTCCTCGGGTCAAATTTGACCCATTTTCAAAAAGTTTCCATATAAGAAATTTAGGTTTTCTTTGAAACAAATTGTCAAAATGAAATAATGTGGAGGGTTCCCAACAAAGCACTTCACAAGTAAAATAAATAATCAGTTCACTGCTTTCTTTGAATTTGAATGTGTTATTCAATTTGATAGCATTTAAAGAAAATAATTGATAAAATAACATTGAAAAGATCTTCAAAAATGTTGAAAAAAGGACAAGGCCATCTGGAAATACTTCAAAAAACATTGGGTATAATGATAAAAGTGTCAAAAAGAAGACCAAAACCTAGAAAACCCAGACCCAGATAAAATTAAAACTGCGTGGTTGATGGGAAGACAGCACAAGAGTTAAGGCATGAAAACACACTTTTTTGGTAATTACTTTAATCAAAGATTAAAATGTTGAACTTTTAGTTTTTTCTGAAGCACTCTCTCTCAGCCTTTCGTATTGTGTTTTACAGTCATGTTGTGATCATGATCCCGAGCTATGGTAACAGAACAAATTGCTTTGTGAATTGTTTCTACAGTCACTCGCTGCAATTAAGGATATGTCAGGAAGCAATTTAAAAATGTTTTAATTATAAACAAAGAATGTTTCTGAAGACTATCAGATAATATAAAGGCACAAAACTGAAGTACTTAAAGTAACATTTTTTCCACGTTGTTTGGATTTCTCTTCCAGGAACAGAACATATCTCAGAGCCAAACCTTGACCCACAGACAAGAACCAAAAGTCCAGCGCCAGAGTTAACAGTATCAGAACCTTCCCCCACACCTCCCTCCGAGCCAGACAAGCAGCAGACTGAGACAGAGGATGTTGCTGAGACTCTGTCCAGCCAGAATGTAGTGGCAGAGGCGACGCCAGATGAAAAGTCAGGCATGGAGAAAGAAGAGAGCCAAGAGCAGGAGATGCTGAAAGAACAGATACAGTGCATGGATGAAGTAGAAGTAGAAGAGCAGGTAATGGAGGCCGAGGTAGCAGATGTAGCAGATGTGGGAGAGCCAGAAGTGGAGGTGAATGTCGAGTTAGAAGAGGTGTTTGAGAAGGACCAGCCGACGGAAAGGGATGTAGAAGACGGTGTGCTCCTTAGCGAGAAGGAGAGACAGAATGAGGAGGTGAATGAAAAAGACAACTGCTCTGCATCCAGCATCTCCTCCACGAGTAGCACTCTCGAGAGGGAGGAGCGGGAGGAGAAACTCACCAATGACACTGAAGCAGGTATGGTCGATGCTAATTTAATTTACTTACTTTGATGACCAACTAGTGTTGGGCAAGTTACTTTCAACTTTTAATACATTATAGATTAGTAGTTACTGTCATTTGAGAGCAATTAGTTATATTACAATATTACTGTCTCTGAATGATGCTTTACACTACTTTTGCATTACTTTTGAGTTACTTTCACCAAAATGACAGTGGAAGTACCTAGCAGAAGTAATGTAGTGACTTGGCAGGTAGCTTTAGCCACTTTTATACATCATAGTTTATTAGTAGTATTTTGTATTATTAATCTGAATCTGCAAAGTAAGTAAAGCCATAACTAAATAGTGAAGTTAAACATAGACCTATACTTGACTCTGAATTGTGGTGGAGTAGAAGTATAAAATAGGAGAACATAAAATATATTTTAAATATATATTCAATATATTAAAAGTACCTTACAATTGTGTTGACGTATGGCATTGTTACTTTCCACAACTGCTAATGATATTACGCATAGTTAGTCTAAACAGTCAGTTTCTTGGACACATTGCTGTCCGCGCTGATGTAATGTTAACCTGTCGGGACACAGATGTTGTCTGTCCCGTCTCTGTCTCTGTCTCTGGCTCTGGGTCTGACCATGGGAAGAGTGACATGACAGCACCTTGCGTCGACGTGGCGTACAAAACTTCTGAAAATAATGGGAGTATGTCCATCTAGAAAATGTATCCGTCTCTGCCGTCATCCCAACCATTGAATTCGAGCAAAAGGAAATTTACACTCACAGGCTTTTGTTTCTACGCCAAAATGTTTTGCGGTGTTGGTGAATTCTTAAAGCAAGAAGAAACCATAACACCACCAAATATCTGGTTAAAATGCATTGTAACTTGCGTTACTGAGATTGTAAGGGGTATAATAGTGCCAAAATTGTTACAGCAAAAAGGAATACATTACTGCAATTGCGTTTTTTTGTAATGCGCTACTCCCAACACTGTGACCAACTATGTATAGTTTTCTCAATGTCAAAATTCTTTACGTACCAACAGGCCAATGGACCCAGTGCATTAAAGATGCAGATGTTAACGACCAGTGCAACAAAATACTCAACAACAAGCGCTTCATGCTGGACATGCTCTATGCGCAGACAACAACCAGCACTGATGAAGGGAATGTAGCAGAAACAGAGAAAGAAAACTGTAAATGTGAGAAGGAGACAGAGGTCAGTGACCCCTCTGTGGCTAGCTTGGCCAGCAGGATCTCCACACTGGAGGCTCACAGACAGGCCAGAGAAGAAAATGTGAAGAAGATGGAGGTGGGACATCTGGACAAGCAGGGCAGTGTCCGAGCAGTGGCGGAGAAGTTTGGAGATTTGGTCAAAGGTCTAACGTGTCCTTCTGAGGTTGAGGTCTCAAAAGAGCAGCAGCAGATCGACAAATCACCAAGCGTTGCCTCGCCAAGCCTTCCCCCTAAGAAAGAGTCAGACTATATCTGGGATCAACTGATGGCCACACCCAGGGAGCTGCGGATAAAAGAAATGGACTTCACAGACCTGCAGGATGAGGATGACATGGACATTTTAGATATAGACAGTGTAATGGGGTCAAGTGACCTGATACCACCACCTCCCCCTCCACCATGCAATGCTGCCCTTCCACCACCCCCACCCCTGTTTGGGTGCCCCCCTCCTCCTCCCATCCTGGGCAAGATGATGCCCCCACCCCCACCATTCATGCCCCCAATCCCACCCCCCTCCCCCCAGCTGAGTCGAGGGGATATGCCTCTCTTCCAAAAGAAAAAGAAGACCATTCGTCTCTTCTGGAATGAAGTGCGTCCCGTGGACTGGCAGTGTAAGAGTCATAAATTCTGTAAGGAGTCCCTCTGGTCCAAACTGGAGCCAGTTAAACTGGACACGTCCAAGTTGGAGCAGCTGTTTGAGTCCAAATCCAAGGAGCTGCCTGTCACAAAGGTAACGTTGTGTTGTACCGCTGTTACAGTTCAACCATGCAGTATTACGATATACTTTGGGAGGTTTATTTTGCAGTCCTGATTTGCCTCGGTTTCTCTCCCATAACTGAGGATTTCCTGCTATCCTGCTATATTCCTGCTATAATAAAGAGAAGTCTAAGTCTATCCAGCACCATATTAAAAAGGATCATTTTGTGAGCTTAGTGGTACAACTGTCACTCCGGTTGGCATTTACAATGGGTGAAACCCTTCTCAGTATTAGTGAGAGCAGAAAATCTTTGTCTTTCGTTACTATATCAGTTTAATCACCTCCTATCTATGGATCACTCAGGCTGGTGGTCACAATACTCACAACAAGACTTCAGCCAGGGAAAACAGTCCGAATCTATTGTATAGCTCTATTTTGGTGAATAGGATCCAAGCTGCTCTCTGTCACGTCTCCATTTTGGGATAAAGGCTGATAGGTCGGGTGTGTTTTCACACAAATTTTTTGTAGTGCATCTTTAACACATTAAGGGCTGCTTTCCCTACTCAAGATATACAATCTAACATGATGATGGGTTGTTTCTCTCATAGAAAGCAGCTGTTGATGGCAAACGACAAGAAATCATAGTCCTGGATTCAAAACGCAGCAATGCTATAAACATTGGCCTGACGGTCTTACCTCCTCCTCGCACCATTAAGACCGCTATCCTCAACTTTGATGAGTATGCACTGAACAAGGAAGGCATTGAGGTAAGCATTTTCACACATCCTATATCTAAATTGGCACTGTATGTCATAAGCACTGTCTGGTCCAATAGAACCACTTCAAGCTCACTGTATCCATAATACACATGGGTTTCTTGAAGGATATTTACTTAGCACACCAACATACACCAAAACAAGAGATTTATCTCCTCTAGATGGGATGGCTCACACTGTTGATCATGTGATTTTCTGGCTGCACAGCTGGCTTTTTGGCCGTTCTGTGTACTCAATCCCAGTGATGATTAAAGGGTAGCTCCACATGCATATTTTCAGCTCATATAAAAAAATACTACAGACGTTTTAGCAGATAATTGATTAATGGTGCATCCCTTTGGGGTGATTTAACCTGTAGTTTTCAGAGCTTCACCTTGAGTTCATTTTCAGCAGAAAGGAGGATTCCTCCTTAGCTTTTGTCTCTGGAGATAATTTCAGCCAGACAACAAAAGTGAGGTTGGAAGTTCAGATGTCAAAGAAGTTTGTGGTAAAAAATTGGCAACGTCTCTGATAAACAGAGTGGGAATGTCAGAATCAATTTGTTTTCTCTCTCCTTCCATGATTTTCTCCCTGACATATTATTTAAAGGTTTTACTCAGGCATTGAAAAACATAAAGGTTGACTTGATGAATTTTCATAAGCCCGTTCCTATCCCTTCCCTTCTCCTCCTAGAAAATCCTGACAATGATCCCCACAGAGGAGGAGAAGCAGAAGATCCAGGAGGCTCAGTTGGTCAGCCCTGATATTCCCCTAGGTAGCGCTGAACAGTTCCTTCTCACCCTCTCCTCCATCACAGAGCTTTCTGCTCGCCTGCAGTTGTGGGCATTCAAGATGGACTATGAGCTTATTGAGAAGGTCAGACACATTCATGTCCACTTTTATCACATGCAGACAGATCACACTTTACAGAGCTACAGAAGTAAAACACTCAAAAACGTCCTTTATTTCAACTCATTATTTTTTTTATTTTAAAGGAATCAAAGTATAGTATTTATTTGCATATCTAACTCTCTTCAAAAAATTCAAAATATTCCAATTCAGAATTATATAACACCGTCAAGAACCTAATTTATATTTATAAATGATTTAATTTGAACTACATTAACCACAATGCAACGTGAGTGCTGACAGTTTAGTCTGAGATTCAGGTATGTTATGCTAGTGGCAGCTAATGTAAGGCTTTCCCCTTACTCCACAACCTCAGATATTTTAAGTTTTAAACTTGTAGACAGCCCCAACCAACGCTGCCTCAAGTGACATCCCTTAAGCCGTTTATCAGCTCCATGAAGCTCCCTCTGGAGCTACAAAAGGTTTTAAACTATTTTATTTTCAGACCTATTAACATTCTTTAATGCGTAAATCTGGTGGAGGTATAGTTTTGACAATTCACTGTACATTGTAATCAGGTGAGAAGAAGAGCCGAATCAAATGGCAAAAACATGAACAGAAGGATAGACAGATGTTTCCTGACTGCATTCCCATGCTCTGTTAGGAAGTGGCAGAGCCTCTGCAGGACCTGAAGGAAGGGATGGACCAGTTAGAGAAAAACAAGACACTCCGGCACATCTTGACCACGCTACTGGCCATTGGCAATTTCCTCAATGGCACTAATGTGAGTAACTCTCAAGACATATATGGGATCCTCATTTTTCACTCAATCTCCCTCTGTGTCTTTTACTTACTTCCTTCATTTCGTCACACTTCTCCTCCTCCTCCACCTCCTCCCTCAACTCCGCTGCCAAGATATTTATTTGGCAAAGATAACAGTGGACTCTCTATGTGCAGAAGAATGTGCTGCCTGACGGTCTGCACCAGAGACTGTCCTTCTACAGTAAAAACGCGCATCAAGGCCTTTGCTGGACCTAACTCTGTCTGTCTGAGAGGGAAAAGGGATTGTGTGTTTTCTTACAGTTTGTGTTTGTCTAGCTGCTTGTCTGTGAACTTGCATCTATGTCCTGCATTCCTTTTTGTTTTACTTTGTGATGGGGTTTCTGTGTGTATGTCTATGTATTTGTGAACCACTTGGATATGAGAGCCAAAAATGCAATAGGAAAACATAAGTCATCAACATCAAAACAAGTAGTTCCCGTAAATAATGGCTACATTTATATTTTTGCAGTAAGCCATTTAAAACTGGCAGCAGAACAAGGGAGATCCGCTTGGGATTATGTCTTTTATGATATGTTCAGGCTTTGGTGAGCAGAATAATTGGTTGAGTCTGAAGTAGATAGAAGTTTCTGATAATCACCAGCCTAATGAATCTACATATCTACTCTGCGCACTCCATGGAGCCCCTTTTATTAACCGTGCCAAAAAGGAAATTCACTGCAATTTGGTTCTCAACTAGGGGCTCTTGATTTTTAATTCCAGACAGTTGTTTCCTTCCCACATTCTGACTCTGTTGTTGTGCATGCATGCATCTATAGGCTAAAGGCTTTGAGCTGAATTACTTGGAAAAAGTCCCGGAGGTAAAGGACACGGTTCATAAGCAGTCCCTGCTGCACCACACCTGCTCCATCGTGGTGGAGAAGTTTCCAGACAGCTCTGACCTCTACTCTGAGATCGGAGCCATCACCCGCTTGGCCAAGGTTTTTTATACTTTAAAAAAACTGTTTAAACAGTTTTTCCACAGTATTAGTTTTTACTAGTAGCAGTAAATGCAAATGGCATATCCGCTGAAAAAGAGCATCCTCAACAATTCTGTTATACTGTTGTCAGGTGGACTTTGACCAGCTTCAGGACAATCTGGCCCAGATGGAACGTAGGTGCAAAGCATCATGGGATCACCTCAAGGTCATTGCGAAACATGAGATGAAACCAGCATTGAAACAAAAAATGTCCGACTTCCTCAAAGATTGTGCAGAGAGAATTATTATTCTGAAGGTTGTACATCGAAGAATACTCAACAGGTATGTTCAGGTGTAGATTAAATGCTCGATTAGATTACATGTTTCTTGCATTTTAGTTCATATATTCTTATAATTATTTAGTTAATCTTCTAATTATCAGTTTCAATGCCATTGTGTTTAGTGACTTTCGTTACTTTTTGAAGCATGCTTAAACTTTGCTTCCACCCAAAAATCTCTGTGATGTTACTCTACACATCTGCAGGTTCCATGCCTTTCTGCTGTTCCTGGGCCATCCGATATATGCCATACGGGAGGTCAGCATTCATCGATTTAGCAAGATCCTGAGTGAATTTGCCCTGGAGTATCGCACAACAAGAGAGCGCGTGCTACAACAGAAACAAAAGAGGGCCAACCACAGAGAGAGGAACAAGACCAGGGGGAAAATGATAACAGATGTAAGTGCTCCTCCCCATGAGCAATGGTCACACACCAGTTTCTCAATTTTCTGATCATCTTCTTTGTTTAGTTTGTATTTTCTCAATTACATGAAACAATATGAACCATCTCTAGATACTGATTATAGCCTTAATCTGGTTAAAGTGCCAAACGTGGCCGTTTCTGACAGACGTGGCATTCATTTGTAATGACATCAGCAAAGTTCCTCTGTATTCACATGTATAGATTACAGTAACAACAATCAGTGAATTGTTTTTAGTGTATCTCATTCTGTAGCTGAAGCAGGCTAAGAAAGGCCAGAGCAAACACCTCCCTGCATGATTAAAATCCCTTAAACCCAAAGGAGTTGGCTGCTCACAGCGGACTCCGCAGCGAGCCTCGGCAGGGGCCCCTCTCTTCAAACGGACCCTAATTCAATCACTGTGTGAAAATGTAAACCTTTGGATGTCCCTGAAGGAGAAAAAGCATGGCCCATACCTTAACCACGCTCTTCCAACGATGTTCAGTCACTGTTCCAAACCTTGTATATACAGTATCTGCAATGTTTTTTTTTATGGTTTATGGAGGTTAAAATATCTTAGAAGTTTGATATTTAAAGGAATAGTTTGACATCTCTTTCTTGTTGAGAGTTGGATGAGAAGACTTTAAAATGACTAAACGTAGGTGCTAAGAGCCTTTCTCTGTCCAAAGATAACCCAATCCGACTGCCGATTTCTTTTCTCTTTTGTACAAACAAGATATAACGTGTTAATTGCTGAGCCTTAGAGGTGGCGGCAGGCAAAATCTTTAGTTCCCAGTCTAAATGCTAAGCCAAGCTGTCATGTACATATTTACTGTACAGATACGTGGTATCATGGGCGCCTGGATAACTCGGTTGGTGGAGCGGGCGTCCATGTGTGGGGGTTTGCTCCTCAATGCGGCGGGTCCGGGTTCGGCTCTGACCTGCGGCCCTTTGCTACATGTCATTTCCCCTCTCTCTCCCCTTTCATGTCTACAGCTGTCCTGTCAAAAATAAAAGCTGAAAATGGCCAACTAATACAAAAAAAACAAAACAGATATGTGGTATCAGGGTATAAACTTCTTGTCCAACTCTAAATCTAACGAAAAGAGTAGATAACCATGTTTCTCAAAAGATTTAACAATTTAATTAATGCTTATGGCATAACTTAAGGATTTTATGCGTCTCTATGATTTGAGAAAATGCTACAGCCTTTGTAAAAAACAATTAGATAACTCAGTAGTCTGAAAACCTAAAAACAGTTTACTAAATATTTCTCACTTTGTATATGAAGAGTTTTCACTTGACACTAGCAGTATACTCTATTTACAACACACCGTTTGTCCTTTTTTCTTCCATTTCCTTTATCTCTGTAGAGTGAGGATGAAGATGATAGTGAGGTAGGGGGGTCACTTTGTGTGTAAACAAGTGCATGGGAACTTTCTGTTGTGACTAATATTCAACCGGACTGCTGTCATAACTTTGAACAATAACGGATGTATTTACGAGGATTAGGAAAGGACAAGTCAGCAGTTAGACCGTCAGGTTCTGTGTGTGCGTGTAACAATAATGAGGAAGCTTGAAGGTGACGAAAATGAGAGACAAGGAGGCGTCTGCATGCTGTTGAATGCAGTGTTGAGACAATCTTACTAGGAAGAGTCGCATCTACTTCCTGGTATAAATGGATAGACCTCAGAAAGGGAAGCTGTACTCTTAAACCCGGAATGTCTGTGTTATTATCATGTTTGTTTTTTTGTTTTGTCACAGAACAAACAGCACTTTGGATGTGTATGTGCAACATTCAACTATTTGACATGACTAATTGTTCTTATTATATATCTATGTTTGGCTGGAAAGTGTTGCGTAACTATTAAAGCTTAACCTGTATGACAAGTTTGATATTTAAATATTTTTCTTGTGGTACTTCCCAAATACTAAAAGAGCCAGAGCATGGAGCGGAGTTTCACCATCTCCTAGTTAGTAAATGTCAGATATAGTAATCCTGTGTTCTCCCCTTCCAGAGTGGTAAATTTGGCGGCGGCCCATCAGACGCACAGGACAGCCAGTCTCAGGGTATCCAGTATGCTGAAGATGCAGCTGAACATGAGAACATGAAGGCCGTACTAAAGAGTAGCCTGCAGGGCGGAGAGAGCGTGACATCCACGGTGCCAGGCCTCCGTACACGCACCAGAGCCAGCAGCACCCGAGGTCAGTCTCACAAACATGTTACAGGCCCTGTATAGTAGGCATGACTTTTTAATGACATACTATGTCACACACTTTGTTGATTTTTTGACATGCTATACTGACTTTTCCATCACTTTTTTCAACTTACTATACTATGATTTTTAGAACGTTTTTGACATACTATATTATGACTTTTTTTGACATACTATAATATGACTTTTTATAACTTTTTTCAACATACTATACCATGACGTTTTTAAATTACTTTTTGACATACTATACTATGACTTTTTCAACATATAACACTAAGATTTTTTTACAAAAACATACATTTTGTGTCAGGTCAGATATCTTAGGGTGATAACATTTTGAGTGGAAGACAGGAGGTTTAGTGTTTAAGTCTTACATGTTTCAGGACGTTTTGAGGTCTAATATGCTTAGCTAAAGAGACGAATATGCAGAAATCATTAGCTACTGTCAGGTTAGATACATGCTGTATTAGGACTTTTTCATAATTTTAAACTATCACATTTTATCAAATTTTTCCACATGATGTCCTATGACTTTTTTAGCACTTTTCTCAACATACGATACTATGACTTTTGAGCACTTTTTGACATACTATATTATGACTTTTTGCATCATAGTACACTATGACTTATTTTACTTTTTTGACATACTATACTATGACTTAGTCATCACTTTTTTAGACATGCTATACTGTGACTTTTTTTTTTTACAGCATGCTATACTATCATTTTTTTCAACATGCTATACTCAGTGATTGTAAAATGGTAATGTGGTATACTTTAACTTTTTTTCAACACTTTACTATCACTTTTTTGACATACTATACTATGACCTTTTTATCATTTTTTTTGACATACTCTACAATTACTTTTTTATCACTTTTTGACATACTATACCATGAATTCTTTTTTAACTTTTTTCAACATTCTATACTATGTCCTTTTTATCACTTTTTTCCACATACTATACTATGACCTTTTTTACCACTTTTTTCAACATACAATACTATGTCCTTTTTACACTTTTTTACACATACTATACTATGACCTTTTTATCACTTTTTTCCGAATTCTATACTATGACCTTTTTATCACTTTTTTCAACATTCTATACTATGACCTTTTTATCACTTTTTTTTTAACATACTATACTATGACTTTTATCATTTTTTTTCAACATACTATACTATGTCTTTTAAGCACTTTTATACTATAAAAGACATACTATATTATGACTTTTTGTATCATAGTACACTATGAGTTTTTTTCACTTTTTTTGACATACTATACTATGACTAAGTCATCACTTTTTTAGATATGCTATACTGTGACTTTTTTGTTACTTTTTCACAACCTGCTATACTATCATTGTTTTCAGCATGCTATGCTCAGTGATTGTAAAAATGGTAATGTGGTATACTTTAACTTTTTTTCAACACTTAACTATCACTTTTTTGACATGCTATCCTATGACTTCATCA
>NC_048412.1:14773184-14815390 GCF_013103735.1 Etheostoma cragini | reverse complement strand
CTTTTTATCACTTTTTTTACATACCATACTATGACCTTTTTATCACTTTATTCCACATACTATACTATGACCTTTTTATCACTTTTTTCAACATACAATACTATGTCCTTTTTATCACTTTTTTACACATACTATACTATGATCTTTTTATCACTTTTTTCCGTATAGTATACAATGTCCTTTTTATCACTTTTTTCAACACACTATACTATGACCTTTTTATCACTTTTTTCAACATACTATACTACAACCTTTTTATCACTTTTTTGACATCTATACTATGACTTTTTATCATCTTTTTCCACATACTATACTATGACCTTTTTAACACTTTTTCCAACATTCTTTACTATGACCTTTTTATCTTTTTTTTATATACTCTACAATGACTTTTTTATCACTTTATTTACATACCATACTATGACTTTTTTATCACTTTTTTCAACATACTATACTATGACCTTTTTATCACTTTTTTTGACATACTGTACCATGACTTTTCTATTACTTTCTTACATACCATACTATGACATTTTTATCACTTTTTTTGACATACTATACCATGACTTTTTTTTATCACTTTTTTTACTTACTATACTATGACCTTTTTATCACTTTTTTCAACATAGAATACTATGTCCTTTTTATCACTTTTTTTCCAGATACTATACTATGACCTTTTAATCACTTTTTCAACATTCTATACTATGACCTTTTTATCATTTTTTTTTACATACTCTACAATGACTTTTTTTTATCAGTTTTTATACATACTATACTATGACCTTTTTATCACTTTTTTCACCATACAATACTATGTCCTTTTTAACACTTTTTTCAACATTCTATACTATGACCTTTTTCCCACTTTTTTGACATACTATTCTATGACTTCATCACTTTTTTTGACATACAATACTATGATTTTATCCCTTTTTTGACATACTATGTTATGATTTTTTTAACATACTATACCATGACTTTTTTATCACTTTTTCAACATATAATACTATGATCTTTTTATCACTTTTTTTGACATACTATACCATGACTTTTTTTATCACTTTTTTTACTTAATATACTATGACCTTTTTATCACTTTTTTCAACATACACTACTATTTCCTTTTCATCACTTTTCTCCACATACTATACTATGACCTTTTTAGCCCTTTTTTCCACATACTATACTATGACCTTTTTATCACTTTTTTTAACATACAATACTATGTCCTTTTTACCACTTTATTCCACATACTAGACTATGACCTTTTTATCACTTTTTTTACATACCATACTATGTCCTTTTTATCACTTTTTTCCACATGCTATACTATGACCTTTTTATCACTTTTTTCAACATACAATACTATCTCCTATTTATCACTTTTTTACACATACTATACTATGACCTTTTTATCACTTTTTTCCGTATAGTATACAATGTCCTTTTTATCACTTTTTTCAACATACTATACTATGACCTTTTTATCACTTTTTTCCACATACTATACTATGACCTTTTTATCACTTTTTTCAACATACAATACTATGTCCTTTTTATCACTTTTTTCAACATTCTATACTATGACCTTTTTCCCACTTTTTTGACATACTATACTATGACTTCATCACTTTTTTCGACATACAATACTATGATTTTATCCCTTTTTTGACATACTATATTTTGACTTTTTTTTACATACTATACCATGACTTTTTAATCACTTTTTTCCACATACTATACTATCACTTTTTTATCACTTTTTTCAACATAAAATACCATGTCCTTTTAATCACTTTTCTCCACATACTATACTATGACCTTTATTAGCACTTTTTTCAACGTTCTATACTATGACCTTTTTATCACTTTTTTCCACATACTATACTATGACCTTTTTATAACTTTTTTCAACATTCTATACTATGACCTTTTTATCATTTTTTTACATACTCTACAATTACTTTTTTATCACTTTTTTTACATACCATACTATGACTTTTTTATCACTTTTTTTAACATACTATACTATGACCTTTTTATCACTTTTTTTGACACACTATACCATGACTTTTTTCATCACTTTTTTTACATACTATACTATGACCTTTTTATCACTTTTCTCCACACACTATACTATGACCTTTTTAATACTTTTTTTGACACACTATACCATGACTTTTTTCACCATACAATACTATGTCCTTTTTATCACTTTTCTCCACATACTATACTATGACCATTTTAGCACTTTTTTCAACATTCTATACTATGACCTTTTTATCACTTTTTTCCACATACTATACTATGACCTTTTTATCACTTTTTTCAACATACTATACTATGACTTTTAAGCACTTTTTTGACATACTATATTATGACTTTTTGCATCATAATACACTATGACTTTTTTTACTTTTTTGACATACTATACTATGACTTAGTCATCACTTTTTTAGACATGCAATACTATGACTTTTATGTAACTTTTTTTCAACATGCTATACTCAGTGATTGTAAAAATGGTAATGTGGTATACCATAACTTTTTTTATCACTTTTTTTGACATACTATACTATCACTTTTTTTCAACACTTTACTATCACTTTTTTGACATATACAAAATATAAAATTCAATTCAATTTCAATTCAATTTTATGTATAGCATCAATTCATAACAAGAGTTATCTCGAGATACTTTACAGATAGAGGAGGTCTAGACCACACTCCAGAATTTACAAGGACCCAACAGTTCTAGTAGTTTCCTCCAGAGCAAGCAACAGTGCGACAGTGGCGAGGAAAAACTTCCTTTTAGGCAGAAACCTCGGACAGACCCAGGCTCTTGGTAGGCGGTGTCTGACGGGTTAGAGTGAAGAGTGGAAATAACAAAAATAGAAAAAATAGTAGTTTGTAGCAGTTCTTTGTAGTAGTTCATGGCATAGCAGGGCACTGTGGGCATTACAAGGCACAGCAAGATGTAGCAGGGCACCGCAGAGTGTAGCAAGAGGAAGATGGCATCGCAGAACTTGTAGCGGGACCATGGCGACAGCTGCTACCATGATTTTGGAGCCTCTCTGACCCGAGGGAACATGCTGGGGAAAAAAGAACATAAGGACTCCGGGGAGTGACTCCCTAGAGCTGGGTTAGTAACAAGCATTTCTGGGACATGGATGCACATAAATGGAAAGATAGAAAGATAGAGGAGAGAGGAGCTCAGTGTGTCAAAGGAAGTCCCCAACTGTCTAAAACTATTACAGCATAACTAAGAGAGACAGGGTAAAGAGAGGAGCCTGGTCAGGCTAGAACTCTCCCGGATCGGGCTGTATGCCAAGTCTCCCTCTAGTTTTATTATATTCTTGATTATATGACAGATAGATCTGACAACTATGACGAGAGGCTGGTGGGCCGGGTTAGGCGGACGCTGCAACTCCTCACTCCCTAACAATATTCAATTCTATGCCCTAACTAAAAACTAAGCTTTTTTCAAAAAGGAAAGTCTTAAGCCTACTCTTAAATGTGGAGACGGTGTCTGCCTCCTGAACCCAAACTGGAACCTGGTTCCACAGGAGAGGAGCCTGATAGCTGACTTCATCGCTTTTTTTGACATACTATACTATGATGTCAACACTTTTTTGACATACTATATAATGACCTTTTTTGACATACTATACTATGACCTTTTATCACTTTTTTCAACATGCTAAACTATCACATTTTATCCCTTTTGCGGGGGCAGCAGCTCCAGCAGGGGACCCCAAACTTCCCTTCCCGAGGTGTTCCCAGGCCAGGTTGGAGACATAGTCCCTCCCCCTAGTCCTGGGTCTTCCCAGAGGCATCCTTACCAGATGCCTGACCCACCTCAACTGGCTCCTTTCGACGCGAAGGAGCAGCGGCTCTACTCCGAGCTCCCCACGGATGACTGTGCTTCTCACCCGATCTCTAAGGGAGATGCCAGCCACCCTACTGAGATAACCCATTTTGGCCACTTTTACCCTGGATCTCGTTCTCTCAGTCATGATTCAGCCTTCATTACCATAGTTGAGGGTAGGAACAAAAACTGACTGGTAGATCGAGAGCTTTGCCTTCTGGCTCAGCTCTCTTTTCATCATAACAGTACGATAAATGGAATGTAATACCGCACCTGCTCCGATTCTCCGCTCTTTTGTCCCCTCACTTGCAAACAAGACCCCAAGGTATTTAAACTCCTTCACTTGGAGTAAAGACTCATTCTCTACCTAAATAAGGCACTCTATCGGTTTCCTGCTGAGAACCATGGCCTTAGATTTAGAGGTGCTGCTCCTCATCCCAGCCACTTCACACTCTACTGCCAACCGATCCAGTGAGTTCTGAAGGTTACAGGCTGATGATGCCATCAGGACGACTTCATCTGCAAAAAGCAACGATGAGATCCTGAGCACACCAAACTGCAACCCCTCCCCACCCCAACTACGCCTCGATATCCTGTCCATAAATATTACAAACTGGATTGGTGACAAAGCGCTACCCTGGTGGAGGCCAACGCTCACCTGGAACGAATCGGACTTACTGCAGAGAACCCGGACACAGCTCAGATGGGATGGCCCTGAGAAGGGGCCCCCTCACCCCATACTCCCGCAGCACCTCTAACGGCATCTGACTTTTTCCTAATTCATTTTTTTGATATGCTATTCTGACTTTTTTGACATACTCCACCTTGACTTTTTATCTATTTTTCGACATGCTATTCTATGTATTTTTCATAATGTTTTGCAACATGCGATACTGTTACTTTTTTGACATGCTATGATATGGCTTTTTCATCACTTTTTTTTTTACATGCTATACTATGACTTTTGTGGCTGTAGACTGAAGAGATTTCTTAAACCTGTCCTTAAACCTTACTTTTTCAGGGTGTGTTCCCCCATGGTGCTCTGCCAGTGACGACCCAGTGAACTGCACAGATGATACAGCTGATGAGATCATGGAAAGGATTGTTAGGTCAGCCACTCAGGGGCCCAGCCAGCGGACACAACCTCGGGAGAGGAGACGATCCCGAGTCAACCGAAAATCTTGTGAGTCGTGTCAACTATTGGCCAATTGGCATTGTTATTATCATGCACAGACATGTAATCAGCTGCATGGGCAAACACTGTAATAATACACATTTTTTCATCCTGCCCGCACAGTGAGGAGGACACTGAAGAATGGTTTGACAACAGAGGAGGCAAATGCTCTTGGCTTGTCCAGTGGTTCAGAGATGCAGGTGTGAGGTGGACATAAGGATGTCTGGGAGCCCTTTCACTGCCCCTCCAATTCCTACTCCTAACCTGGCAACCCACTCCACTCTGGCTTGGCACTGAAATCCCCGCTAGCTTCAATGAGTTGACCTCATCTTTATGCGTTTGGTACAAAGGCTTCCTAAAGGTTTTTATTCATGAACTAACGGTCAGAGAGAGCAGAAATGGAGCGCTGAATCCAAACCACTAAGCTTTGCTATTGCTGAATAAACATCAATGACATGCACTCAGAAGGCTTACTCACAATTACCCTTTGAACGTGACATTGCATACAATCACACTGTGCAAAAGTGTTTTCTACGGTGGAGGGCATCAAAAGAGTTGGCAGTGTATGATTCAATCTCAGTGGCCTTGACTGAATCCAAAGGGCAAGAAGTGTGGTACAGACACTAAACTCTCCACTGCTTGGGTTTAGTGTCAGCCCTTCAGCTTTAGAGAAAATTAAAGACATTTCATCTGTTGAATAGATGGCTTTATGCAGAGGGTTATTCTGTTATATACTACTGTAGTAGTTTTTTTTTCTTTCATTTTGCTCAAGAAGGTGCTCAAATAAGGAATAATTGCACTGGATGTAATAGTTGGGTATCAATGGAATGTGAAATCCTTGACACTGATGAACCACTGACATCTGAAAAATACTCAACCGTTTAACCAGCAAATCAACAGTAGCACAGTTTTTAATGTCTAATCAAAGTGGACACATTCAAGACAGATGAGCATCTAAAGCTCTGTCAAATGTCTGCTAGTTGATTGGATAAGGATTTATCAGAGAAACATCTTTTTAAAGATCACAATCAACAGTTGTTTTACTGCAGGTGATACTAGTTTCAGAACAATTCTCAACAATTGTAGGTTGTAAACACATGTATTCATCATGTGTGAACTATTCTCACTGATGGACTGAACAGTTGGAGACAGTATGAGGAAGGCAGACAAAGTGTTACAGGTGAGCAATCATCAGAGTTATGTAGTTTTATCTTCTAGAAACTATGACCTGCACATCTCAGAGTGCCTTTCAGAGACAGTTATTTATTTAGACGTTTTCAGGGACATATAATCAAGAAAATGTTAGATGTGCAGTCTGAGCAGCAAGCAAGAGGATAATACTGCAACGTACATCATTCACGAGCTGTGATTTATTTTTAACCAGTGTTTTTAAACAATTTATTTCCATGTTATTTCTTGGATAAAACGGTATGTTATGAAGATAGCTTTAATGTATTTATGAAAACTTAGGATTGGTCATGCACACTAGCTGTATCCTGTTGCCTTACTGTGGAATATGGACATGACTTGTTCTACTCTAGTCGATATCTCGGTAAAATATAACAGTTAAAAATAGACCAGGCCAAATTAATATGTAGTTGAACTGGCATCACGGGAGATCTGAGTTTGTCAGTAGTTGGACCTTCACCCCCTAACTATGAATGTGAACATCAGGGTTTATATGAGTTAGTAATATGAATGCACATTAAATGTCCATTATTTATCTATTTTAAAACATGTAAATCGGTATTGAAGTGAATAAGAAAGAGCCCGCAGATAACTTTTATCACGTAGGTCAAACTATTGATAGAGTCGTAGTGCTTTTAATTTGGAATGGCCTTGGCTTAATTAATAATCGTTTTAGTTTATATCACGGCAAGGTAAATCTATCCACAAGCAAATTTTCACTGGTATGGAAACAGCCATTGGGAGAAACAAGTGCAACATCATGATAAAGCTAAATAAAACCACACCAGCAGTACATTATTTTCTTTTTAAATTAACGGAAAACTATTCAGCACCTTAGACTCAATATGTAGCATGCAACTTAGAACTGAAGTTAGCTGGGTTGGGCTCATCGTTTCCCAGATTGTACTGATTTTTGTCAAGAACAAGACAGAATAGATGTGTAAAGTAATATAGGGGGAATGCTGTAAAAGTATGTACATGCCATGACAATGTCTTTGTTGTTCCGGTTTTGTTTTTTGCTCAATGTGTAGATTAGTGTATAATAGACTAAAAGCAGTATTATTCTAAATATAATTTAAGCAAACCAAGCCATACTTGGTTTAAAAAGGTGTCACTTCTGCTTGATACAAAAGGAGGTTCACGTTGGTTCTCAGAGCTTTAGGTTTGTAATATTAAACCTTTTTACTTCAGACTGCAAAGTTAACATACGTAGTGATTAAGTTCACCAGCTAGTCCTGTGGAATCCCTTAGAAGCCTTTGATTTCATTGCACTCAACATTTTCTCCTTTAACATTAGCCCACCCCACACATTGCTGCCTGTGCCATAACATCACTGTGGAACTTGGAAACAAGTGCTATACAACCAAGGCTTTTATTGCATCTATGCCCACAGCAAAAACTATGTAACAAATACAATAAAAAGGCTCATTGAAAAATATTTTTGACTATTTGATTTTACTACATCTTTTAATTGAGTTGTTTTAGAAAAATATGTCACATCTAACACTTTTGGGGGAAAAGAAAACCAAAGAAAACTTAAGCCTTTTTTATTTTCAGTCCACACAACCCATGCTTCAA
The DNA here is from genome assembly GCF_013103735.1 of Etheostoma cragini. Taxonomy (NCBI): domain Eukaryota; kingdom Metazoa; phylum Chordata; class Actinopteri; order Perciformes; family Percidae; genus Etheostoma; species Etheostoma cragini. Next base: position 14,807,579 of record NC_048412.1, on the reverse strand, counting down.
GTCACTTTATGTTCAAGAGCATATAGAGGTCGATGACAAGCGCACCAATACAGCTCATCTGGGGTTTACACGTGGCCATCACACAGACCCCACTTGGTCTTGTTTAAAATTCCTATACGTCCACAGGTGTTATGGATCTAAATGTGATTATGGTTTGCTTTTAATAACTTGCAGAGACAACGATGAACAAGACAGCTACCTACAAAAAGGGGGGAAAGTTTAGGAAAAAACAATTGAGCATTAAAAAAAAAAAATAATAATAATAATAATAAAAATCAGCTGAAACAGTCTCAGCAAATCCAGTGCAATCCAAGACATGTTCTGCTTTACACTAGCTGAAAACTAATACAAGGGCACATATTAAGAATTATATAATTTGTATATCGTGATCATAATTCAAATTCATCAATAGACATTTTCCCTGAACAATTACTTTTGCACAGTACCTTTCAATTGTATAGATAAATTACAAAATGGAGTATTCCCTTTCCACCAGACATGATTTACTTTGGAAAACCCCTGAATGACAGGCAGAAAGCTCTTATGCCATTTACATTTTATATTGCTACATTTTTTAACAAAGATTAACAAAGGGATTTTCAGTTTTGCATATTTTTCTTAGGTTTTGTGGTTTGGTGTGCATATGCACCAATAATGTCAAATTATTACTGAAATAGCACCAAAAGAAAAACTCCTGACTATTAAAGGTCAGGTGTTTATTAAAAGTGTTTTAGAAATAGTACATGGCAAGTGTGCAGTGCAGTTTAATCGTTAACCACAAAGTGATTAGATTTATAAAATGGCAAAGAAGTAAACAACACTAACTGTGTATTACCAGACACATAAAGCAGATCCTCAATTAACACAGACAAGTTCGACCTGACAGTTTTCAACCGCTGACTTGTCTTCTATCATCACTGTTAGGAATTCATCTTCTGCAATGGACACAACTAAACTCAGAGCTGTTGTTGGACACAGTTCCCGGTGACAACTGTTTGGTACACTTATATTCTTTTAGAGCTGGCTTGAATTACAAATTATAAAAAGAAGACTACGTCCTTAATGCATACACATGATTCAGGTTGCCTTTCCTTTAAAAAATAGGGTTTGGGGATCAGTTCAGTTGGAGAAACAACTGAAGCTTGATGTTTGAGATGTCTAAAAAGCTTATATAAAAATGTATACCCAAATTATAGTTCCTGTGAAGGAAATATGTAAATGTTTACATTTTTAAAAATACTTTTTTTTTTTTTTTTTTTAAACCATAGTTACTCAGGAAGTTATTTCAACATATAGCACCAGCTTTTAGATTCTGCCAAGCCTTGGGTTTGGTCTAAAGAGCAAATCTGTGCTGCACTAAAATAGTGTAACCCAGACAGCAGTGAGACAAGTTGACAAATCTTCAAAGAACTTAAAGTGCCACTCCAGTCCCACTCCAGCTTCCCAGACTTCAGCTATCTAAACCCAACCACAGTACGCATTTCCTATCTAAGACAACTGATGGGGAGCTTCAAGCATTTCCATGAGGAAAGTGTCAATAGGTGTGTCACCAATAAGCTTGAAGAAGAAAAGATGCTCCAAGCACTTCAAGCCAATAGATCGCAGTGCTGGCAGTCGAAGAAGGAGCTTAGCAAACCTGCATGGAGCAAAGACGACATTATTTAGCTTGACACGATAAATGTTGCACCCATGATTTTTAGCTATTTTATAATGTCAAATAAATGCAGTCTAGTGAAATACAGGAGTATGTCAAGCTTGTGATTGCTGAGGACATTTACCTTCCCTGCTGCTCTGGGTATTTCTGTTTGCAGTAGGCTTCCAACGATGCATAGACCTTTTCTCTAAGGAGCTCCACCTCACCGGTGTTGGAAAGACCTTTAGCATCTGCAATAAAATAAAGAAATATTTTGATCAGGGGCAGGACATAAAAAGATATATCTCATTTTGTAAAATGTTAATCTTATAATTTAGATAAAATTTAGATATCAGCACTGCGCAGGCACCTGGGTTGAAGAGGACAATGGCTCGGAGGCAGCCCAGCTCTGCTTTGTCCATTTGCATATCTCTCATTTTGTTGACGAGTTCTGTAAGGACCCTAAATAATAACACATTTTGCAAAGAATTGTGTAAAATGTTTCAAAGTGTAAAATACAACGAGCATAACACACATTAGAAAAGTGTAAAATTACCTGTCAAATATGGCACCGACCTCTGCGCTCTGCACACTCTCCCTGTGTTAAATTAAACCAGTTATTATACAGACACTACACATGCATTACAATTAGTTACAATTTAGCTTTGAGTATGCTGGCAGTTCTCATAGGCACACCTATCAAAAATGGCTCCAACTCCTGCGCTGTGTGCATTGTCACGCTGCAGCTCAGAGGCTAGGAGAACTCCATCCTTCAAACCAATGGAGCGATGGGAGAACGAAGCAATAAGGAGCTCATTCCAGCCTGACAAATGAAATGCAATGAAACTGGTAAGTGATGAGCAATGGCTGTTTTTGAACTCTTTGAATTGAAGATTATGATTGTAAAGTTCCCTCACGAGGTTGAAACAAGTACTATGAAATTGTTTTAATTTCAGTGTGAGTGTGCAGAACTACTTTGCCCCTGACACATCTGGATGCATGTCCACTGTTGCAAAAATTTGAAAGCTACCAGTTCCCTTTCAGATTCACTTCCACTGAGTCCTGAACCAGTGTACCAACGCAACACACATTTACAAACTCAAGTTATAACCAGTAAAACCTTTTAGGAATATCACCGAACACATAACTCACACTTTTCTATATCCTTCTAATTACAGCTGCATAACTCAAAAATACAACTAGAGAAAAAAAAAAAAAAAATACCTGTCGCCATCCTTAAATATATTTTACTGTACCGTATCTAACAATATTGATTCTTTTATTTCATCTACGCATGCACAAAAAGCAACATTCAGGCTATCAAAAATATTACCGTAATTTGGAGATTTAGTTTTTAATTTATTCAAATAAAATGTAATTGGCAGTTCACACAACACTTTCTTTTATGCAGGGCACTCTAATTGTATAAGGCTAACACTAGAAAATAAAAAGACTATTTGATCAAGTATCCTTGGCCTTGCTTGTCTTCGTATTGTGTTTTGTAATATTCATGATCTGCCTCTGATAAACTTGTAAAGACGTGATCTGATCTGATCTCCGTGTTCTATGTGTTGATTTTGAAGGTGCAGTTCCATAGAGAGCCTTCATTCATCTATCGTACCTGCACGCAGGAGGATGACCTGGTCATCGAGGGGCAGTTCAGAGAAGTGAGGGATTCTCTTTGCCCACTCCACCAAGGCAAACAGCTGTTTGTCTGCAGTCTGACAGATGTTGCTAACTGCATCATGGGGCTGAAACCAAACAGACCATATTTTCTTAGTTGTACATCCAAACCAAATACTTTCAGCAATTTAAGTTAGTACTTAAGAGCATGCTTTTAATTAGTTTATTCTAAAAACATGAGGGTCAAACCCATCATGCAGATGACTGAAAAAGCATACATATTTTTTTTATATATATATATATATATATATATATATATATAAAAAGAAATAGATTGATTGCAATGTTGTAACCACTCACAGAGTTGCCAGCAGAACCGCCATCAGAGTGAAGTTCAGTCTTCTGCTCCACAGCCGTCTCTGCCTCTAAAATCTTCTCCACAGGCATCTCCTCATTCACGCCAACACTGAACTCAAGCTCTCCTTCACGCTCTCGGTTCCTCTGGCGCTCCTCCTGGACCGCTGGGTCAGACAAAACATAAGGAAACAGTGGAGGGGGGAGAAAAGGAATGAGATGATGGTAAATACTGAAGAATGAAAACCGTAAACTAATAGAATGTTTGAGTTAAAGAGTGATATTATGCAAAGTGATCTGTGTCTTTGCAGGGTTTTTGCTGCATTGAAAAAGTCTTGTTCAAACTCTAAACTGTCTTGACAAAAATGTAATCATGACAGCAGAAGTCAATTTCAAAAGCGTTGCATTCAGTGGATTACAGTAAATTATACCTTAAGTGTGGGGTTGGCATTTTCTACAGTACATTCTTCTAGATTTGATTTTGATTCAAGAAGTTAAGAACTGATTATAAAACGTTCCTCAATGTATATTTTGAACATACAGATTGTGTCACAGGTTTTCTACTGTATAGTACATTCACAATAGCATATTTAATAGCCATCATGACAAAAGTCCGATAAATTCACTTCTATTATAAACAAAAGTATAGTTACTGGCAGTTTGAAGTTACATGCATGGGATTGTTATTAACATGCCTTCCAGTTAGCTAACATGCATTAGCCAAGTGTTTCGCAGTTGAATATTTAACAGTTAAAAGACAGACTTCCAATACGTCTAAAAATCTATCGTTTTCCCACCCCAACTGAAAAGGCAGCATTACTCTAGTGGCACTGTACACAATGCACTAGGACAACAGAGATTAGCAAGTGAAATGTGTTAAAACTCAACGGCAGTCAACTAAGAGTCTATATGTTGTCTGCAGCAACCCAAAAGGAGACTGTGATCTCAATGAGGTGAAAGAACAGTTTTTGTTGTCTGATCCAAAATATCAGACAACAAAAGACTTCCCTCAATCAAATTTGGTGGGAAAAAACAACAGAACTGGCAGTACGTCTTTGAAAATACTGACACTGTAACATGTAATCTACCTATCGCACTGGCAGATCAGACACTGACAGAAGTACAGCCAAAACAAACTGACATGGTGATTAAACTGGCAAACCAGAGCACACAGAGTTTATGTGTTTAAATCTGGAGCCAAAATTTGAGCTTCACAGACTTAGTAAAACACCTCTCGTAATATATGTATCCTATACTGCACGCAGTTTGGATACTTAAAACTGACCTTGTGGCCTATGAAGGCCTTAACAAGAATGATTAATTGTATATTTTGCTGCTTTAACACCAATCCACTCAGACATTAAACACAGTTACACAGATTCATCAAATAACTACACCTGTCTGACTGCTTATTTTACACAGAAGTGTATCATCACAAGGCACTATACCACAGCGATCCTCGCTTTCCATTATTTGCGTTTTCACACATCAATCCACCAGTTAACAATTTTGCATGTCTAACACAACAGGCTAATTCTCTAAGTAACATAAAAATATAGTATCTTTAAAATTTCAATGTCATACTCATCCATCCCTCATCTTTTCCATCTTCTTTTATCCACTTTACATGTTTGATCACTATTGAAAGATGGAGAAAGGGTAGAATAGGAGAAAATGAAGAGAAGAGATGGAGAGGGGTTAGTTATATAAACCAGCCCCAATACACTCGTCTCTACCCTTTATCTTATCTAATCTAGCATCCACCCTCACCTACGCCGGAAATAGTACTAATCCAATAGTACTTAATCAATTTAATTAGAATTCCTTTAGCATAATTGGTTATTCTAAGAAATGTAATGACTGCCAATGTTTAAATCATTCTAAAAATTTATATTTAACTCTATGTTGCAGAAAACTCCAATGTGTCCTCCTTTGTATAGTTGCATGGAAGACAGCTCACAAAAAAAACATGTTTCTAAACCTTCAATCGCCAAACAGGCTCTCAAAATGAACTGAAACCTCTACTTAGACCCTGTTCCTTGCATACCTTCCCTCTTCATGCCCATGGCCAGGCACTTCTGGTAGCGGCAGTACTGGCAGCGATTGCGCTGGCGTTTGTCGACCAGGCACTCTTTGTTATCCCTGCAGGTATAGCTAAGGTCTTTGCGCACAGTTCGTTTGAAGAAACCTTTGCAACCCTCACAGCTGTACACTCCATAGTGCTTGCCTGTAAATTACACAAATTAAAAAGTTAGAGGCTGATGGGTAAATCCAACAAAACACCAAAGTGAAGGTGACAGTCTGACACATCATGTAGCCTATTTCTTTTAGCAACAGTGACTGAGAAAAAAATTGAGGAAACACAGGCAAAAACATTTGACAGCAGGGGATTATCCATACTTAAATTAAATAAAAACTGTCTAAAGCTGATGCTTTACTTCTGCTAATCCTGCTCTTAGTGCACTAACTCACCAGAAGAGCGGTCTCCACAGATGACACACATGCGTTTCTGAGACAACATTATTCCAGGGCTGTGAGCTGGCATGGGCCTCAGGCCAAATGGAGGCTTGATATCTTCTGAGCTGCTGATTGAGTGCATCCCTGATATAGGTGCTGAAGAAGAGATCTGGATACACAAAGCAACCAAAATAATAATAATAATAATAATAATAATAATAATTTTACATGCTTTTTTAGAATTATCCAAATATGCTTTGTCCTCTTTTTATTGCACTGTACATATTGTAAAAAAGAAATGCATTGCAGGTTACCCAAAACTAACACATGCAGCCTGTGCCAATGTAAACAAACACCGATACCCTACAACTAAAACAGATTAATCTCTTAAATCAAAAATGAAGTACACAATAACATAAATTCACAGACTATAATGGCTGCCAGTTACCTGACTGTTGCTGATGGGTCCAAATCCCAGAGAGGGTGAGACCACTGGGGAGTTAAGTGAGGGACTGATAACTGAGAAAGGAGAACCCAAGATGCTGGTGGGGCTGTTGGAGGCTGAACTGTTGGGCTGCTGTGAGGACATGGCTAGTAAGCTACCCAGTGGAGAGGAGCCGGTCCCGCCTGAAGGATATCAATCTGAGGGTGACACAAAAGGAGATGAGTTTTTTGCTTATATACACAGTGTGTGTGTGGGTGTGTGAGCGTGCGTGTACGCATACACGCTGATATTATGGCTTTTTTGATTGATGTACAGTGTAAGCATGTGCTTGCTTGTGTAGACACTTTTTGTTTTCCCGTCTATCTTGACCAGGACTCCCTGGCAGATTACAATTTGATAGTCTATTATTCCTTTAAGTGATATTTCAAGCAAAGCACCATGTCAATCTCAGGCTCAGAGAATTTGGTACTCTTATCTGCTTTATATAATTTTTGGACTGTTGGCCAGACAAAATAAGACATTTCAAAACATCTTGGAAACTGTGACAGAATTTCCCAAAAACAATCATAAGTTGTTGCCCTAGTTTCAGGAAACAGGGGCATTAACTATCAAACGTTATAATGATTTATGTCAGTCAACCTACTAAACTAAACCCTTCAAATAAACCTGGCACATTAATTGCCACACAAAAGTAGTGATGTGGTGTTAGAATATGACTGGAACCACATGGGGCTGCATGATATATGGGAAATATGAGAAATACGACTACATTGTTGAATATCGCGATTTCTGATGCGTTTAGTATACTGCCAAAGTACAACAAATGATTTGAGTTGAATTGAGAAAAAAAACTTAAAGGAAATTATTCCTAAAATGATTTTATTGAACGGAACACAAAAGGCACCAATAAAAAAGAACGATAGTTACATTTTAAAGTGCCGTTTTTAGTGATCCTCTTTCGGTTTACTACCAACATCTAAATTGTTTTACATGATTTAAATTGATCACATTTAAGCAAAACACTCATCGATATTTAGCAACGTTTTGTGTGCTTAGTTAAGATTTTTTTGTTCAAAGAAACCATAAAGACATAAACATTTGGTCACATTAGTCAGTGTTTGTTAACGTTAGCTAGCTGGCCCCTGGTGGCATTGCAATAATGTTAACGTACGCAGTAACGTTACAGCATGCAGAACATTAAGTACATTTAAATTGCTACCGTGGACAGTAGCTAGTGCCACTGTCCAGGAGTAGTTTCATGAATGCATACAGCTAACGTTAAGCTAGCTAGCAAACCAATAAATCAATAAACCCAGGCAAAAGCTAATAGTAGCTTTGGTAGCAGTTAGCTAGCTAGCTACGTCTGGCTGATATTGCATTCTGTAACGTTTCGTAATACTACGATATAAGCATACCCCGTAAATCATCAAGAAATGTGGAGCTAGCTAACCTCAAGCGTCATCGAGCCACTTTAATACATCTTCACAAATAGCGCAATGCTTCCTTAGCTATCTAAGAGTAGCGTGTTAGCTGCAACTACGGCTAATATAGCTAACGTTAGCTAGCTTAGTGCACGGTTCAGGGTGATGGTCTGAAGCAAAAACAAAACAGTTCATGCTCGCTTGAAGGTTGGGATTTGCTTACCAGACACACCTTCGACGCATTGTTGAAAACCTCTTCTGTGTACTTGTTTTAATGAGACAACGCCAGACAATAGGCCGAGACTCACATCCAGTTTACTTCAAATTGACGCTGTTGTTGTTTACAGGCCATGTTGGCTCGGTGAGCCAGCCAGTATCCCTTGAGTCAAAATGTCTCGTGGGACCACCCATAACAGTTCTGTCATATGACACTCCTGCAGTATAGTTAGCTTGATATCTTATTTAATCAAACTGATTTTGGTTCATTTTAAATGGGCGTTTCATAATTTTGTAATATTTAGCAACAAATAAGTTTGCAATAATTGAACATTTGCATGAACTTTATAAACAATTTTTTTACTGTTCTGTAATTGTATATATGAACATATACGTATACATACACACACACACATATATATCTATACATATTGTTCTTAATTTTTCCCTCCCCAAAAAATACACACAGCTTCATATTTTTGACACATTCAGGAGGAAGTATTGAGAGATTACACATTTCCATACTCAGCTCACAGATTCTTTTCTGGAAAAAAGGAAGAAAATAAATGGAATTTTAATTAGAAAAAGGTATTGATAAACCAACATTAAAGTTTGAGATCGTAAATTCCAGAACATTCAAACTGTTTTTTGGTAGTCTAATTAGGGCACAACACAACGCTTTTGGACAGCCACACCTACTAATGTAAAAAGTGCTGGAATGCGTTTTTGTGCCTTTGACAGGAGGGAGGTATACAGAATTGCACAACATTTTCCTGCTCCAGTTATGTTGCACGGTTACATCATCTAAAAAATGTAACACAGTGTTCTGTTTTTTTTAATTTGTTCTTGGGGTGAAGAATAAGTTGTACTTTTGTAACAGAGCTGTCAATTAGTTGCAGCACCTTTTAACCATTGACCAAGAGTCCTGTAATTTCTATTAGGCAGTATTTTTTTCCTGCATGATTAAACTAGTTTTAAATATTAATTGTCACCAACTATGACTATGTTTATGACAAAAAACTAGGTAGGCCTGAAGTTAGATACTGAATATATTTTGAATTAAAAAAATATGTGTTACATTTACCAAAATCTCTGGTCAGCATTTGTCTTTCATATAGGACAGGGGAAGGGAGACATGGGAAAGTGGTTTACAAATTTCACATTTTTTACAACAACAAAAGCCTTACCCTTCATTCTTGAACAACCATGTCATGGACATGTTGTCAAAAGCCTAATTTCGACAGGAATATATTAATCTTGGAATTGGGGGGGATTTTTACACAACCTAGCGTGATCCGTGATTTATTTATATCCCCTTTAGATCATGTAATGTAATGTAATCTGTACATTTTGACTTAACCTGTGGCCAAACAATGACAAAATAAAAGATCATTCACATGTCAGCAGATCACAAAGTTGTCCACTTTTGATCACTGTATTGAATGTAGCTGTTTACATTTCATTTCTCAACAAACCAGGAAACCAAAGAGAAAGAATCTTGAAAAACTTGCTTTGTCTGTCCTTGCACCTGTAGTAGTATTTCAAACAAGCCAAGTGTGGTGTTCACAGCTTTTAATAACTTATGTTAGACAGAAACAAGTCATAACTAATGTGCGCCATCTGAGATGGTGTGTTTTAAATGTTGTCGCAAGTGTAAGGGGCGGGGAAAACCGTCATCAAAGGAACTCTCTGCTGAGTTCAAGGACGTCTCAAAAAATACCATACGACAAATGGGTCATTAGTTATACAAATGGGGCTCATAGGTGGCAGGCCAAACATCACCAAACAAAAAGGAACTGTGCTGGGTTCAATGATACCTCACACATGACTGTACAATAAACGGTTTAAAAGGCATAAGGGGGGGAGTGGCCTGAGTAGATGGGCATGGTTAAATTGTAGGGGGTGGCTCAGTTTCACATGTAGAAGTTCCATGTAAATCAGATGTTGTTTGTCACATAAGGCAGACATCCTGTTGCCAGCGGGGAGTGTTATGATCAAACGTCAATTTAGGGCTAGACTCTTGTCAATTGTGTTCCGATGCCAAAAGGCACAAAATGGCCGCCCCGCCACGCCCTATGACAAAAAGCTGCACCGTGGCAGACAGGGAGAGGCGTCCGAGGGATGTAAGCTCAGCACAAAAGATCATTGGCTGCCCTCCCTCCTCCCTGATAGACATCTACGCCTCCCGTGCCTCAGCAGAGCAGAAAACAACATCAAGGACAGCTCCCACCCCGGCTCCGATCTGTTTGACCTGTTGCCCTCAGGAAGGCGCTTTAGGTGCATCAGAACACGGACTGACAGACTCAAGAACTGTTTTTTACCAAAATGCACATGCACTGACTCCACACCAATGCCTACCCCCGGCCCATGGACTTTCTTCTTCCCTCCTACTGTGCAATACTGTCATATAACACCTTAAAGGACACTGGAATCTGTGCAATTACATACAGTGCAATATTTTATTTGATATTTATCCATTTCATTTAATTACAGAGCAATATTTATTTATTTGTTAATATTGATCTACTTTTCACACAATATGTGTTCAAATCTATTTTATGTATATATATATATTTTATATTTTTATATTTTGTGTCAACACTGTAAAGGGTTTGCTTCAATCTCATTGCACAGGTACTGCACTTGTGTATAGTGACAATAAAGGCATTCTGTTCTATGCTATCTTTAACGTCTTAAGATGGTACAGACCAAATTTGAAGTTGATCAGATGAATTTTCTAGTAGGAGTTTATTAAAGTACAACACAAGTTTATTAAAGTACAAAGACTTCCTGTTGGGTTTAGGGTATGGCTCCAATTACTTTTTTTTGTTCGTCATATGCGTACCAACTTTTGTTAGTCTACGTTAAACGTACTGCAAAGGCTCAAATTTGTTTTATTTTGTAGGGGGCGCTAGCAAGCCATTTTTGTGCACCTATTCTCAAAACCCCTAAAATATGTACATTTTTACTAGTCTTGATGCAATTGCCAATTTTGATAATTTTTTGAGTGTGTAAAGCCCCTCAAAAAGACAATACTGTTATAGTTTATGGAAGTAGAGGACCCAAATGCAGAGAGGAGGCAGGCAGGCAAGAGAGTGTTTATAACAAAGGTATTATCAAGAGTCAGATCTGAAAGCAAAAACCAAAGACTCAGGGAAATCCAAAAGTCCAAAAGAGAAAAAGTCATGGGGAACCTCAAAGACCTCAAAATGCTGAGGAAAATGCCTGAAACAGGCAAAAAGGCAAACGTGCACACACCAAAATACAAACGGATCTAACAAGAGACAAAAGGAGCACAGGTACTAAATACACTGGGCAACGAGGAAACAAGAGGCAGGTGACACAAGGTCTGGGAAACAGGTGCGAAATATTAAGGTAATTACAGAGGCGGTGAAACACAGGAAGTAAAGCCAGACATAACAAAGCAGGGAACCTACTAGACTGTAAAAATAAAACAGGAAACAGAACAGACACTCACTGGAAAACACAAGGCAGGAAGTACACTAAGGTGAAAGGACACAAGGACAGTAACAGAAAACAGGAAACAAACACAGAAACCATGCACATTGGACTTGCAGGCAACAGTGATACCAATCCTTCTATTTTTGTTGCTGATACTTAATCATGAAGAGATGCTTGGAATCACTGCAAGGACTTGTCTTCTGATTTCATTAGCATGCACTCAGCATTAGAGAATGAGACAGATCATGTTTCTGTGTCACAAAATGTGTGGATTGGCCTGTTCAAAGATCCCTGGAAGTGGTCTTATGGAAGCAATTCATCATTACGTTTCTGTAAAGCCAGTCAGCCAAACTACATTTTTTAGGATTGACAGTGGGGATCAATAAACACTTTAAGTTAAGTTGGGCTAGGTCAATGGTACACTTGTAAATTTAGCTTTTGGTTCTGACTAAGTCAACTCCTGGCTGTTACAAGAACTGACCGAACAAGGATGTGAAGGGACATATGACTTTGATGTTACAGTTGACACTGAGGCCACTGGGAGGCAGCAGTGGGTAGGCTTGCCTGAGACAGAGAAACTGAATTTCATCTGCTGCGCATGCACTGGACAAGTGTCAGTGTCACTTCAGATTACAATGTTGTTGAGCAGCTTTTACAATAACGTACGGAGACACTATCATGTTCTAGTTATACATGCTTTGCCGTTTTTATGTGATATTATAGCAGTCATTAATTTAACATTTAATAAAATGTTTTTCACAAATGTGACATCAAACTAGTGGACTTTGATGGATAACAGAGGTATCATGCTTATTTTACTGCTCACCTATGACGTCATTCTTCTACCTTTGTTATATTACAGCTGCCTGCTCTATTGTTAATTTTGAATTTCATTAAATACTAAAACCGTATGTGGTGTGTAGGCGTGCACATTCATAGTCATTGGCAGCAAGAGTGATGTGAGAACATTGATCTGCTCTTTGCCTTTCAGTCAGGGGTTACTATTTGCATGTTGACCCCATGGGTTGGGCCCCAAAGTTGTCTTTTTTAGACCACCAGAGTGTGGCCCTGATCTAGACTTCCTACCGCCCTCACTGACCTGACCTTCCCTCGCAACTGCATAGAAGACAGAGCTCACAGACTCTCACCTACCTGTCTCCACCCATGAGCATCTATAGTCATGGAACCCGGAAAGTTTACCTTTTAATTGAATCTCAAACTGTATGACAAAAATGCAACTGTGAATAGTTTTCACTGTGTTCAGACTACTTGTTCCATAGAGCAAATCTTTGGAGAAACATCATGTGTTGCATGTGTATTTTCTATTTTAATTTCTACACTTTTCAGTTTACACAACACAGTAAAAACATCCTGCCTCTTTTGAAATGAATGTCTCCAGATACATGTTTTAACAGACATTGATTGTCATTTGGCACATGTTTAAAGTCTGTGTTCCTTGAGGTGAAAAAGTAGAAACTGTGCAACACTAGTTATTGCCCTTCATTTGTAAGCTATAACAACTGTTGTCAGTTGAAACTATTGGAACACAATAACGCATTCCGAAATGAGTCCTTAAATGGACAATAAAGTTACATGTATCCTAATCCAGATATGCTTGTAGGACTGTTTTTGGAAAGAAGTGACAATAGTATTTTTCAACACTTTCAATAGTATTCAATATTAAGGACAGCACTTATAACAGTTTCATCAGTATACAAGTTTGTTTGCATTATTTAATAACCCCATATAACCACTGAATACCAATATGTATAGCTTGTAATCCCCCGCTGAATTTTGATAACTGTTTTTGCATCCACAATGAGGGTCTTGTCACTTGTCAATTACCACGGACCATTACACATGAGTGTGTCATAGCTTAGTTTCTCTCTGAATAGGCCTTGGTCAGTGAGCCTCCCACCAGTTCAATGTTAATGTCCCATTGGGTCCAGTCAGTCAGTCTCTGGACTACCCCCTCACCTTATTTTCTCACCCTCATCTCCTCTTGTGTGCTGTCCAGCTGCCTCTGACCTCTGACCCTTTCACCCTCACTCCTGACCTCTGAGGACATTCCCACGCCACACCCTTTTGTGTACATCTTTCCATGGACACCCAGTGGTCACTCCCTCTGCATTTTTAGAGATTATAGTGAAAAACATAATTCACTTTCACTTGGATCAGTGTAATGCAACCTAATTTGGCCTAATCCCAATTCAAATGTGTGATACTAGACATCTGAAACGCATATATTAGTTAAGAGTGTGCAAAAAGAATCTTATGCAGGACATCAAATATATTCTTCAATGTACATGTCAGTTTATCATATGATGTATTAACTTTCAAAAATACACTACAGAATATTTGTACTCAATTGAAAGCTTAAATGCAGCAACTAAATGTTGCTGGTGGGTCCAAAGATTTAACTGAAGGTTTGCTTTCACTGTTGTCACTTTTCATTATGGTTTCTTATTCTGAACTTTGTAAAGTTTGATTTTAGAAGTGAGTGTCAATATTAGTTTTTTTAATTGAAACTAGTTAAAAAAGAAATGTGTACTTGTGTCCTTCCCTCTCTCCTTTTCGTTTCTGAGCGTGTAACCCTCCATTGATCCCTCCCTTATTTTCCTTCTGTCACTTTCACAGTTAATTCTAGAAAAAGAGATTTTCTCCATTGAGGCCTGGTCGCTTAGGAAACCTCACCCCTGCATGAAATGAGATGGATAGAGGGGAAGAGATAGAGAGGGGGACATGGACAGGCAAACTGAACAAGCAGCGCTTGAGGATGGATGCAGAGTAGAGTGAACTGTCTAAAAAAAGTTAGAAAGAATAAGAGTTTAATATTTCATATGCATAGAGATAATGCTTAATAGCGGCTTCTCTGGGACTATATCACTGTATCATTGGTGGTGCATAATGTAAGTATCAAAATAGTTACATTTTTTACTTGTTAGTACAAATTAATTTTCTAACTTCAGGAAATTTTGGGATGAATAATATGTATAAGTAGTTAGTGGTACAAACCTATGGAAAATGTAATCTTTTTTAACAGCTACTTTTAGATCACATTTTTGAGTGTGTAGCCGGCAGCTTTCTTTTGACAACTTGTGAATTGTTTTAAACATGTTAGTATTTTAATGATCGTTTTAATCAATCTCCTATGATATTTTAGCAAATCATCCATCCGCTGCAGGATTCACTCCCAGGGCTAAGAGATGCTATTGGTGTTCATCCTAAAGTTTGACAGGGAGTCTGGTGTTGATTGTCCAAACGCAATTCTTGTGTTACTTCTCCATATCCAGGAGTTGTGGATGGACATCTTGCCCCCGATTCTCGTTTTCTCCCTATAACTTTATCAAGATGGGAAATCAGTAAATGATGAAAAAAAAGGATTGACTTTACATGGCTCATACTGGATTTTAAACTACTTGTGGAAGTTCATTGATAAAGTACTTTTTTTTAAAGGTGAAAATATGTAATTTTTAACAAATTTGATATTTGAATCTGATTGAAATTTAAGATTCTTAATTAAAAAAAGATATAGTTTAATTTACAGATCCTGGGCTTTTTAATTCCTTGGGTTATCTCTGTTAAGTGGAGGGTTCATATATGGACTGACATTATTCCATTTTCTGTAAAGTTCTGGAAAAGAAATCTGAAATGGTTTCATTTGTATCATATCATATCATATCATATCATATCATATCATATAATGTGTATTATCTCTAAGAAACAAAAACTAAACATATGGATCAGTTGCTTATCTAGTTTGACAGACATACATTTGAAGGAATACAATTTCTCTCACTATGCGGGGAGAATCATAATTTCAATTTTAATTTCAGGTGAAGAGATGATGTTTTAATGGGCTACATGGCTTGTTGTTGGTGAAGTGAATGTTTCTTCTATGTGCCAAATGTGTCTTTGAAGTGCGCAGGGCCATGACAGACCCATGCTCGTATGTGTATAATGTATGTGTATATGTTGGTTTGATTGGATGAGCCAATTGTTTCAGTTCTTTTAAGCTAGCAAACCTATTTAATGAACACCATAAAGTAAGTTGACAAAGAAGTTAAATAATTAAATCTTCTTAAGAGAAGGTTCCAGCAAGCTGGACAACGGAAGACATTTAAGGCATCATTTCCTTAATCTAGAGCATTTAGGAAACAGTTTTGGTGCTTAAATCCTTCCAAACACCTTGACATGGATGCTTGAGGGTGTTTACATCTATACAAGAGCTATGAATATAAAGTAAACATTTTTGTAATTTATTATCCTGTTTATTGCATCTAGCTGTTCATGTAGAAAAAAATAAAAGTTTCTGACCTTGTCTCTGAATATATTTCTTCTTAACTGATTCAAAATTAGTCTGTGTGTGTGTGTGTGTGTGTGTGTGTGTGTGTGTGTGTGTGTGTGTGTGTGTGTGTGTTTGTGTGTGTGTGTGTGTGTGTGTGCGTGTGTTTGTGTGTCAATAAATCTTAAACAATTCCATTTTACCAGATCAGAACACATTTTGGCAGCTTTGTAAATTCCATTATGCGTATGTTCACTAATGAATACACACATGAAAACGATTGTGAAGTTTTTAAGTAAACTGCACAGGGACATTTATTATGTTAAACAAGAAGCTTTATGTTATATGTTGTAGTTGTATGTTGCATGTTTTAAATGTTGTAGTTAGGGAGTGTACAGACATAACTCTACTTTGCAAATCATTCCTGAACCAGTAAACAGTGCTCACTCCATCCCAAATGAAAAAAGCTCAAACTTGATTTCTTGTAAATCACATGATTTGGGGGGAATTTGGCTGACTTGCAGTGACCAATGAGGGAATGGATACACATTGTGAAACAAAAACAAACACTGTCCATGCTGCAAGCCAGGCAGTTATAAAACTGAATTGTATAAAATTAATTTAATACTCTGAAATGTATCTGTCACTTCACCATGATCTTTTCTGTGTTGTAGCCTCATGTTTTACATCTGTTTAGGTACCACATAGGTACGATACATATTCCCTGAGGAATGATACTTCTTTTTAAATTATCTAAGAAGAAAAAAAAAACTGTGGGAGGGCATTTCTGGACGATTGAGAAATACAGGGGTGGATGAACAACAAAACCAGAGTTAATCAAAAGCCTGTATCAGAGCAGGAAACAAAATAGAAGCTGCACAATGGGGTGCTGCATCTTTTCAATACTGTTCCTGATCTTGACTGTGGAATCATCTTCTTCAACGGACAAGGGGTAAATGTAGACATAGTTGCATGAATCTATGTTATGTAATAGTGTAATTTAATGACAACCCTTTTGTTTAACAATACTGTAAGGATTATTGTGTCATTTTGTCATAATGTAAGACAAAATAAGCAGAATTGGTAGATGTTTCTCTAAAGGCATAGAAGTCCATGAATGGAAAATAAAGCAATGAAAGCTACAGAAAGTGCTTTTTTTTAAACTTTGTGTCCAGATTCTTCATCACAGCCCCCAGAGTGTTTCATGTGGGTGTTAATGAGAAAGTGTTTGTCCAGATGGGAAAGTCTCATCTTAATAATCTGGTTACTATCTACCTGCGGCATGAGATTTCCAGCACTGATGTGTCTGAGAAGAAAACTGTTCAGTGTACTGCGGAAGGGGAGATCAAAACAGTAGAGCTCATGGTATGAGAAACTTTGACACTCACACAAAAAAGCAAAAAATGTGGACAGGACTGAAATATCAGTAATCAGTAAACTTGTTTTTTCTCACATTTACAGATAGACAGGAACCTGATGTCGACTGTGACTTCAAATTATAAACGCCCAACCCTTGCCCTGGTGGCAGAGAGCCCCACCTTCATTGGAAGGAAGACAACACATGTTATGGTATCACAACACAGGGGCTATATCTTCATTCAGACTGACCAGCCAATCTACAACCCAACACAGAAAGGTTAGAGGAAATACAACAAATGGGAAGAAATGTGTGGAAATAGGCTCTGCTATGTTTTTACAACAATTTGTTGATTATCTCCTTTCTAGTGAGGTACAGAATATTCACTCTTGACCACACATTCAGGCCTCATGAGGAAGTGATCCACATATCAGTAATTGTGAGTGATATATACATATATATATATATATATATATATATATATATATATATATATATATAATTATTTTTAGGAATATAGACAACTTTGAAATATTTGCACACATAATTTTCGTTGTTTTATGTCATGATTAACGCTTAAATCATTTTATAATAGAATGCTGCTGGAAACAGAGTAATGAAATCCCTTAGGACGACAAAGGGAGGAATACTCCAAGAATCCTTTTTCATTCCTGATGTCTCAAAGTATGTTAAAACAGTTTTATGTCTAACATAACAGCACAAGAAACGTTGACATACCTTAATAACACATGTATGTTTTGTTTACGAAGAATGGGCACATGGAAGGTTAGAGCACACTATGAAGACGATGAAGCAAACGCTGCTTACCGAGAGTTCAAAGTCAAAAAATTTGGTAACATAATAACACATTTCTTTTTTTTTAATCTGCTGATATTTTGTCATTCTCAAAAAACATGTTTCCCGTTACACTCTCTAGTTTTACCAAGTTTTGAGGTGAACATCCCAATGAAGCAGAGCTATATTTTGTTGAACGCTGAACAGCTTGACTTCACCATCTTAGCAAAGTAAGTGTTGATGGATTTTTCATTAATTTCCTTAAATGCCAGGTTTTTCTTTTTAAAACTGCATTTATCCTTTTTAGCAATCCAAAACAGCTAAATTATTGACATTGCAGCCAAGGTTATGGCTAACATTTAACTAGCGTTAGCCAACCTATTTTATCTTGTACGGAGATACTAGATAAAATTAGGTTTTGGCCAACAATGCCTGAAAAAAAAAACAAAGCCAAACCTTTTAAGGGCATCTGTAGGTGAAGACTTCTGAAACTCCCTCTTTAACTTAAGATACCCACCGGCACGACATACACACTCAACAACTGGCTTGCAACTCCCCAAAACAAGCTAAAATAAGCTAAAAAGCTCTGTAGAGCTACATACGTATCTGGGTAACGTCATTGAGTGACCCCTTTCAAATGTTATATTTAGCAACACAAGTTAAGGTTATAATATTTAGACCGCTTGTCCCTAGCATTACATTTTCAGACTTTCCTAACATTACATTCATCACATTTTATTTTTTACAATCATTTTCTCTAGGTATTCACATGGGGAGAAAGTTAAAGGGGCTTACCACTGCCAGTTCGGCTTTGTAGAAAAAGGCTCAGCTAAAAAAATGAAGCCTTCCTTTATCAGAGGACTGGAGTTGACTGGTTCGGTGAGGAAAAAAATATAAAGTTAATATGGCAACATATTGCATCTCTTAAGTGTTACAGTACTTGAACATCAATAATGTATGGCATTTCTTGCAGGTCAATAACGGAACTGCAACAGCTTCTCTTCAGATAGCAGACTTACATAAACAGCTCCAAAAACATAAGTACAAGACCCTGTCTGAATTACAGCAAAGTGGAGCGCAACTCTATTTGAGAGTATTTGTCACCAACATACAAAGTAAAGGACACTCTGTCACACCATATACCAATGTTTAAAGCAGAAACCATCATGGTGCAAAGAGAGAATATATTGTATAATGTGTCAAATAGTTGCCGTTTTATAGACAGTGGCATGTGCTGTGCATTTTAAGTATGATGTTTACTAATGTTTGGTGTTAAATGGCCAAACACCTAGTTACTGTTACCTGTTTTGGAACTCCAGGGTACTGCAATGACTTTGGATTTTGTGAGCAGTTAGACTCTTTGACAACTTATTGTAATGTTCAAGGGTTCTTATGATCAGAGAGTAGGTAAATAGAATTATCAGGTTAAAAATAAATTACAATCCTATATTTTATGGAATGTATGCCAAAACTACAACAAAACCAATTAAAAAAACATCAATGAAATTGCTTAATTGCGAATATGTTAGGATGACTAACAGATCAAAAGTCCTTGACAGTACCCATCTGATTTTATGTCAGAATAGAGAATGCCTTTAATGTCATTATACCCAAGTGCAGTACCTGTGCAACGAGATTGAACATATATATACACATACAGTATATATACACATATATATGATATATATGAATGCATTCTGAGATTAACGATAACAACAATTGTATTACTACTTCTACAACTCTACTACTACTACTACTACTAGAAAAATAATTTATCTCAAAATTGAAAGATAAATCTGTTGAGATTGAGATGTGCCTCGTATTTGAGAGATGTAAGAAGATGTTTTAGTATTGTGATTTTCATGCATCTGATATCTGTACTTTATTGCCCAGGTGGGGAATTACAAGAGGCAGAAGTTTACCTTCCTATCATCGCTCACAAATACACCTTGGATTTCTCTCGAACACGGTCATATTTTCTTCCTGGATTTCCGCTAGATGTGGTGGTATGACTGAAACAAAAAAATGGGTACACATCTATGCACATGACTGTAATGAATTTGTATGTCAAATATTTAGTTTGTATTATAGGTTGCTGTGCGGCTCCCAGATGGCTCCCCAGCAGCTGGTGTGCCAGTAAAGATTGACATATCACCATTTTCAGAGGAATCTTGGCAAGGCACCACTAACCAGGAGGGGGCAGTGAATCCTGTCTTTAATGTTCCCAGTGGGGCTCCGCTTACTGTTAAAGTTAGTATTCCTAATTAATAATTTAAAGATTTTATCAAATTAAGAAAGGTACTGGATTGTCCTTTAGTTCACTTTAACTGTTTACACCCTGACTTCACTAGGTGTTGGCAGACGGCCTTCGGCAAAGCAAAGTAATTCAACCTGCTTCATCTCAGAGTGGCAGCTACCTGTACATCAGTTTGACCAATAGGATGTATTCTGTGGGCGAATCACTAACTGTGAATTACAACACCATCAATGGGCCAACACAAGGGTTTATATACTACATGGTGAGGCATATCTGAGTAAATGCAACATGATTTATTTTGAACAAGAAAAGCAAAAGTGTCTTTCTTTTTTTATAACCTTTTCAAATTGACTGTGGTGCAGGTCTTAAGCCGTGGGATCATAATACAAAAGGATTCTCTCAGATTTGGTACTTCAGTTAGGGACAACCTGCAGATAACCCCTGATATGGTGCCATCGTTCCGTCTGATTGGCTACTACTACAACCAGAATGGTGACATCATTGCTGACTCGGTGTGGGTAGATGTCAGGGACGAATGTGAGATAAAGGTCAAGGTGAGTAAACAGAACAGATAAGAGTGCAGCCTGAGCAGAGTGATTCCACAGTGACAGAAGAAAAACACAACTTTACTTGTGTCGCCTTGGTTTTGTAGTATGACGTTTCTTTAAATAAATGGGGCAGGGAGGGGACTGGTAGATAAAATAATGTAGACTTAATGAAATCAACTTTGGCTTTGAATGAACTAATTCACAGTTGCAATCACTGCTGTGGTGGGTGTTATTATGTTGGATGCCAATTATCATTCTTTATCAACATAAAATATACAATGCTGTTTAGCCTAGTTTCAACTACGGAACATTTTAATTTACTTTGACCTTGGACAATGACCGACGTTGACGAGATGTTAAAAAATCTCTGTAACATCTTAATTTTTATTTAGGTAGAACAAAAAGGACCATTTGTACCTGGAAAACAGTCTAAGCTAGAGTTTGATTTACATGGTCAGAAAGCCAGAGTTGCTTTGCTGGCTGTGGATAAAGCCATCTACGCTCTCAACGCCGATAATAAACTCACAGCCAAACAGGTAAAACCTTCACACGCTTCTTATAAACGGACTCTCTTACAACACACAGATGCTATTTCCTTCAACCTATTTATTATAATGAATTATAAGCTCTTGTTCCACATTTTCAGGTGTTCTCCTCTATGCAGTCATATGACCTTGGTTGCTCGTACAGTGGAGGATCTGACTCTGCATCTGTACTAACAGAAGCTGGCCTGTCTTTTGTATCGCACTCCCGGTCAGAGTGGAAAAAAAGTATGGCAATAATACATGTTTCCTTCATTTAGAAGAATGTTTTAAATAATTATTAAATAAGAACAGAACAAATTGATTGTTACAAATTACAAAAATGTTTCTTTTGGTAGCTACCCATGCCGATGATTTTGGTTTTATCCAAAACAAGATAAATACCAAGTCAAAAGGCAGAGATTATAACCACTAAAGCGGAATTTACCTTTTAAGCAACTATCAAATTACTTATGCTGAGGTTTAATGCTGTTACATAACTTGTTTTACTAGGTTTAGGCTGTAATTTACAATCTGTACGACAGAGACGCTCAGTGGACCTTCAACAAGAGCTTATGACTTTAAGTAAGACACCATTCTGGCATTACAACTCTGCTCTGAGATCATGTTAAATACCCATGGTAAGAATATGCTATGAAAATGTTTGCTTTTCTTATTATTTTATCGTCACTTTAGAATCGAACTTTTCCGAGGAAAAGTTACAAGACTGTTGTGTTCAGGGGTTTTCTCTCATCCCTATGAGACGAACATGTCTTGAAAGAGCGAAGAGAGTCTCTCTGGTGGAAGCAAATCCTGTTTGTGCAGACGCCTTTTTAAAATGCTGCCTTGAAGGAGAGTATCTGAGACAAAAAAAGATACAAGAGGACGCCCAGAAAGAACTTGGCAGAAGTGAGATTATATTGTCATGTAACACTTCACAAACTTACTTAGATGGAATTTCATAACTGTTATCACTAAGTTTGATCACAAACCTTTCATTTTCTCATTTTTAGCTGCAAGCACAGCTGACATTGAAGAGTTCTTCTTGGACACTGCTGCTCAGTATATTCGACGATATTTCCCCCCAAGCTTTGCATTCACAGAATTTGATGTAGATGGCAAAGGAAGGTAAGAGGTGGCAATTTTATATACTATTTATACTACTATTTACTATTTATGTAGAATATTTTTTCTAGTGAAATACAGTGTCCAGTTGCAGCCGTTAAAACCTTTGTTACCCCATAGTTAGGGCCAGAGCACCGACTAGAGGTTGGCAAAGGCCTTAGTGAAATTTATGTTTATAATTACTTTCTTAAATGAATCCCTTTTTAAGGGGCTTTAAGTGATTGGCAAATCAACATGTTTACCCATGCATCAGAAGTTGTTAAAACTCGAATTTATATTGTCCAATCCAATCCAATCCATTTAGGCATCCCTCCCTTTCATAACTCAGGAACCATTTGTCTTAGACACTTATAGACATAGGAAGTAAACAACATTTGCAAAATATCATTTTCCAATGCCACACACTCTATGCAGGAAATACAGTTAACCAGGACCCCCGACGCACGGGAAGGTGCAAGGGCCCGTTCATCACTGCTTGCTGCTTTAATTTTGTTTATATCTTTGCAAGTCTTATCTTTGTTGCTTGTGATGTCAATGTGAGAATTACAGCATTTTCAAAAGTTGAGTTTAAGTCAATCGTATTAAATGCATTACCTTTATTCTACAGTAAACAAGGTAGAAAAAGCATTTGCTGGACGCATTTTAGTAAGACCACCCTCTTCATTTCATCTTAACTGAAACCCCTCAGGTATTTTTTGTCTCTTCCTGACTCCATCACCACGTGGGAGATTCAGGTCGTCACTTTATCTGCAGCCACTGGTAATAACAGCTTCCCATTTTACAAATACTGTACATGTTGGATATCTGACTGAGAAGCTTCTCATGAATAATTGCAATTTGCTGCTACCCTTTGTTTCATTCAGGTCTCTGTGTAGTTAAACCGTCTGAGGTCAGAGCAGTAAAGACAGCTTTTGTGTCTCTGAGACTGCCTTACTCAGTGAAGAAATATGAGCAACTATCCATTTCACCTGTTATCTACAACTATGGCGATGTTGAACTACAGGTAGATATCACCTAAAAACAACAACAACACAAGTTGAAATTCAATTCTTAGTGACATTTTTGTGTGTTGACATCTGCATTTTATAGGTGGCAGTTCATATGGAACAAACTGTAGGACTTTGTTCCCCTGGCTCAGCCACCACTGCAGCGTTTGTTAACATTACTGTGAAGCCAGAGTCTTCCCAGTTTGTTTCCTTCTCTGCTGTCCCCATGGTTACCGGCTCAATACCTATCAAAATACGTCTCTATGACATGGAGAATGAGATGGGAATCGATGCAATTGAAAAGACTTTGAATGTGTTGGTGAGTGACAAAGACATTATTTGATCTCTTTACAAAACAATCATTGTATAATGGCCGCATACCTTACTAAATAAATATGGAAAAACATATGACATGTTGGATTAAAACCTCTATAAAATGACTCCCTTTGTTTACCCTCGTATGTAGCATATAAGCATTTTCTCATAACCTCTGGACATTTTAACTTTATTTAAAAAACAATAGTGTTTGGCAGCGGTTATGCTTGTCCTGCTCGTTGGAAAAGAAATGCTTTGTTAATGTGAATTAATAGATCATGAGTATGTATTAAAATATGAACTAATGAGCACATGTATGTGCTATTAATGTAAACTGAAGGGACAAACAATAATCAACTCTCTTCTTTGTTGTAGACAGAAGGCGTAGAAAAAAGAGCAGAACACACGCTACTGCTGCAATTTGATGGTGAGTTGTTTCTGTAATTCTTAAGGACACTCTAACTTTATTCTTCCATATATTTACATTTTTTAACAGATTTAACTGATTTCTATTTTGGTAGGAAAGACCACTAAAAATATGATTATTGATGGATCTTTACCAGATGACACAGTCCCCGACTCCAGCTCAAATATTTTCGTTTCAGTGGAAGGTAGTGCTGTTAGAGACAGACATACAACAGACCTTTGTGAGTGATAGAGTCTTACCCTTTAATTGTGCTTATCTGGCAGGCGACGGATTTGGCGGTTCACATGCAAAGAACCTTCTTTCTCCAGAAAAAGTTGCTAGCCTGATTGAATTGCCTCGCGGATGTTTAGAACAGACAACAGTACGACTGGCCCCTACAGCTTCAGCTCTCCGCTACCTTGACCTGAGTGAGCAATGGTTTGACCTGCCTGCTGGTACCAGAGATGATACTCTTGATAAAATCAAACAAGGTAGGAACATATTAAGCAGTTAATGGCATAATGTCTCTATTATGTATGTACTTTTCTTTTTCTGTGAGAAATGTATGCCAATATTCAGAGTTTATTTTAATTTCTCCTCCTACCCAGTTGCCAGGCCTAAATATGGTGCTGTTAGCCTTTAGTTTTTGTCAAACTGGGCCACAACTGCTGGCCGAATTGCCATTGAATTTGCTGTTGATAGCCATTGACAGACAGATCTCATGAAATGGTGTATATATGACATGCATATGCCATTATTGGCGTGTTATCAAGATGCATACTCGTTTTTTTGCGTGTTCATCAATCCTGTTTGGCCTCCATTGACTTACATTACGAATGAAATTTATGAATTTTACGCCGTAGTGAGTAGTATGTAGCGGTGAAAATCCACATGCCGAGGTTGTTCGGGGTGGTGTATGGGTAAAACACAGGACTTTCACCCAGGAGACCGGGGATTGTTTCCTTTGTGTCCCGTGTGTCACGTTACATTTCCTAAACTCTTTCTTTTCTACACTTTACATTTTCTAAACGCTTTCTTCTCGCGATAACACGCCAAGAGGTGAAAACACGGCAAGCGTCTTGTGTACACAAGATAAATACAATTAAATAAAGTTAAGAAAGAAGTAGCCTACATAAATATACCAAAAACGGGGAAATTAAAATTTCAAAGCAAACCTGTTAAAAGTTTAAAAAAACAACTCCCTGATCAGACAGAGCTTGTTTTAGCAGCATATGGTGTTTTTTGCAATGTTTTTCAAGTGTGAAGCATTTTGTTTGCTGCTTTTGCATTGCTGACCACCTAACGTTTTTGGAGGAATGCCCTGAACTCGAGTTGAAAAACCTTTAACTCAAAGTGAAAAAGAGGCCAAACGTAATGTAACTTATCAGCAAAACAACGGCTTGCTAAACGATTCAATTGTTGCTTGGTAAGAATGATAAAAGACACAACTAATCTGATCGGGGCATCTTTAACAAAAATGGCTGTGCAGTGCGCATTGTATTTTGCAATCTTCAAATGCAGTCTGTCTCGTTGCGGCCTAAGGCATGTTGAAGCAATATACTTAAGACAAAAATAAGCTGGGAAAACTGTGAAATAAACAGGAGCTGGACCAAAGGTGGTAAAACTGGTAGCTAAGGCAGTAAAAAGGAAACTGAATTCACTAAAATATAGATGAGCTGTCAAATTAATTACTTTTTAGTTCATGTCAGGAAGTAACACAGTATCAGTGAAGGATAAACATGAAGTTAAGTTCACAAGGGTAAAAGTAAAAGGGAAGAGAAGGGAAAACCCAGAGGCACTCTTAAATGCAAAAGCAGTGAGCAAAATGCTTCACTCTCATTGAAAACAATTACAAAAAACCTCCTCTGGCTGCTAGAACACACTTTATGATCAGGGCCTTAGCATGCTACACAACGGTCACAGTATTTTGCTATAGCAACGGTACACAGAAAAATGGCCGCCATTTTGACCATCGTGCTATGTTGATTTGAATGGGAATGTCCATTCTACTCTCATTCTATTTCTATGGTTGCACCCTCTACAGGTAAATAACAAGGCTACATATATGTTTGTTTTTAACAAAGTCAACAATTTGTTTGTCAGGTTATGTGAGGATTTTAGATTTCAAGAATAAAGATGATGGATCTTATAGAGCATGGCATTCATTGCCATCAAGTAATTGGTGAGTATTTGATTTCTACTGCCTCACTCATTTTTGATTTAAGGTCATTACTTCCAACATTTCACAAATCACAAATCATAACCCTTTTTCTATCCACTCTTCTCCCTTACTTTTCTCCCCAGGGTGACTGCCCTTATAGTAAAAGTGCTATCGTTGGTGGCACAGCGTCAGACAATGACTTTTGAAAAGAGAGAGTGGAAAGGTTGGGTTGTACCAGAAGAAGAAATTAGGCACTCAGTCACTTATTTGCTCTCAGTACAAAACAGTGATGGGTCATTCGATGACCCACATCGAGTGCTACGCAGAAGAGTTCTGGTAACTTCTATACATGTTGGACATGCATATAATTATGTGAACAATGTTAGATGTAGCAAGCAACAAACTCAGTAGCAATAATTTAAATGTATTATTGTATATGTTTGTTTAATGTAGAAAGGCAAAGACCAAGAAGCATCCATGACGGCTTTCATAACTCTCGCACTGTACCGGTCCCTTCAATTCCTGGACACTGACTTAAAATATAATGCGGTGAGATAATAGAAACACTTCTGTGTTTTAGCCACAATATTGGTGGTAATGGTGTATAGTTAAACACTTTGGTCCAGACTGAAATTACTTTGAAAACATTTAATAATTAGATTGTTATGCAATTTGTACACACATTCGTTAAGCCCAGAAGATTTATTGTAAAGACTTTGGTGATCTGCTGACTTTTCCCTCTAGTGCCATCAGCAGGTCAAAATTTAAACCTGTCTATTAAAATATCTCAACATTAACTAAAGGGATTGCAACTACATTTTGTGGACATTATTGGGTCACAGACTATGTGTCCTAAGGATTTTGGATACCAGACTCTTCCTTTAACACCAACATGACATTAAGATTTGCCTGCTATGCATTTGCATGTTAGCATTGTAATCATGGTAGCATTATGATGTAAACATTTAGCTCAACGCACTGCTGTTCTTAGTACAACCTCAAAGAGCTTCTAGCGTGGCTGTTGACTCTCAGCCTTATTACAGTTTACTTTACATTTAATGCACTTTAATACACTGTGGTCAATGCATAATTTGCAAAGAAGAAAAGATAAAAAACAACTCCTTCATGCTATTTTCTACCAGGTAGCAAGAATTTCAAGATCAACAACATATCTCCTCTCACACCTTGAGGAGCTTCAACATCCCTACACTGTTGCCATCACAGCTTACTGCCTCGCAGTTTGTCTGCCACAGGGAACAGATCATTCACTTGTCTGGACAAAACTTAAAGCACTGGCTACTGAAGGCAAGTCCAATCATGTATATATGTATTACATGCACGTACAGAGCATCTATCATATTTAGTTTATATATACAGTATATATATATATATATATATATATATATATATATATATATATATATATATGTATATATATTGAATGAAAGTGTGAATATTTTAAATGAAAGTCTGAATGTTTTTAATATATTCAAACCTTCATTCAATATATTCAAGGGTCATTCAATAGATATATGTGTTTGAATTATACATACAGTTTATATAACAGTAAATCTTATGAATTCTATGGTAAATGCAGTATGTGGTGGACATTTGTGTCACAATATTGTTTTGTTTTTTACTTACTGTCAATTTTTAATCATCAGGGAATAATGGCTGTTATCTGTGGACTGCTGATGCCAGCCCACAGAATCAAGCTAATGCCGATGCTATCACAGTAGAGACTACAGCCTATGCCCTCCTAGCTGCAGTGGAACTTGGGGATACCGAGTGGGCAGACAAAGTAGCCTGCTGGTTAATCACCCAAGAAAACTATGCTGGAGGCTTCAAATCAACACAGGTGATTATAAGCTACATTGAGAATTATTTGAATTGAAGAATCCTTGTATTTGGACAGAGTCTCTGTATTGCTCTGGTCCCACATCATACAACATAGTACAGATTAACCATCAGAACAGAGATGTTAAGCATGTTATTGTTTCATTACCGTGCCCAGGATACTGTTGTGGCATTGGAAGCCCTTGCTGAGTATGAGCTGAAGAGGTCAGTCAGTCCCGAAACAAATCTAATAGCGGAGTTCACAGTCCAAGGAAAGACTGACATTGTAAAGCTTACACTGACAAAAAACGAGAAGGTGGAAACTAATCTTAAGGTATCGTAGAGCACTGTCAATATTACACTTAAATTCACATATTGACATTTAACATAATTCTTTGAAGACTTGGCATTTTTTGCGTCTTTTTTAACAGATATTTTCAGGGAACAACATTTCTATGCAGCTGACAGGAGAAGGCAATACCAAGCTCAAGGTAAGTTTATATAATGTCTGTTAATAACTTGAAAAAGATCCACAATTTACAGTAAATCACCAATCTTTTCCCCAGATTGTAAAATCTTACTATCTACTGGACCCCAAGGACTATTGTGACAAAGTATCTATCAGCGTCACAGTGGAGGGGAAAGTGAAGTACACTGGTGAGCTCTTGTCACTGATAACAAATGACCACATCTATTGCTGATAAAAGCTACAGTTACATTTACCTCCGTCTCCCTAGCTAAGGTCATAGAAAATTATGAATACTATGATGATTACGATAACAATGAGAAGGTGGCGGAGAAGGAGGTGCGAGTGCCACGATCAGCGATTGAGTGGTTTGATGCTCGCACCCGGAACAGGAGAGATCTTGACAACAACTTAAATTTAGACGAGGCTGTCACCTACAAAATCTGTGTCAGGTTAGTTGAATGAGATTCCAATCACATTTGTTCTTAATAAGTATTAATGAGACAATGAGCTTTGAGTGAAAAAGTCACAAGTCACATGATCCTCATTACTTTCCTGGGTGCAGTCATAGCCCTAACAGCAATCTCACAGGAATGGCCGTTGCTGACATCACTCTTCTAAGTGGATTTGAGGCTGAAACTAAGGACCTGGACAGGGTTAGTAGCTCTCTCTTTGTCCTCTGGATCATGGTCATCTTCAGCACAAAGTAGGAGGCTATTTCTGGCGCATCAGGTCATGTCCTCTTTTTTTCAGTAGACATGAAGTGAGGTGATTTAGCTCAGGTGGACATTAAGTCAGGTTTAATTTGTTGAAAGGGTGAGCTACTGTGTCTAAAAATAGGTTTGATATATTTTCAAAAGTACAAGCATGTGTACACAAAAATGTGAGAAGTTAACTACGATTCGTTACCTTGGGAACAGCAAAGACTCTTTCGACAGAATTTGGGGTGTATTACATAATTTGAATATACAAATTGTACCTTTTTATAGTGAACTTATTTTGGGAGAAATACATATAAAAAGCATTGGTAAAGTTTTTAACTTCTGCATTAAAGGTGTGAATCTTCACTTATCTCCCAATTCGATTACGATTACCATGTCAGGAATGCATCACAATGCAACAAATACATTTAGTCATTAAAGCCATGGAGGATATTTAATTCAAAAAAATTATAAAGTTCACTTTAAACCCTGAGTTTGACTTTGCACACAGCCGACATGCTAGCTAACTCACATAGTATGTATTTGACAAATTAAAGAGCGTTGTCTGTCCGTGAACAAAGGGCTTTGTCTTCAGAATTGATTGATTGATTAATTCATATATTTATTTTCTATAAGATGTGTTTGCATTTGTTTCTGCTTATTTGTGGTTTTCTTCTATAACCCCTACATTTTCATGCTATTGCTGTTATTTACTATTAATTCCTGGTAGCCTTCATATTCATAACATTAAGAACATCATAAAAAGGAATCAAAACATAGTAGGAAAAGCTTGAATTCTTGTCTCCTCGCAGTTAAAAGAGCTACCTGAACGATACATTTCCCATTATGAGGTCTCCTATGGAAGAGTGCTGCTCTACTTTGATAAGGTGGGGCTCAAATCTTTTTACATTTACAAAAATGTTACATGTCCAGTACTTACTTAATTTATTCTCTCACCCTAGCTCTTTGAATCAGAGGAATGTATTAGTTTCGATGCTAAACAGAACATACCAATTGGCCTTCTGCAGCCTGCTCCAGCTGTGTTCTATGACTATTATGAACCAAGTAAGCTTTTTTTTATTATTTCTTTTTATTTTGATAGAAGAGACATATTTAATTGACCAGAAATTCATTAACTATTTGTGCTTTTCTTTCAGGCAGAAAGTGTACTGTATTCTACTCCGCACCCCAAAGGAGCAAGATGGTCTCCAAACTGTGTTCAGAGGAAGTGTGCCAATGTGCCGAAAGTAGGCCATTACTTTAAGACCCATACTGACAAACACCAATGAATAACTGAAGCTTTACACTTCAGGTTTTTGCTCAAATTGCATTATGATCATCTTTTTTTCAGGACCCTGTCATAAAATACAAAATACATTCCAAAGAGGAATCCGACGAGGAGGGATCACAAAAGAAGCCCGTTTTCAACATGCTTGTTTCTTCCCTATAGTAGATTATGGTCAGTACTACATCCAAACCATTATGGTGTAAAGTATCTAATAAGTTGACTATAAACAATTTATTCTTTCATATAGTGACAATAAAACCAAAAATATGCAGTAGAACGGTTTAGATGAATAGTTTTTAAATGTTTTTGTTGTTTTTTTTTATTTCAGCATACATTGGTGAAGTACTCAATGTTTCCATGAAGAGTAACTTTGAGCTGTACAAAATCAATGTAAACAATGTACTCAGATCACGTAAGTAAACTGTGACCACAACCAGCAGATGCCGTAACACTGACCTTTAAATGTTTATGGTTGAAGGACCTTTAATAAATGATAATCACGTATCATCCGTCTACTAGATGGAGATAACATTCTGAATGAGAATTCTGTTCGAGTGTTTGCAAAGAGGCGTCAGTGTAAAGGACAGTTAGACCTGGGAAGACAGTATCTCATCATGGGCAAAGATGGCTCCACAACTGACTCAAATGGAAAGTAAGTAAAATCTATATTATTAATGGACGTACAATTTTACAATCATTGATTCCCATTCTGTTCACTCCCTCTTTTGGTAGGATGCAGTATCTGTTGGAGTCTAACACCTGGGTTGAAAGAAAGCCTTCGGAGGAAGAATGTAAAAAATCTGCACATATCACTGCCTGCAACGTGTTTAATGTGTTTACAGATGAGTACAAGATAGATGGCTGCACACAGTAAAACCAACACATCTATTTAATTTTACTTTGTACTTTTAGTATAACTCAGTTGGCCGTCAGTTATAGTAGCTTTTTTTTGTGTGTTTATTACCAGAGCCATAAAAGCATATTGTAAGAACATCCATATGTACTGAGACATTGCTTTTCAGACTGTAGGTGGATGACCGACTCCACCACAGTTGTATTTTAAAGTTTACTACACACAATGTAACCATTAATCAGTGATGTCCAATACAGTTACCAGTGTTCAAATAAAATCTCAACAAATGCTTTTGTATGTGTATAATTGGTTTTAGCATTAACTAGATGCATAGACGTTGAGATATTTATTTGAAATGGAACTCAACACGGCAAAGAATGTTGTGTTGTTTTTGCTCTTTTATGTCTTTCCAAATAGTGTGATTCAGTTTGTAGTACTGGTTTGATTTAGCTTTTCTGCTGAAAAAAATGTTGTACCTATTTCTTTTTTTCTTTTACTGGCAGTAAAGGATCTGAGAGGGGTCTCTGTACTCAACAGAAGCCCTCTCAAAGTTACACCCCCCCTTCTTACTAAACATCTGCATGGTAAGGAAGAAGGGAGAGGGGGATTGGTTTGGGTAAATGTGCATAGTATTTACTATACACATAACGTGGCACAACAGTCTGCTGCCAATAAGAGTGGTTTGCTTGCTCCTAGTGGAGTTACATAAGGATTTGGATCAATCCCCACCTCATAAGAATAATAGCTCTTCATTAGAAGAATGAGCTAACATAACTCGTCTTAAATGTGCTACACTTAGAGACATGCTGCAGAAGATACTCAGTGCAATTATGTAATACATCTTGAGCTGTGGGTGATGTAGAGAGAGGTAATGGGAGAAAACGAGGGCTAGTGGGAGGGATCCGTCCAGCAGGAGAAGGAGGCATGGGTGGAGAGGCCAGGAACAAGCAAGGGCTTATGTGCTTATATTATTCTAATCTCTAAGGCCAGGTCCAATGTAAGCAACACCGGAGTACTGACCAACACTTCAATCACAGCCAAATCAATGCCTGCACTGTTTCAGCTGTTGCCATTAGACATTTCATTACATTTGAATCAACAAAGAGTAAATAACTACGCAGACTTCAGCATCACACGTTCATTTGGGGATTACTTTAGTGCACCAGTAGCCAACAGCAACAGCACAGTTGGCCTTCTTTGAACTGTGGCCTTCTCAAGGTAATAAATGACTTATCATGACTAAGCGGTGTAGACCTGTGCTTCTGATTATTTGAATCGCAATCGATCAACAGTAGTAGTTATTCCCTCAATAAAATACAGACATTTGTTAGTGAATGATATATTTACAAATTTGTTTTATATTTTTGATTAGTGAATTGCCACAAGACATTTGCCATCAATACACTTATTCAATGAGTACAAGCTCACCTACTGTGACACACCAACTATGCTCTATCAACTGTGAAATTGACTGGGGAATTTTGAAATGTACTCGTTCGACCAGGTGTGTTTTGTAAGGTGTGCAGTAGCCTTGGTTGTTGAAGGGGCTTCAGCCATTTTTCCAAAGGCCATCACAGGGTCAGCGGTTTGAGGGTGGTCTATGGTGTGGAAAGGACTAAAATAAAGGCGGAGCTGTTCCAGGAGGCTGCCAGCAGATGGAGGCATTAATGGAGTGGGACCACCCACTCAGGCGTTCACACTACACTCACAATAACTCTGTTTTCATCTTAATATCAAGGTTGACTTGACTTGGTATGTCATGTGTAAATAGGCTTTTTTCACATTTTTACATGTCACACTTGGGAAACATATGCACATGATGCAATTTAGGATGGCTGATTTTCATTAAGCCTCTTCAGTTTCAGGGTCCTGGTATTGTGCTGTTGGCACACTGTGACTTTGTCATGACTTAATGGGACGAGGAGAAAAGCAGAGAGCGACTATTAATGTTATTAACAACACGCTTTTCCAACTATAACTCGAAATGTCTGCTTGGAAAAAGCCTAGTGGTCCCAAATAAACAAAAAGTTATAAACAGATTACCGTGCATGTCACAATAAAGGTGTGTCTGTGTGTGCATGAATGCAAGGCTACTCATCTTGCAGAGGTGTCCCTTCCATACAAAGCAGTAAGTGGTAAAAATGTGTATAGGTAGTTTAGCTTGTGAATAGATGTGTGTGTATGTATGTGCCTGTACTGTATAACAATGTGTAGTTCATTTTTGACTTATATTTTGATCACGTCTGATGAACATGTTATGGGTTTGTGAATTGGATCATTTTCTTAATTGTGTTAAATATTTAGCTACTCTTCATCTTCAGCAGTTTCTTTGACCAAAATGCACGATTTTATCATTCCAGTATGTCTCTCTTTGTGTCCCCCCCACCCCCACACACACACTCTATACAAGTACCATTCAAGCATGCAGCAACCAGCTCCTTTGCTGTACTGTCTCATAGTTGTAACTGGCTTACTGTGCAAAAACACCTTTTCATTTGACATTTTCAACTACCTGGAATAACCATAATAACTAGGTTAGTTGTCTTTCAATATCAAAACATAGTGTACTTGCCATGAAAAACCTGCCAGCGCAACACATTTGCAACCAAAATATCTACTGGTAAATATGTTTTTTACTGTGAGGTTTCTTACATACCCACACTGTAACATATATATAGAGTGAGTATGTGTAACATATACACACATAGATATATATACACTGTATATACAGTACATATATACATACATATGTATACTTATGTATATACATGCATATAGTATACATATAAATATGTACACTGTATGTATACAGCATATATACAGCATATATACTATATATACAGCATATATATATATATATATATATATATATATATATATATAT